>NW_020537758.1:23526134-23745493 GCF_003426905.1 Ctenocephalides felis | reverse complement strand
AAAAATTAAAAAACTAACTAATTTTTCGTCCATTTTTGGGCATTTTTACTCGTGAAATCTTTAAGCGCCTATAACTTTTGAACGAAACATCATAGGACATTGATGTTCCCAGATGAAATATTCGAAATCAAAAGATCTTTGACCCAGTATAACAATTTTTAAATACCTCTTACCGTTCGCGAGATATACCCTAAAAACAGTTTCAAATTTTCATGTTTGAAACAGTTCAACGCCAATATCTCGGAAAATATTCAACATAGGATCATGATGTGTATGAATGAAATATGCGCATTTAAAATATGTATTTGTAGGTGCAAAAATTTTATGATAGCTCCAACCGTTCCCGAGATATTCGCTAAAAACCATTCGCCTCCTTTTCACATATTAAAAATGCGTTTTTCTCGAAAACTATTTGAAGTGCGATCGAAATTTTTTAATAGCATTTTCCTTATGTCATAAGGTATCAACGTTGTGAAAATCATCAAAATCGGAAACAAAAAATTTTCATCCAAAATCGGAAAAAAAACGTGACCCTAGCATCATGCTATAAATTCAGTTTTTTTTTATTTATTCGGCAACCGTTGAGAATATTAAAATGCAGTTTTTTTCACGTTATTCTAGCCCACAAGACAATTCACCTGACGTCTAATTGAAGCTTCTACGTGCCCGGGAAGTGTGTGAAAAATTAAAAAAACTAACTAATTTTTCGTCCATTTTTTGGGCATTTTTACTCGTGAAATCTTTAAGCGCCTATAACTTTTGAACGAAACATCATAGGACATTGATGTTCCCAGATGAAATATTCGAAATCAAAAGATCTTTGACCCATATAACAATTTTTAAAATACCTCTTACCGTTCGCGAGATATACCCTAAAAACAGTTTCAAATTTTCATGTTTGAAACAGTTCAACGCCAATATCTCGGAAAATATTCAACATAGGATCATGATGTGTATGAATGAAATATGCGCATTTAAATATGTATTGTAGGTGCAAAAATTTTTTATGATAGCTCCAACCGTTCCCGAGATATTCGCTAAAAACCATTCGCCTCCTTTTCACATATTAAAAATGCGTTTTTCTCGAAAACTATTTGAAGTGCGATCGAAATTTTTTAATAGCATTTTCCTTATGTCATAAGGTATCAACGTTGTGAAAATCATCAAAATCGGAAACAAAAAATTTTCATCCAAAATCGGAAAAAAAACGTGACCCTAGCATCATGCTATAAATTCAGTTTTTTCTTATTTATTCGGCAACCGTTGAGAATATTAAAATGCAGTTTTTTTCACGTTATTCTAGCCCACAAGACAATTCACCTGACGTCTAATTGAAGCTTCTACGTGCCCGGGAAGTGTGTGAAAAATTAAAAAAACTAACTAATTTTTCGTCCATTTTTTGGGCATTTTTACTCGTGAAATCTTTAAGCGCCTATAACTTTTGAACGAAACATCATAGGACATTGATGTTCCCAGATGAAATATTCGAAATCAAAGATCTTTGACCCAGTATAACAATTTTTAAAATACCTCTTACCGTTCGCGAGATATACCCTAAAAACAGTTTCAAATTTTCATGTTTGAAACAGTTCAACGCCAATATCTCGGAAAATATTCAACATAGGATCATGATGTGTATGAATGAAATATGCGCATTTAAAATATGTATTTGTAGGTGCAAAAATTTTTATGATAGCTCCAACCGTTCCCGAGATATTCGCTAAAAACCATTCGCCTCCTTTTCACATATTAAAAATGCGTTTTTCTCGAAAACTATTTGAAGTGCGATCGAAATTTTTTAATAGCATTTTCCTTATGTCATAAGGTATCAACGTTGTGAAAATCATCAAAATCGGAAACAAAAAATTTTCATCCAAAATCGGAAAAAAAACGTGACCCTAGCATCATGCTATAAATTCAGTTTTTTCTTATTTATTCGGCAACCGTTGAGAATATTAAAATGCAGTTTTTTTCACGTTATTCTAGCCCACAAGACAATTCACCTGACGTCTAATTGAAGCTTCTACGTGCCCGGGAAGTGTGTGAAAAATTAAAAAACTAACTAATTTTTCGTCCATTTTTTGGGCATTTTTACTCGTGAAATCTTTAAGCGCCTATAACTTTTGAACGAAACATCATAGGACATTGATGTTCCCAGATGAAATATTCGAAATCAAAAGATCTTTGACCCAGTATAACAATTTTTAAAATACCTCTTACCGTTCGCGAGATATACCCTAAAAACAGTTTCAAATTTTCATGTTTGAAACAGTTCAACGCCAATATCTCGGAAAATATTCAACATAGGATCATGATGTGTATGAATGAAATATGCGCATTTAAAATATGTATTTGTAGGTGCAAAATTTTTATGATAGCTCCAACCGTTCCCGAGATATTCGCTAAAAACCATTCGCCTCCTTTTCACATATTAAAAATGCGTTTTTCTCGAAAACTATTTGAAGTGCGATCGAAATTTTTTAATAGCATTTTCCTTATGTCATAAGGTATCAACGTTGTGAAAATCATCAAAATCGGAAACAAAAAATTTTCATCCAAAATCGGAAAAAAAACGTGACCCTAGCATCATGCTATAAATTCAGTTTTTTCTTATTTATTCGGCAACCGTTGAGAATATTAAAATGCAGTTTTTTTCACGTTATTCTAGCCCACAAGACAATTCACCTGACGTCTAATTGAAGCTTCTACGTGCCCGGGAAGTGTGTGAAAAATTAAAAAAACTAACTAATTTTTCGTCCATTTTTTGGGCATTTTTACTCGTGAAATCTTTAAGCGCCTATAACTTTTGAACGAAACATCATAGGACATTGATGTTCCCAGATGAAATATTCGAAATCAAAAGATCTTTGACCCAGTATAACAATTTTTAAAATACCTCTTACCGTTCGCGAGATATACCCTAAAAACAGTTTCAAATTTTCATGTTTGAAACAGTTCAACGCCAATATCTCGGAAAATATTCAACATAGGATCATGATGTGTATGAATGAAATATGCGCATTTAAAATATGTATTTGTAGGTGCAAAAATTTTTATGATAGCTCCAACCGTTCCCGAGATATTCGCTAAAAACCATTCGCCTCCTTTTCACATATTAAAAATGCGTTTTTCTCGAAAACTATTTGAAGTGCGATCGAAATTTTTTAATAGCATTTTCCTTATGTCATAAGGTATCAACGTTGTGAAAATCATCAAAATCGGAAACAAAAAATTTTCATCCAAAATCGGAAAAAAAACGTGACCCTAGCATCATGCTATAAATTCAGTTTTTTCTTATTTATTCGGCAACTGTTGAGAATATTAAAATGCAGTTTTTTTTACGTTATTCTAGCCCACAAGACAATTCACCTGACGTCTAATTGAAGCTTCTACGTGCCCGGGAAGTGTGTGAAAAATTAAAAAACTAACTAATTTTTCGTCCATTTTTTGGGCATTTTTACTCGTGAAATCTTTAAGCGCCTATAACTTTTGAACGAAACATCATAGGACATTGATGTTCCCAGATGAAATATTCGAAATCAAAAGATCTTTGACCCAGTATAACAATTTTTAAAATACCTCTTACCGTTCGCGAGATATACTCCAAAAACAGTTTCAAATTTTCATGTTTGAAACAGTTCAACGCCAATATCTCGGAAAATATTCAACATAGGATCATGATGTGTATGAATGAAATATGCGCATTTAAAATATGTATTTGTAGGTGCAAAAATTTTTATGATAGCTCCAACCGTTCCCGAGATATTCGCTAAAAACCATTCGCCTCCTTTTCACATATTAAAAATGCGTTTTTCTCGAAAACTATTTGAAGTGCGATCGAAATTTTTTAATAGCATTTTCCTTATGTCATAAGGTATCAACGTTGTGAAAATCATCAAAATCGGAAACAAAAAATTTTCATCCAAAATCGGAAAAAAACGTGACCCTAGCATCATGCTATAAATTCAGTTTTTTCTTATTTATTCGGCAACCGTTGAGAATATTAAAATGCAGTTTTTTTCACGTTATTCTAGCCCACAAGACAATTCACCTGACGTCTAATTGAAGCTTCTACGTGCCCGGGAAGTGTGTGAAAAATTAAAAAACTAACTAATTTTTCGTCCATTTTTTGGGCATTTTTACTCGTGAAATCTTTAAGCGCCTATAACTTTTGAACGAAACATCATAGGACATTGATGTTCCCAGATGAAATATTCGAAATCAAAAGATCTTTGACCCAGTATAACAATTTTTAAAATACCTCTTACCGTTCGCGAGATATACCCTAAAAACAGTTTCAAATTTTCATGTTTGAAACAGTTCAACGCCAATATCTCGGAAAATATTCAACATAGGATCATGATGTGTATGAATGAAATATGCGCATTTAAAATATGTATTTGTAGGTGCAAAAATTTTTATGATAGCTCCAACCGTTCCCGAGATATTCGCTAAAAACCATTCGCCTCCTTTTCACATATTAAAAATGCGTTTTTCTCGAAAACTATTTGAAGTGCGATCGAAATTTTTTAATAGCATTTTCCTTATGTCATAAGGTATCAACGTTGTGAAAATCATCAAAATCGGAAACAAAAAATTTTCATCCAAAATCGGAAAAAAAACGTGACCCTAGCATCATGCTATAAATTCAGTTTTTTCTTATTTATTCGGCAACCGTTGAGAATATTAAAATGCAGTTTTTTTACGTTATTCTAGCCCACAAGACAATTCACCTGACGTCTAATTGAAGCTTCTACGTGCCCGGGAAGTGTGTGAAAAATTAAAAAAACTAACTAATTTTTCGTCCATTTTTTGGGCATTTTTACTCGTGAAATCTTTAAGCGCCTATAACTTTTGAACGAAACATCATAGGACATTGATGTTCCCAGATGAAATATTCGAAATCAAAAGATCTTTGACCCAGTATAACAATTTTTAAAATACCTCTTACCGTTCGCGAGATATACCCTAAAAACAGTTTCAAATTTTCATGTTTGAAACAGTTCAACGCCAATATCTCGGAAAATATTCAACATAGGATCATGATGTGTATGAATGAAATATGCGCATTTAAAATATGTATTTGTAGGTGCAAAAATTTTTATGATAGCTCCAACCGTTCCCGAGATATTCGCTAAAAACCATTCGCCTCCTTTTCACATATTAAAAATGCGTTTTTCTCGAAAACTATTTGAAGTGCGATCGAAATTTTTTAATAGCATTTTCCTTATGTCATAAGGTATCAACGTTGTGAAAATCATCAAAATCGGAAACAAAAAATTTTCATCCAAAATCGGAAAAAAAACGTGACCCTAGCATCATGCTATAAATTCAGTTTTTTCTTATTTATTCGGCAACCGTTGAGAATATTAAAATGCAGTTTTTTTCACGTTATTCTAGCCCACAAGACAATTCACCTGACGTCTAATTGAAGCTTCTACGTGCCCGGGAAGTGTGTGAAAAATTAAAAAAACTAACTAATTTTTCGTCCATTTTTTGGGCATTTTTACTCGTGAAATCTTTAAGCGCCTATAACTTTTGAACGAAACATCATAGGACATTGATGTTCCCAGATGAAATATTCGAAATCAAAAGATCTTTGACCCAGTATAACAATTTTTAAAATACCTCTTACCGTTCGCGAGATATACCCTAAAAACAGTTTCAAATTTTCATGTTTGAAACAGTTCAACGCCAATATCTCGGAAAATATTCAACATAGGATCATGATGTGTATGAATGAAATATGCGCATTTAAAATATGTATTTGTAGGTGCAAAAATTTTTATGATAGCTCCAACCGTTCCCGAGATATTCGCTAAAAACCATTCGCCTCCTTTTCACATATTAAAAATGCGTTTTTCTCGAAAACTATTTGAAGTGCGATCGAAATTTTTTAATAGCATTTTCCTTATGTCATAAGGTATCAACGTTGTGAAAATCATCAAAATCGGAAACAAAAAATTTTCATCCAAAATCGGAAAAAAAACGTGACCCTAGCATCATGCTATAAATTCAGTTTTTTCTTATTTATTCGGCAACTGTTGAGAATATTAAAATGCAGTTTTTTTTACGTTATTCTAGCCCACAAGACAATTCACCTGACGTCTAATTGAAGCTTCTACGTGCCCGGGAAGTGTGTGAAAAATTAAAAAACTAACTAATTTTTCGTCCATTTTTTGGGCATTTTTACTCGTGAAATCTTTAAGCGCCTATAACTTTTGAACGAAACATCATAGGACATTGATGTTCCCAGATGAAATATTCGAAATCAAAAGATCTTTGACCCAGTATAACAATTTTTAAAATACCTCTTACCGTTCGCGAGATATACCCTAAAAACAGTTTCAAATTTTCATGTTTGAAACAGTTCAACGCCAATATCTCGGAAAATATTCAACATAGGATCATGATGTGTATGAATGAAATATGCGCATTTAAAATATGTATTTGTAGGTGCAAAAATTTTTATGATAGCTCCAACCGTTCCCGAGATATTCGCTAAAAACCATTCGCCTCCTTTTCACATATTAAAAATGCGTTTTTCTCGAAAACTATTTGAAGTGCGATCGAAATTTTTTAATAGCATTTTCCTTATGTCATAAGGTATCAACGTTGTGAAAATCATCAAAATCGGAAACAAAAATTTTCATCCAAAATCGGAAAAAAAACGTGACCCTAGCATCATGCTATAAATTCAGTTTTTTCTTATTTATTCGGCAACCGTTGAGAATATTAAAATGCAGTTTTTTTCACGTTATTCTAGCCCACAAGACAATTCACCTGACGTCTAATTGAAGCTTCTACGTGCCCGGGAAGTGTGTGAAAAATTAAAAAAACTAACTAATTTTTCGTCCATTTTTTGGGCATTTTTACTCGTGAAATCTTTAAGCGCCTATAACTTTTGAACGAAACATCATAGGACATTGATGTTCCCAGATGAAATATTCGAAATCAAAGATCTTTGACCCAGTATAACAATTTTTAAAATACCTCTTACCGTTCGCGAGATATACCCTAAAAACAGTTTCAAATTTTCATGTTTGAAACAGTTCAACGCCAATATCTCGGAAAATATTCAACATAGGATCATGATGTGTATGAATGAAATATGCGCATTTAAAATATGTATTTGTAGGTGCAAAAATTTTTATGATAGCTCCAACCGTTCCCGAGATATTCGCTAAAAACCATTCGCCTCCTTTTCACATATTAAAAATGCGTTTTTCTCGAAAACTATTTGAAGTGCGATCGAAATTTTTTAATAGCATTTTCCTTATGTCATAAGGTATCAACGTTGTGAAAATCATCAAAATCGGAAACAAAAAATTTTCATCCAAAATCGGAAAAAAAACGTGACCCTAGCATCATGCTATAAATTCAGTTTTTTCTTATTTATTCGGCAACTGTTGAGAATATTAAAATGCAGTTTTTTTACGTTATTCTAGCCCACAAGACAATTCACCTGACGTCTAATTGAAGCTTCTACGTGCCCGGGAAGTGTGTGAAAAATTAAAAAACTAACTAATTTTTCGTCCATTTTTTGGGCATTTTTACTCGTGAAATCTTTAAGCGCCTATAACTTTTGAACGAAACATCATAGGACATTGATGTTCCCAGATGAAATATTCGAAATCAAAAGATCTTTGACCCAGTATAACAATTTTTAAAATACCTCTTACCGTTCGCGAGATATACTCCAAAAACAGTTTCAAATTTTCAAGTTTGCAGTGCAAAAATTTAATTCAAATTATATTATAAACACTTTTAAATGTTTTAAAATTCAATAGAATTGAATAACATCAATGACTGGTACATTTATACATACGCATTTGGTACTTCGAAAAATTATTTAGATCTTTTCAGTTATCAGGAGCCCACGCACACTCTTGATATAATGACTGTGCGAGCGTTTCTCGTTTGTTTACATAAGTATACATTAGAACGTCATTCTCATTTATTCCTTGCGGATGTCCAGTTTACTTTCATCTTACAAATATATGTTATAGAGAACTATTATTAAAGTAGCAATATGTTAAGTATATCAGATCCTAAATTGAAGTAAGTTAGTAATAAGTTTAGTTATCATTAAATAAAAAATCGATAAAGATATGTGTCAGAATCATTTCATAGCTATTCAACGCAAGTATATAGGTATTAAAAATATATTAAGTATTAAAAGAATATTAGAAAAAATACATCTCTGTTGTTAAAATTATAATTATTATGGCTATCCATCGATATCCAAATGACAACTATTATTTTTTCAGCGAATAGTAAAAACAATTATAATTATTTTTTCTATGTAACTACTATACAATTCTGCATCATTCACAGTTTTCTCAATTTAATTCTCTTTCTATGTAAATATTTATTATAATACTTGCAATTTTTCGATATTATGATAAAATTGTTTCTAAAACATAAAATTAATGCAATTTCAGTCAAGTCATAAATAGTGCACAGAAAAGAAAATATATTTTTTGCAAAACTAATATCGATTCAAAAAAGTTTAATTTGTGAAATGCTATGTGTAAACAATTTGCTCACAGAGATATATTTTTTAATATACTTTTATTATCTGAAAAATTTTGATATCTTAAGTTTTTCATACATTGAAATATATTAGTCAGAACTTATACGGCGAATGAAAATAATCAATAATAATAATTATTGTTTTATTCGGCGCGTTGGATTTTTTATTATGACTAATGGATATACTTATATATATAAGATATGAATAAATTTTGGTTTTTAATAAATATTTCCATACTTATATACAGCATTTGTCGAGACGCGCGATAACGACGAGCCTTATGCTTGCTCGTCGCTCTTGCAAAGCGACTTTATTATTAAATGAGCGTTCTTGTATCGGCAGCGCGCGTACTAGCTTAAGTTTTTCCAACTTATCTCCCAAAGTTCCATTTAGATTTAAATGAATTTTTGAATAATAGAAGAAAAATGTACAGGCTTTCGAATGATGCTAATATAATAAGCTGCACTGGTAAGAAATGGAAAATGAAAAATCATTTTTACCTTTTCACGCACTAACAAATAATTTTTTCACATTATTTGTAATGAAAAACATGTAAAAGATCAGTACAAATAGAATGACGTTAACAGTTTTTCGATATCTCTCATATTTCCGACAAAAAGTGAGTTTGAAAAAAGGGGCCACTTTCACATGTTTTCACTGATATCTCAACCAAATGATGAGCTACGGATTTGAAATTTGGTATTTCGAATTTTCTCGAAAATTATTTAAATACCAGGTTGGGGCCAATTCTGTATGGAAACACGCCCAGACCCTTTATATCAATTAGCTGTTAAAGAACTAAAGTTTTCTTTTTTACTTCTTTTACCTTCGAACTATTTTCTGCCTTTTAAAAGCAAATGGGATTTATTTTGCAATTAAATATTGCTACACTTTTAATTGATTAAGTAATTCAGACAACTAATTATCGAAGTGTGTAATTAGTAATCGACTTAGACTTTTAATTAAGGGCACCTAATTACTTAGAATTGATTCAAAGAATCACTCTTGAAAATCAATTCAGTCGTGCATGTCTAACGATAAAGAATATTAAAAAAATATTTATTATAAATTAAAGGTATTAATTTTGCATAAAATAAACAATTTGTAAAATACAGTTTAATGGACTGTTTGATACAGGTAATAATATTAATAAATATTCATATCTTTCCTTCGCTATTCCGATCAATATGGCATAAAAATAAGATTTTTTTCCCCCAAAGACTGCCAAAGAATTTGCGTAAAATTGTACGGTGCACGGCCTCAAGCATGTGGTGACCGAAGGGGGTGGGCAAAAAAAGGTCTTCTGGTAAAATTTTCCCAAATTTTTACCATATTGGAGGCTCTTTATGGATGTTCACCTGTGCCGTTGCTGGTGCAATGTTTGTCTTTATGAGCATTCTGATCTGGAGGCGATTTGATGGCAGTCCCACAGTTGTTACGGTAATTCTTAATCGATTTTGAAAATTCAAAAT
Source organism: Ctenocephalides felis (assembly GCF_003426905.1). Taxonomy (NCBI): domain Eukaryota; kingdom Metazoa; phylum Arthropoda; class Insecta; order Siphonaptera; family Pulicidae; genus Ctenocephalides; species Ctenocephalides felis. Next base: position 23,735,485 of record NW_020537758.1, on the reverse strand, counting down.
CCGTTTGAAAGATATTGGTTGGGAATCGTGCTGATTAGTTTTTAATAAAGATCGGCCGGGCCGTTTTCTTGTAATAAAGTTTAAAAAAAAAATCGACAATTTTTATGATTTTTATTTTGACGTAGATACCATAGTCTTGTAGATTATACTAAAATATTACGGCCCTACGACAATCCGTTTAATTTTGAAAATTCTTTAAAGTTTGCTAAAATTAGTATCGTTTTTTGGCATTTGTCAAAATCAGACCTTTGATCGACGCTTTCACAAAAACGCTTGAACCAATTTCAGAAATTTAAAAGCTATTTGATGTATCTCAATGAGGACTATCGTTTCTCAGATTTGTGAGACGGTCTGCCGAGCCCTTTCTTTGAATTTGAAAAAAGTATTAAACTTTTCGTCCACATTTAAGCTCATACTACCGAATCAATTTTAAAAAATCAAAAACTGTTCGAAAGATATTAGTTGGGAATGGTACTTATTAGTTTTAGGTGAAAATCTACCGAGCCGTTTTCTTGCAATTAACTGTTGAAAAAAAAATCGAAGCCGATTTTTATGGAACTTTTTTAGCGATATATATCATGGTCTTATAGAACTTACTGAAATATTGCTTAAAAAATATTAATTCATCATTTTTTGAGAAAATGAGTTTTTTTGACGTTTGTTAAAATTAAAATTAGACAATTTACTTGGTATAACGATAGAGCACTTGGTTTTAATGAACATACTAAACCATTAATGTCCTATGGAAATTGGTTCAATTATAAAAATTATTGATTTTTGAAAATTTGATTTTAGAAAATACTCCAATTTAACGAGTTTGTTCGTTTTCAATTAAGTGTTATAAATCCACTAGGAATACTTTTAATCATTCATAAATTAATTTATTTTTTATTGAGTAAGTCGATCAATTACACATATCGGGAAGTTCATGTAACTTGCCTCAAGGCAAAATACCAATACCAACTAGTTATATCTGAACTTGTAAAATTACGAAATATTACTTACATGTTTATTTGGTTTTCTGTCCATGGTATTTTCGATAGTCGTAACAAAAATCAAGTCATATCAAAATTTTTATCAAAATACAAATTTAAAATATAATTTTTTCAGTTCAGTATAAAAATTAAAATATTTCAATCACCAAGTGAATTGAAATTTGTTTTCGAAAAAATCTATGCCTCCTTGTATAATAATAATTTTGTTTGCAAAGTGAATTGTCAAAACTGAAATAATAAAAAAATACTTTTTCCGATATATAACAATTTATTGAAAACATTTTGCATTATTATTTGATTTTTTTCATGTAATACAAAAACAAAATCTATTAACATTTAGTTATATCAATTAACGTAGCCGCTTAATTACATCATAATTTTACATAACTTTTTGGTGTTTGCTTAATTCCTCTCTTATACAAATACATATTTTGTAAAAACTAAAACTTTTTATATTATAATAACTTGTGATAATTCATTGAAATAAATAAAATTCGGCCAATTTGCTTGTGACTGTTTAAAAATATTTAAAAGGTATTTTTACATTAATTTAGCGATGCAAACTTCTTTATAAATCGAATAATTAATATTCTAATATTTTGACGATAAAAATGTGATACAATCATGTGAATTTTAAATTAGATCGATATTAAGATTTTAATTATTCATAAAATATTATCATTTAAAACATTTCTAAGTATTTAAAATATTAAATATATTGATATTTAAAATAATACATATCTATAAATATTTAAAATCCTAATATATTTAAAAAAATATGTAATATCTCAATATTTTTACCCAATATTCAGAATATTTATTTATGAATTGTTTGAAATGTTTTTTAAAAATATTTTTGAATACTTTTAGAGCAAATAACCAATAACCTACAGGAATGTTTTAAATTTAAGTTAATGTATGAATTATCCAATCAGTTATCTTAAAATTTTCGATTTGAAAAATCTAGACAAAGTGCTTTTTTTAAACAATTGTGGTGTAAACAAATGAAATTTCAATGTGTAAACAATGAAAGAGAAAAGTTATGTCTATATGATATATCACTATGAGTAATTTATTCATATTTGTATCTTGCGTTATCCATTACAATAATTACTAACAATATATCTACTTTTATTATAGTCTTTTTTATAACTGTCTATATATAGTGCCCTTAAATTCGACCCTGACAAGAAAAATTACATTTTTTCACTTGTTTTTTTATTCGGCACTATATATGTCACACACATGAGGTCTTCTACACAAAATTTTGTCCGATTTTGAGCCAACATGCATAATAATCTTTGAGCGGTTTAGAAAAATCCAAGCGTTAGTAAATTAAAAATTTTCAACTGCACAAAAACCAGATGGATTTGTTTTTGATAATTCTTTGCGTTTGGAATCAAGTCAGTTATATTGTTCAGAGTGCAATAATATTGATTTATTTTACATTCAATTATTTTTTAGAATATATAGCCACAATAATTTTCATAAAAATATTTCAAAACCAGCTATTGGTATGAAGAAATGACATTGAAATGGTGGGTATATTTTAATGAAGCCTAGTTAAGGTGGTAATCCTTTTTATATATTTAATGTGCACACTTATTGATATACTTGGATTTTTCAAATCGCCTTCTGTGTTTTCATTTTTAATTTTATATGTGCTTGCCCTTATGCAATTGTTATCGTTGCGATGATTTTATTTTAAATATTATATTGCAAAGATCTAAACTGTTTTCTTAAAAAAAACTTATACCAATATATTTTATATTTGTTATAATAATTCTGCTTGTATTATTATTGCATATATCAATTTGATTTTCTATACTAGGAAATTTAAAAATCAAAAACTGCATTAGAAAATTTCAAGATCTAATTTTTTTCAACTTAAAATGTTATTATTTTCGATTTCTGCGTCATTCAATTTCTATAAACTTGGCATAATTCTACATGTCTAAAATGCAATATGAATCATGAACGGTAACAATGTACATATTATATTTAGTTTTTAGTATATTTTCAAGTTAGTTCTAAGCACATTTATGTGGAATTGAAATTTAACTAATTTCTTTTTCAAATAAGTGCATTGATAAACTGATTTTTAAATATGATATAAAAATATTTGACGGAAGTTCATGTTTTCACAAGGGATTTTTTTCATTTTTCTTGAATCTGTACATAAATGTATAAATTATATATTGTAAAATATTTTCTTGAATACATAAATTTATCAATTGATAAATTATTTCAACAAATTCATATAACCATATTTTTTCAAGATTGACAAAATACCCCTTGAGTCCAACATACATATTATATCGATACATAAAAGTGCATAAATCTATCTTCAATATATATCATTTAACGTATATACATTAGATTTATTTAGCAGATTATTATTAATCTAATCTAACAAGGCAAAAGTTTGATTTGAGATTTTTTTCATAATTTCTTAAAATCCATTTAACATTTGATACATTCAACATCCAAACATTTAATATCGTATCTGATATTGTTCTAAAATTGTAATTATTTATTTATTGTTTGCTAGCCTAGTTTTTTAATTTATAAATAATTTTTATAAACATGGCAATAGAGTATCATGCTATACACGAACCCTGGTGAAAACTGATTGTGTTACTCTTATACTTTATTTAAAAACGTACGTCTATAATTTATATTTGCTTATGAATAAGTAAATCTTCTCAAATTTTTGAATATTCAACATGTTAGTGTTGCTAAATTTTGGATAAGCAAAAAATATTTATAATTTTTATTCTGAAAAAGATACAAAACGTAGTGACGTGTAAACTTTTAATGAAACAGCATATGTACAATCAGATAACTTTTTTATATCATATTGCTAAGTTTTTGTTAATGAATCATTATTTATATAAAATGTATACAATTTTTCCTACTTAAACTATGTAAAATTACATTCAACATTCATTTGATTGTTATTCAGCAAAAACTATTATAAAAATTTCATAAATTAAACTTTCTATCGAATATCTATTGTTAGTATTATTAATTATAAAATAATAATAATAGCCCTGACTAGATTTTTGTTGAAATAATTGACATCTCAAGACCTATTAAAATATTTCTGTAATTATTATTTATAATGACATTTATATTTTGAAAAATCGATTTAACCCATATTAGCCTGTAAGTTTTCCTAAATAGTTTTTAGAACTTTTCTGTAAAGTATATTTTATACTCATTTTTCGTAACTCTTTCAAATTATTAAGCATTTATTGATTATGGAAAACATTCATTTAATTTTATATATTTTGGTTTATATTTCTTTATTTATATGTTGTCGTATAAAAGTACAATATAATAAGTTATTGAATCTGGTTTGTAATTGCTTTACTACATAAAGTACAGTCGGCTGACATGGGTTAATATATATTGTGCATTCATATATTTACTCAATTTTTAAGTATCAAATTTTTCAATATGTTGTTACAATTAAAATAGGTCAAATCAAAAAATCTTTGAATTTAAGTGAATATTTTTCATTTATTCCGATATGACACTAGAAACATAATAATTAAGGTACATATGGTTTTACGAAAATAATATTTATTTCTACACTGATAGTAAGCATCTGTATTTAATTCAAGGAAGCATTTAGAAAGTTGTTTTTTCATATTTCAATATTAACTTAAACAATTGCACTATTTAAATCTTAAATAACAATTATAAATTACAAATTCCTAATATAATTTTCACGTTTTGTTTTGTAATCTTCGAGTTTCGGCAACTTTTAGGCTTAAATGTTAATATAATATATATATATATATATATATATATATATATCATATATCATATGTGTATCTTTTGCATTAATTTGCCCAAAATCGAGATTGCGTTTTATTTTTTTATTTAAATACGTATAAACATAACATTTTAGTATACTATTATTCCATTATACTTAATATCTATCACATTCATACATCACTGAAAATGAATTATATTTAATAATCATCATACGAAATTGACATGACGTATATGGGTTATGAATTATTACAACCTTATTTAAACCTCACATTTTATTCGTTTTAACTAAAATTTAAATTTATTGCCCGTTATGTCTAATGATATTAACAGAACTTTTTTTAACTATACCGAGCCTATTTGCAAATGTGTTGAAATTGGCTAGTGATTATGGCTCTAGAAAGTTTTTGTTTATCAGCACTCGTTGAACGTTGATAGTGTTTGTTTATAAAGGGTAATTGAAATTTTATTATAAATGAAATGTTAATTTGTAAGCGATTTTATCACGCCGCAGGGGGTGCAGACGGTTTGGAATCGTCGGGGTCCAAACTCAAACACTCGCGGAGGTAATCTTCCATGGAGCGATAAGCGTGGTCTAAGACGCCGATCAACCTGTGACCCTCGTCTGCATAACTCTGTAATAGATTTAATTGTGTAAAATTTTATGTTTCACCAAAGTAGAGAATAATGCGAAACAGCGCTAATCGGGGTTATCTTTACATGGAAATATAGGGGTTAGGGAAAGATGGCTAGGTAATTGGTAATTGGTTTAGGTACTAAATTCAAAAAGTATGTTTGTTTCAATAGAAATTATCTTTAAATGGATTTCTTAAACTAGGTAACTAATTGGTTTACCACACTTAAAAAGTTATTTTTGTTTCAAAAATAAAAAACAAAACCCAAACTAATAAATTATTATTTCTTGCAAAATTAAAACAAAGTATAAATAACAAAACGAATATTCTTAAAAAAAAAACAAATAAAATTCTAAGTTAGTCATATTTAGTTAGCCTTTCGAGTTTTCAGTGTTCTGCCTTTCTGTGACAAAAGCATCATATTTAGTTAGCCTTCCGCGTTTTCAGTGTTTTGCTTTTTTGTGGCAAAAGCATCTAATGTTGTTTGCCCTTTTCTCCTGCATTATTCTGTTAAAAGTTCTTCATAAACAGTTAGAGCATCTCCAACACCACGCCTTCTTTACTTTTGATGGTATTTTGTCAAAAAAATGCTCGCATTAAATAGCATTTAGTTATGACTCTAATCTATCATTTAATTAATTAATATGTATCACTTCTTACAAAAAATTGGTAGGCATAATTTATTTTTTATTTGGAACGTAACCCCTTGTTTTGTACTAGTCCTGTGTTTCATGTAACTCGATTTTGCATAAACCGGACTTTTTTGGAACGTGACAACCGTGTTTTACGAGGGCCACCTATATATAATTGTATCATTTGTTTTTTTTAAGAATATGAACATATGTAATAATCAATTTTAGTAAATTTCATGGATATGAAGCTTACAAAAGCTCTATAGATACTTTTTGTCTAATATACACAGGCCTACAAAAAATTTTTTTTGTTTGGTGCATCAAATGTTAGAGCTGATTCTTATAGTATTTTTTGCGCTGTTCAAATTGCAAACCATTTTTTTGTATCAGCTCTAATTTGGAACTTGGAAAGAAGTTGCCGAAACCAGGTCCATTGTAGGAAAAGAACTTTTCACAGTGTCAACTAATGTCCCAACTAAGGCCGAATGGGTCTTGTAAGTTTGTATATACGAGTAGGCATATCTCATTAAAATAATTCTGAATTGTATTACTATTTTGTAGGTACTTTCATTCCTTATATATCATATATATCATATCTTGAAAACTAAAGCTCATAGAAGAAAACCAATCTCATTTTTGAAATCAGCACCCCAAATATACTTAAAAACAGCATTAAAATCGTTTGCACCATTTTCTTTGTTGGCCTATGTTATCTAACTAAATAGGAATTTTTTCTAGGTAAATAGAAATTTACCACAAATGTTACATTTAGACGTTCTACATTCTACCATTCACGTTGGTATTAACACTTACGAGACGGCACCGATTTCAAAACAATTTACTGACTGTAAACGTGATTGTATGTTATGCAATTTATTTGATAAAAATTTGTGGTCATTGAAGGGCATACATTTATAATAATTTATTTTTGATCTTTTTTTAAAGAATGGTGACGTTCAAAATAATAATAGCTGGTTGATTTTTAGTTTTATAGTAAAATGTTGTTCGCCGCCTTCTCTTGGCAGAGCAGATAATACAATCCCTTTTTCTTTCTGTAGCATTTAGTATATGCCACTGATTAGTCAGTATATTTCTTAATTTTTGTGCTGCCAAAACGGTTTGTTTTTTCTATTATATTGTCTAATAATTCATTTGTAAAATATAATGTAAAATAATCTATTGGATGTCTTATATTACTTGGTATTTGTAGTCGGGGTGAATTATTGGAGGAGAATCGGCACATTCGCTAATGTCTTTCCGCTCTTCATTTAATTTGTCGAACTTCTTTTTGTTCGTTGGATAATATCATCATCACATTCATCACTATCTTCGGTGCGAAAAGTAATTTCGTAAAATTTGTCTGTATGAATGTCTATTTGAAACTCATCTTCACTATTGCTTAATTCACAAAATTTACCAGTCGTTTTGCCATATTTAAAAGCGCGGTCATTTTAAATATTAAAAAACAGACTATGTAGCAAAGAAAAAGGCTAAATATACTACTAAAATAACTTGAAATTATTTTAAAATAGAACACTGTTTATCACTGCGATATGTAATTTATTCAACTTTTCGATGCAAACTGAGTCATTGTTTATAAAATAGCCTGTGCCTCACAGAGTTTGTTTGTCCACTGAGGTAGACAGCCGTCCCCAAAGTGTTGATCATTGTACAAGTTGTGTGAATGGTTCACACAACAGTAATAAACAAAGATGTCGATTTACCTGATATCTAAATATGACCCCGGCTTCCGACAGGGCCCTCGCCAGTGCTACGCCGTGGTAGTACGGAGACGTAACATCGGCCAGGCCGTGCAGAAGGTACAGCGAGTAGGACGGTATGTGTCGGGCGCGCTGAGTCGCGTCTCCTTCCACGTAACCCTTGTAGTTCTCGGCGGGAAGACCGAGAATGCGCTCCGTAAATGCGGCATCTGAGATAAAATACACATGTAGAATAGATAGCTACGTTAAAAATTACAGTACGTTATTTATATAACATTGTTGCTCTAAGGATAGTTTATTTTGTATACTCACTGTAATACAGCCAGTCTGCTATAGGCGAAACGGAAATACCGCATTTAAAAACATTTTGTTGCGAACCAAGAACCATGGCTGTTACGTAGCCACCGTAGCCCCAACCCCAGATTCCAACCCGAGTTTCATCCAAATACTTCAAAGTATCTAATAAATACCTAAAAATATAGATGGTATTTGTAAAATTGCTTGCGAAATATATTTAGACATATTAATATTGGAAATCGAAAATTTGATTGATTTATACGGTGTTAGCTGATACTTAATTAACATTCAACTTCTATTCGCAGAAAATTAAACAAAATATGCAGAATCGCATCTGATCTATCATAATATGACTACTATACAATTCTGATCATAGCATACCATTGTTAATTTGTAGTTCAAAAATTTAAAATAATGATTGTATTTATTTTCGATTAGTCTCAGATTTTTTTAGCTAGGGTAGAGCGGGGCTGGTTGAGAATAGGGGCAAGTTGAGCAATCAAAATATCTCGAAAACTATTCACCGTTTGTTTAGGCATTGTATGGCGGAAAGATAGAGGTTTGGGAGAAATAAACATCCCGCGATCGCTAGTGGCCGCTGGACAAATGAGTGAGGCTCACGGCCGTTTTGTTTATTTTGAGACCAAAAAGTAAAAAAGTAATTCATCACGAGTTTTCGTCTGGTTTAGTCAATTGTTATTTATTTTTAATCAAATAAATATTATTCTTCCATATAATTATAGTATTTTTAATATGCACAGAGATTCTGGGTATAATTTTCACGTTTTTTTTTATAAACTCACTTTTATTTTGAAATTTCGAGTTGGGGTTAGTTGAGCATAGTTGTTAAACTTGTTCTGTCACTAAGACAATTACCATTAACTTCCAGAAATTAATTATTATTTTTAAGATATATCAAAGCTAAGTCTATGAGAAATAATATAAAGAAATACTGATTTTAAACAAAAATACTGAATATAATGGTAAAATAATTCCTAAGATACGATATTGTTTTGTTGATTCTACTTTTCGTTAATTATTCAAAGCAAATTACTTAAGTTTAGTTTTCTCTGTCAATAAAGACTATAAATATAGAACTGGTTATTAAAAACTTATTTTATTTCATCACTAATCGACATTGAACCTATGATTTCATTATACTTTCTTAGTGCTCAACTTGCCCCACCTATGGGGTACATAAGCATACATCCTATATAGCAATTTATTGAGACTTTTCATTGAGGAGCTACATCCGTTTAAGTAAAAATTTGCTCAACTAGCCCCGCCCTACCCTATCTTACAAGACAACCGTTTTAAAATCATTTAATAAAGTAATTGTTAATAGTATTTATAATAATATAATTTTTATAGATAACAAATATCAAAGTAATAAAAGCAGAAATAAAAAAATTAAAAGAAATATATTCAGAATTAGCTCCTAAATAATTTCTGAAATGACCATGTATCGGTATAAATATAGATCATAAATAAATTTATTTTCAATTTTTTACATTTTCAGTTTACCTCATGACTGTGATTTGGTCCTGCACCTCAACCCCACCTAGATGTCTATAGAGCGCCTGTTTTCCGTGACCCCTGGCCCCCCTGACGTCCAACTTTATGTAAACCACATCGTTGTGACTCGACATGTAAGTTCCCCAATCTATGTTGAAACGATCCGATACAGCTTCACTTCCCGGACGTCCATTTCTGAAAGGTCCGGAAATGTATGAATTCATATTTAATTTATAGGTAGTCCTTTATTGTACACTTTTGGTTTTCCTAAACCACATTATTTTGGTTCGGGGTTTATGAGTTATTAAAATGTCGCTGCATTTAGTTTCAATTTTAATCTCATTTAATGGTAAGCACCTTATTTCCATGCCTCGTTTACAGTCCACAAGTATTTATGATGAAAATGTTTTATTAAAAGTTTGATAGACATTCAACTTCGTTGATTTTGATCCAGATTTGAGAAATTATTAACAAAAGTTCGTGTACAACGAAGGTATTTTCTGGTTGAATAAACCGCTAATTTAGTTACTTATCAAATAAAGTGACCAGTATTCATTAAACTTTGGTATTAATTTGCAGATAAAAGTAATTATGAGTATTTAGTAACTATATGCAGAAAGTAAATAGAAAGTAAATAAATTCACAGCCCTATTAGATAAATTCTAATGATATTAATAATATAGATAATATTCAAAAATAGATGCATAATCGTTGTATATATATTTATAATTAATCTATAAATACGATGTAAGGAAGGAGCCCATAGAACATAAATTCTGATTGCTCATAAAAAAATAGTAAAAGACAACAATTAATTTGCAGCTTACTTAGATTTTTTTTAAAGCTTTTACTATACAAGTTTTAATGAAAAACGTAATTGGTATACGAAATTAATATTTACGCAAACCTTTTGAATCGAGTTTAAAAATATATACTCGGAATTAAATTTATATCATATTATGTAGTTTTCATAACTACAATCCCAGTATTTCCCATTTATCTCAATTCAAAACTAACTCATATAAAAAGTACTTTGTGGTAATTTGTGTACACAGTGCATATAATTCTCATCTACACTTCTGTACATAATAAACGGCAGATATGAATGTGTACACATTTAGAAATGTGCGTTTATTTGAATTTCTACGCGAAGTTTACGCGCATTACATAAGTTTAACAACATCAACAATATTTCAAAAGTTCCGTAAATCCTGGCATTATCTAAATAAGCGTAACTTATCATTCAGAGTAGGTATTTAATCAGGAAGCTAGGGGAAACAAATGATATGTTGATAAGTTTTATCAAATCTTAAATATATAGTAGATTTATATTTTCTCGCAGCTTTATCTCTGTTCATACTATTCTCTATTAAATTCGCGATAATAGTGCAAGATGAATTTCAAGGAACGTTACGCGTGCAGAATTTTAATCAATTGCTCGCTTTAGAATAATTGTGACAAATAAAATAATAGCAGACAGACACTTGGCACACGACAGTTTTAGACATTAGTTAACAATTTATGCAGCACATGATGTATTTTATCTCTCACAGTACCTCAATTAAAAAAAGTTATTTATATTCTGATCGATAATAGTATCTTCTCTTATATTATATATAGTACATAGATGTACCGTATTCCCGTTTTAATCAAATGTACAATTTATTCTGTCAGGCAGTTGTCGATAAAGTAATATAATTTTCGAATGAATTCTCTAAACCGAGGAACTTTGCGTGTTGCAAATTTCGTTTCATTGTATTATTGTATTATATGTAATTTAGTGTTCGGAGACTTGCAACTAGTAAAATTACGTTAAACTTTAATAGTTCAAAACATTTTGTGATATAGTAATGAAGATGTCGATTATTTTGGGCAGAAATTATATACAAAAATATATTTATGAACTGAAAATAATCGGTTACGGAATTTAGTTTTGAGATACATACAAGAATACAAGAATATAAACAGTTATAATAGATAAAATTTATATATATATATATATATATAAACTCACACTTCCACGAGTACGGGAAATGCGGCGTCCCTAAGTTCTTCTCTCCAACTTGGCGGAAGCATTAGTTGCACCTGGGCCCTACAACCTTGGGGCAGTTGTACCTGAAAAAATGACATCAATTTCAAAATTAGAACGTCTGTTGTTTTAACTTTATTTTCATCACCCTTGTTTGCATCGATGAAATTTGAATTAATACAAATAAAGCTCGTATAATTGTTTTTAGCGGATATAGTTTTCTTTAAATTCATTTATATATGCGTAATTTTGGAAAATGTTATTTTATAGACTCACAGATAATGAGTGTGCTTTATAAAGTATCTTAATAAAGCAAACAACTATGTTGTTATGATACTAGAAAATCTGTACATTATTAAGTTTTATTCAGATATGCCAAGTATCTCATTATCCTAATTTCTCATCTAATCTCATTATTTATAATTTCTATAGAAAACAATTAAACTTTGCACAAATTTCACCTTATGAGTAGTACAAAGGCTATTATTATCGGCTGAGAAGTATCGGAGAAGAGCAAATTTCATCGATATTAAACAATTTATAATGAAATTAAAATAAAGTTCTATTATCCACTCGATTTCTTACCTCGAATGACCTCTGTGTGGGCAAAGCCAGTTCCCTGAGCCTGGCCGTGCGCTGAGGCCTGGTGTCATATAGAATCCGCGACAACCTGTGCGTTCCGACAGAGTGAACCCCGGCTAGCGGAAGGCCTGGACCTTCGCACTGGAGAACGTAATACGACATTCCGTGCTCCATGGGCCTGAGGGATGGACTTACCTGAAAAATAGATACATATTAGAGATGGTAACTCACTCCGGAGTTATCACTCCGATACAACTCCTCCTTCAGAGTGAATCCGAGTGGAGTTGTCTCGTCGGATTTGTCATATCCGACTTCCCTAAGCTGGTACTAAATCTATTACTGCGTTTTTGCTTTGGGAAAGAAGCTGTCGTTTTATCGTCTCATAGGCGGTTTTATGACCTTTTAGGTATACGTTTTTTTTTTCAGAAAATTAAATGGAATTTGACAAAACCTTAGATGCATTATAAAACAACGCACTATAAAACACATTTGTGTCGAGTATTTCGATTTCAAAGTTGTCGGAGTCGTGGAGTTGTTAATTGTTTTAATTTATAGCTGATTTGGTCATATTTAGCACGCTGTGCTATTAATAACAATGAAGCTGAATTTATAAGAACCCTAAAATTTTCGAATATCATAGCACCATGCAGCATCTTATTGTAGAAAATTAATTTCATATAATAACTTTTTGTATGGTCTATCAATCAATTAGTCAAACCAATGGATCGATTGGATACTGCCATAAAGCAAACGAGAAAATTCAATTTCATCCTGTATATTTTTCTCACGTCGCAATACTCTAAACTTAAGAGTTTTATTTATTAAAATGTTTTTACGTTTTATATAAACTTTTGTATATAGTGAGAATTGTTTATTCAACAACAAACGCACTAACTCAATCAAATACTTTTGTAACATTTCACTCAATTTTAAAAACGGAGCTGAAAGTTTCTGATTGTTTATTTTGTTATTGTTCATGCTTGGCCGGTATTGAAAGTTTACATTGCTTATACCATATAGTATATTCGGTATATAGTTATTACTTATTTATAGTTCATATACCTTCATTGTTATTGCAAAGATGTAGTAAAAAAATAAGTAAACTTTCATTTAGTGCGTGAGGTTGAACAGGTAATTCAGAGTATTATTATATAGTATCTTAAAAAATTTTAAAGCTACTTATTTCAGAAGTAAAATGAAAAAAAATGATAAAAATGTTATTATCCAAGGTATTCATTATATTAAAATGAATTTTATTCCTGCAGCAACTTTCAACCGCATTATTGCGTCAGTTTAAAGCCTATTTCGCTGACACATAAAAAACATTTCCAAGTTTTTTGTCTTTACTTTTCGTTTTGCTTTAATGTCCTACTTCGCTTAATTTTAATCAGTGCCTAAATTATTACTCCCCGTTTGGCCGAATTCAATAAAAAAAGAAATGAAGTAGAAAATAAATAGACTTTTATGTAAAGTAATGGAGTTTCGTTGCATTACAAATCGATTTAAATGAATTGAAATATTCCACGCAACTTATTTTTTTTTCTAAAAACTTTTTTTTATAATGCTCAATTAGTCTTCAAAAATTTATTCCTGAGCTTTTTTTTTCAAATTAATTTGTACGTTAAATTTATTCACGCTAATGAGCCTAAAAAGATTTTAAACCACCACAAGCTAATTAGGGATTTAATCGCGATTTGAATTTTAAACTATATTCCGTACCATTAATTTATATCTTATATATAACAACACAAGTAAATACTTTATAATTTATATTAGAAAGTAATGTTTCATTATTTTTGGCTTTACAAAAATGAATTAATAATTGAAAGGTGATTTCGTGAAATAGTACGCTGTTATACCAAAACATAATTAGTTTTGTTGATTATTGATTTGAAAACAACTACAAAATTGCACTTACAGATTAAACATAATAAGAAATTTCGAAAAAGATATGGAACAAATAAATAGAGATCAAAGAAAAGGGTTATACATTATCTACATTATTTTTTATGAAATAATTAAAGATTGACAAAATATTGCGGGTAAATCATTTTTCAGTAATATACAATATATTTCCATTCTACTCACAGCTGCATTGAAATGTGTACAATTACTATAATAGTATCGGCTGCTCCAAAGCACTTCTCCCAAATCGCAAGTTATGCACTGTGGTTCCGTCCTCCTGGGGTCATCATGCACAGGGTCCTTTACGACATACAGGTGCCTTTGGCCGGGTCGCTTTTCCATCGTGCCCAAATAATACACTAGATGATTGTACGAATCCCAAGCCAACACTCTGGTGGCTTCGTATCTGGAGGAAAGAAAATAAAATAGATTTTTGAAAAACTGTTACTTATCTGTTGCTATTAGACGCGCCTGAATTGCAAATTCTACTAGAAGTGAATTTATGCTTAATTCAATTTTTTCCTATGAGGTGTTAATCATTCAAGTTGAAACCACGATTGCTATACGAACTAAAGGTTTTCGATCCCGGACCCTAATTGCGTTCCGTGACACGTAAACTTGGATTGGGAAAGTTTTTGTGCTAATAACACGTCACCTCAAATAAAATTTATCACAGGACCTGTAACATCTTTACTAGCAAAAGAAATGATAGAATATAGAGGACTTGCAGAATCTAATTCGTAGAAGATTTGAAAGACTTAATACTGATCTTGCGGTAGTTTTTGGTACATTTCTAGTACTGAGTGAAATTGACTATTTGCTATCTTTAATTCTATTAAAATTGGGTTTTAACAATTAGATTAGTTCACTGATAGTAATGATCTATTCGAACTTGTATTATGCCACCCCAAAGAATAATAATTTATTTAAATTTAAAAATTAATTAAAGTTATAATTAATTAAATTTATAAAAAATAAATATAATATAAATAAATAAAGTTATAAATTTATTAAATTAAACTATATATTTTTAATATAGCATACACTAGCTGGATTTATATCATTTTTAACGTAAGATAATTATAAAAGGTATCTGAGGTAACTCGATAAATTTTATAAGAATAAAAATCGAGGAGCGATTGCATTTCGAATCATTTAATTTACGATTTACTGAAATACTTATATGTCTTAGTATGCTCGTCTAAAAAGAACTAGACATGTTAGCATATGTTTTCCGTGGAAAACATGGAAAACTTTCACGTATATTTTCAAAATGAAACATTTATTAAACAATTTTTAACTCCAATTTAAATCTGCATTATGAATTGATTAATGATGATATCAACAACTTCATGCGAAAAATTAGATCGTTAGATCAATGATCGATGGTCAATTATTTTGAATTGCATTTTTATATAAGTAATAATTCAACTATTTCCCATTTCCTTGCATAGACATGCATTTACAATTCGCAATACATCAAATATTCAAAATTATAATTTTTTTTAATTCCAAAAACAAAAAAATATAAATGATACTATTATTTATCCTCACCTTCCGTGACTAAGTACGGCTATCCTCTGTTGTGTTATCGTAACGTGTTTTATGTGAGTAAAGTGATCGCTGCCGCCTTCTTGTATGCTGGCGAGCAGCAAGAAACTGTCCCCATCAGGTGAAAACGTGGGATGGGGTTGGATATCTAGCCAACAATTCTCTGGCGCTCGTTCCGAATGCGTCTGTGAATTATAGATAAATAGAGCGATGAAAATTTTATTTACGAGCACTAGTATCAAATTCAAATCCTGATGTTTTTCGTTATAAATATATGTAAATAAATACGATGCTTACGTAATGCGTCTTTTTGAAGTTGGTGCTTCTTATAAATCATACATAGCAATTACCATCTATGGGTCAACACACTGACGTACAAAAACATTGTATATGTTACTTTGTATTTGTATTTATTTTGTTAAAATCTAGTATTCAGAATATACATTTTTTCATTAATATTCTAACTATTTTTTTTTTACCTCGATACAAGTCCAGTTCGGCGCTAGGCACGCACTTATGATACTATGATTTTGCGCGCGGTTCATCCACACCGCGGCTACTTGATGATTGTTTTGTCCGATCCAATTGGCGGACGTGAGGTAGAAATCCCTAAAAATTACAAACCGGGCTTAGATGTACTTAAAGCAATAAAATATTTATTTTAAGCTCTATAATTATATGAAACTACAACACTAGACACAAACTTATTAAGGCGCGCACATATAAATTAGGCAGCTCTTTCAATACGATCGACGGTCTAAGTTATTCAGCTTATGAATAAACTTCCACTCAACATCCGAAACTTAGACAGCAAAAAATATCATGCTTCCCTAGTTAAACTTTTTAAAGAATTAGCTTTTTATGACATTACTGAATTTTCTCAATTTGATTTCAATAACTATTTTCTTGCCTAATCCTTATCCTTTATCTATGTAGTCTGACCATTTGATCGCCTGTACAACCATATTTTTTAAATTTCTTTTATTGCTATTTTATTAATTTAACATTTTTACGGTTTTAAATGAGTATAACTTTCAACCTTGTGCAAGAATTTTGAGCTTGACTGGTGGTCAAATAGACTTTAATATGATGAACTTGATGATGAACATTGCATTTAATGTTCGAATGCTTTTTTCAGCTCTTTTTTTCAGAAGCGAAATTCATGCAGCTACTATGATTATTATAAAATTACTATGTTTTTAATATTAACTATGAATAAGCTTGACAAGGACCTGAAATAATATTTATTATTATTGATTACGGCTTGCTTATGAATAAATAAATAAATAAATGATTTCAAAAATACTATAACAATTATCGTTTACTAAAGTTTTAATGTTTAGATTTTCAACATAACAAACAGTTCTGAAAGCAATATAATTTTAAAACCAATTTTTACAAATAACAAAAAATGACAGTTTTTATATACTCTTACACTCAAGAAGAATTATGAATATGCGAAGGTGGTTTGATAATGTTGGTTCTCTTATTTATAGTATCATTATATATTTCACTTTACTATTTTAAATTTCATAAAATTGTTTACTGACATATTGTTACAATGAGATTTCCGTAATAAAGTAAAAAATACCTACTGCCCTTCCAAGGCGAGTGGAGGCTTAACCTCCCACATCTGCAGATCCGTCAAATTCGTCATGTCGACGATCCACAGCTTCACTTTAGGTATTGGCGTGCCGGGAGTCGGGTAGCGGACGGTACGAGAGTCCGGAAACGTACCTGGAAAAGATACCGGAAAATATAAAAACTTTGATATTTTTTTGCAACTGTGGGAGACGATATATTTTTATTTACATTTTTTTTTATTTACCATTCAAATTACAATCTGTCTTAGTGAAGACATTTAGTAATTGGTACATTATAATATATGGTTTATTTAGAAAGATTACCCAATGGTAATTCTTTCTAGTGTGGATATATGCTGTTACTATTTGTTGATTACTATATAAGTACTTAAATAACTAATGCTATATAAACTCATATCTATAACTATCCTAGTCTAGATAAAAAATAAATAATAAAGGAATGTAATGAAGAACAATGAAGATATGCAATCAATGTGTCAATTCTGATAACTCCGTCCTTTTCAGCCTTTTTTGATGCGTGACATCATATAGACTTGCATGGACATTGGAGTGTCCATCGATTTTATTTTTGTAGCTTTGGGCAATTTTGATTTCTTCTTTTACTGTGGAAGTACGTGTATCTTGGTGGATTAGCCAGGTGGGCACATATCCTGGGGGCACAAATGGCTTGGCGTAATACTTTGTTTTGGAAGCGCTGGATTATTTGTATGTTGCTATTCTTTGCTGAACCCCATATTTGAAGACCGTACGTCCACACTGGTTTTAGGATAACTTTGTACAGAAGAATTTTGTTGTATGTCGATAGCTTCGAATGGCTGCTTAGAAGCCAGTGCATGGATTTACGGAGAAGTTCGAGTTGTTCGCGTTTTTGTGGATGTGCGTCTTCCAGTTTAATTTTTTGTCAAGGTACATTCCCAAATATTTAGCGTGGTCTTGAGATGGTATTTGGTTGTTGTGGAGTACAACGGGGGGCTATAAATATGAGACAATTACAGTTGGCTAAACTAAAAGGTAGTTTTTGCCACGGAATTTGTATAGTAAGTACTAGGTAGGTTTGGGCATTGAACATAAAGTGAAGAAACGTTAACTGGCTTCATTCTGATAATAACATTTTCAGCAATTTTTATTTTTATTGTAAAACTAACTAACTACTATCTTACCAGTAGCTCAATATCTAATAATCCTAATTAGAATTTGAATGTGTTGCTTTATTATTCAAATATGAATAAAGTATATATAGAATTTTTTTTTTCAAATTTTACCTCCTTCGCTGACGCCCGCGGCCGCTATCACAGACGCTGACGAGAACCATGGGTATGTCATCGTGCCCACGGCGCTGTCGTTGAAAGACATGTACAACAGGTGCGTGCCATCCGACGAACCCCATAAAGCTTCTACGTTCGAAAATATTTCCTCTATAAAAAAGATTGATGAATTTTATTAAAATTTCTTCTTAAAGAAAATATGAAGGCCACCCCTCTATTAAATCATCAAAATGGGAAAATAATTCAATTATACAAATATGAGGTATTAAATGTCGTATATGGAAATAATCATCATCTATGTATTACAACTACAAGTGATTTTATTGCCAACAAGCATTAGGAGAATGCAGTAGGAATTTTGGAAACTAGTTTCGTGCTTATGGGTGCTTAGCAAAGTAATGGCGCTTGCAGTAGCAACTGGACCGTATAATATTTTAATTAAAACCGTTATCTCGTACATAGAGGTGAAAGGATAATTTAATTGCTAGAAAACGCATATTAGTTCTATAAATGAAATAAACATTTAATTAATAATTTTACGCTGATTTTTATCACAACCATTCTAACCAAAATATATGCTTAAATTTAAAATTTCAAATAATATGATAATCAGTATTAGCAAATCGCACTGTATAGAATGCAAAATTATATTTTTTCCACGGATTTCAATTTAATCCTTTTTATCTAAGCGAATTGGCCCATAACAAGTAGCGATGGTATTAAAATGTTATCTTCGTTTTATTTTTGTTATTTATTATCCAAGGACGACTTATATATTTTATTTATGACCTCCTCGTTTACGGTTATATCCGGCTATAGAATTCGAGCATAAAATATGGTTTGTTATTAGCTCGTTATGCATCATATAATGTATTTAGGAATTTTTCTTTCACTTACATTATAGAGGGACGAGATGGGATTGTTGAGTCTTTGTTAAGAATGGATAATAAAAGTATCATACAGTACTCAATAAGAAATACATATACTACAAATAGAGCACGTTGTGCGTTTATACCGGAACAAAGATAGGGCAAAAAATAGATTGATACGAATGAATTTGAATAGAATATTCGACTGTATTACTATCATGGTTTATTATTACCTTGATAGAGCCAGTCTGGTACGCCGTTGTAGATTCGGCCAGGCACTCCGGTGTTTGTAAGTCTGTAGTCCTCCTCTTCGGAAGGCGAAAGTCTAAGGTAAATGTCGTTGTCGGCGACTATCACCATGGCCGAGGTGTTTCCCAACCATCCCGCATACTGCAGCCGAGAACGCTGCACCTTCGGCGAATCTTTCAGCCGAACTGGCATGTGGTGACTGAAAAAAATGTGTTTGAAATAGATTAGACTTGATTCATTAATAATGAAACGTATTACATATTACATATTTTTCCCATAATTTTAATAATAATTTCATATCTTTTATATCGATGTTTTTCTATACTTTTATTCGGTACATTTTTTACATATTTTATTTTCTTTACATATTAATTCTACAAATTTTAAATCAGTGTCTTAAACAAAGAATAGGATAGAATTATGGTTAACAATTATTTACTTTGAAAATATTTAAAAATCTAATGCCTGAAAAGTATCTTTCAATTGACATCATATTTCAGATTGCAAGTGAAACTTCTATCAGTATTGCTTGATATCAATCTGACTGAATTGGGTATCAAACTGGTAACAAGTGGGTTTTTAGGCCAATTTTAAATATTCAGAATTTGTTACTTTTCATATTCATACATTTAGAAAATTAATTTCATATTAAAACAACAAATTTTACCAAATTACATACTCTTCATAATATTTTTTAATAAAAATTTAGAATAATTCTACATGTATCAAAAACACATTTTAATTAAATTTTATAAATTTAATTGTTTGATTACCAAAGTCTCGCCTTTCTGACTTTCTAGAATGTAGAACATTTGGAACCGATATAATAATTCTAATAAATCTTATATCTACATGAGTATTACGCTTCGCTTTCTTAGTGTGCATTGAATTCTAGGGTTCTTAACTAAGTTAATTAGAATGGATGTGAGTTAATCATTCTCTAAACTCAATCTAAAACTTCATACATTTAAGATTGTCATCCGAGGCAAGACACGAAATGATTTACGTCATGCATATCAACGATCATATCATATAAATTCTTCGTCGTACAAAGTATCATTAAATATTATAGAGGTTTTTAAAGGATTTGATACAGATTTAGTAGTCATCATTTATGATGGTTGAATGAAGGGTTAATACTAACAATTGCAACAAAGACGTAGAAAATTTATCGTCATGTCGTAGAAAATGATAGATTGTATTAAAAATAATAATATTTATAAAATAAGAAAATGACCCATGTGTTGATTTTTATTTAAAGATGTTGCATGATATAAAAAAATATACTTACTCGTTTGTCACGTCGTACACAGTGTAGTGAGCCGTGAATGATTGTCGGTAAACCTGGAACAAAATAAATAATATAATTTAATTTAATTTAAAAAAAAATATATAATTGAGTTAGACAAAAGTAATTTATATGGACACAAAAAGAAAGATAAATTGCAAGACAAATTAAAATCATTACAAAAATATTTGATCCATACTACTTACTTAATTTTATTTTATTAAAAAATTAAAAACACAGAAAAATACAAGTTTTAAATTATTTGCTGATTCATATAAAGTCACACTAAAGTAACAAATATCCGTTTCTGTGACTTTTTGCGATATTGCAATTACTAGTCTACAAACTTGTTATTTATAACAGCCTCTCATATCAGATTCTAGAATTGTACATGAAACTATTCATTCGAAATACACTCGAATGTCATCTACAGGAAAACGTATATATGATAAACATGCCTTCGTTGACAATGCATTATGAATTATTGTGTTCTGGAAAACAGTTCCTATTCGAACTCAATAGAGATGATATTCTGCGAAGCCCAACAGCAGCATTGTGCTGCGACTCTATTTAAATTTATTTTATTTTAATTGAATTATTTTACATGTACTTGAAGGTACTACGACGTTGTAAGTTATTCTGGTGGCAATAATTTATAAAGTACTTAGTTTCATTATAATACCAAAATATTAAATTTCCAATAAATCCAACTTCAAGAAGTATGAGTTACGTTGAATTTTTTTGGAACACATTGGAAAAAGTCGTGTGTGTTGTGTTTGAATTAGAATTATCCACGTAACAAATGAACTTTTTTTGCATTTTTAAATTTTTTATACGTTTCACATAATATGCAAAATACCTATATGTATCTATATGTATGTATTGCATGTATCTATGTAATCCTATATTTAAGGATTTAGAAACGATACATATATTTATCTTATTTTACCAGAAGTGTACACATCATATTTTTTGTTGATATTTTTTTTAAATTTCTTCGTTTTTTTTAAACGGTTATATAAAATTCGTAAGGTTATAATAGGTTCTTGATGTAAGTTTGTTATACTTCCATTAGAAAACTTTTTTCCTTAGAAAACTCGGTATATTATTAATTGTCGAATGCTCGAGAACTAACTTCGTTTAAAAGTTTTTAGGAAAAGATCCGAACGTTGGAAAACACGTCCTCGTAGTTGTTAATAAGTTATCTATTGAAAGACGTCATATTTGTTAGTAAAACTTAATTTATCTTCAAGAGATAACCATGTAAATTATATCGAAACTTTTTTCCAGAACGTGGAGTATCTTTAAAAGGACATTCATGGATATATTCTATAAATGCCATTTAAAAATAGAATGCTCATTAATTATAAATTTATGCTGGTATATTGTACATTTTTGAATTTAAAACATGTTTTATCTAAGTATTTACAACTGAATATTTATACAAATTAATGTACCTATGTGTGATTACGTGCAATCACACTATTTATATATAAATATATGTATAATATATATATATATATATATATATATATATATATATATAATATACATTGTATATATATATGCCGGCTACTTTACTGAATACAATTTACATGAAGTTTATAAGTTTATATGTTAATATGTTGTATCTATTATATTTTTTATTAAAAGTATCTATATATTATATAGTAGTACTAAAGTTTTGGTAGTACTAAATGTTTTAAAATAGAACGTAGTACGTGGTAAAACTTTAAACTCGGCTACATACAAGAAAACACTTTTAAAAAAAAAACTGTACTTATGGTATCATGTGAGAATAAACTGGCGTACTTTTCAGTTTTTATAGGAAGTTAAAATAAAAGATGGCTTTGTTTGTATAGTTACAAGAAATACTAACGTTATTGATTATTCACATATTATATATATATATATATATATATATATATATATATATATATATATATATTAGTTGCGGCTTGTCCTGCATTTTTAATTAATAGTCCGCTATCTTCATTAATCCAATAACTTGTATGTCCATATTTATCAATAGAGATTTCTTTGATATCTGTACAATGTAGCTCCGGGATGTATATTTGAATTCATTACCATCATAAGGCTAGTGGTGGTTCAGTGACAAAATACATTACGACAGTGATAGAAATATCTGAAATAACGACGCACTAAAACCTCGGCGTCATAAATTCAAATAGCGGCTGCTGCTGTTTTAAAAATGATAGCGGCCTCGGCTCTGCACCGTTACACGGATAGTGCATTACTGTAAATCTGGACAGGGGAGGAGAACTCGAATGGAGCACAACATGAAACGAGATACACCATGTTACTGCGTGTCTTTTGTCGTTATGGATGCGACAAGGTTGTAAAAGTCTTGAATGTACTTTTACATTTACAAATGGGTAGTTTTGGGAAATGCAAAAATGTATTTGTGAACAGGTTTGGTAATCGAAACATGGTTGCTAACTCAATTCGTTATAGATAATAATATTATTGGTGACATGTACAAAGGTTAATTAACTTCACTTTTGTCATTTGCTTTTCTGACATTTTGAACCTATTCTGTTTCCATATTTACGGTTATCTATGCATTTGAAGTGGGTGCTCAACTAAAGCTTCTTCCAGGTGTAGTTACTAACTCTCCTACATCCTGTGATACGTTGGCTTTTTTATATGAATATATTGTAAGATATAAAATAGACGACAATTCAATTTTCTAAAATATCTAGTTACTAGAGTTAGTCATACATAGACAGTGCGGAAGAAGTACTATACTGAGGAGGTATCACAAATTCAGGATTGCGCTATATGGAAGACGCGTATCCTGAGTCTAATAGGAGGGTTGACGTTCTTATAGCAGAGTTTAGTTTACGATGAAGACCCATAACTAACATAAATATTATCGCATGACATAAGTAAACAGATTTTGCTGTTCCTAGTGTATTATAATTAAAAATAATCATCCTCCGTCCATCATCAAAACCTAATCATCCCGATCCTATTAACGTTTCCGAAGTGAGCGATCGCGCGCGTCAAATTCTCGTAAAACGTCAGTTTGAAAATGAAATGCAAACACTTCCCGTCGTCCTTGTTTGTTCGTATTTCTGACGAAGGAACCGACGTCCATCGTTTATATAATATAGGATAATAATAGATGCAGAGGTTCGGCAAACAACCTCTATTCTAGAAACAGCCGATTAGAGAGTCCGATAAGAGTCGCCGAGCGCGAAAAGCGTGATTTACGGCAGTTAGCGGGTCCGTCTATCCCTATACACATTTATTTATCGAAGCCTCCGACGTGGAAATGCAAATTGCAGGATTTTCTAGTAGTAAATGGATAGAAAACAATCCTTGAAATTTAATGGAATTGTCCAATTATAAAAACCCTGATTACATATTGCATGCTACTCGTGAATATCGGGCTGAAAAATTTTCAGATATGTGATTAACTTTATATTCATTCACTCTATTATTTCAACTAATTGTCTCATATTGAAAATAACATATATTTTGTAAATTCATTTTTTAAATATGATAAACTAAACAATTTAAACATTATAGTACAGTTATTTTATTTTTCTTCCATTGAACATCTTTAGGAACTTTCAACAAACTTAATAAATTTTTAATATGAAAATAACTTAATAACGTAAATTGTAAAATCAGTATGAACTTTAAGCAGTCAGTCTTTATGCCTCGGCAACTGTTCAAATAATATTTTAGGTATAGGTGGCATTTCCTCAGGCGCCATGCCAAACTATATCCTGGTTAATCCATAGCTGTAATTGAAAATTTATTTATTTTGCTATTGTCAAGTGATTTTTCCTTAAGAATTGTCAAACATATTTATTTTTCTACATGTCCGATAATACATACTATTGTATAAAAAATCAAATGTAATAGTATTTTTAATTTACAGTGGTATGTTAGAGTGTAATACCTGAGGGTAAAAATTCCTTAAAGTGTAAACTGCATTACATAATGTAATACATTTAAATTGATTGAAAAAGCTGCATTGTGTAAAGGAAAGTTACATGGACTTCTCGATCTGTGTATCATAACATTAAGGCAATTTCCAGTCGACCAATTTTTTTAAATGGAAAACGCTATTAAACTATTATATAATAAAAACACAATCTTAAGTCATCAATAACTATAAATTGCGCTTATATAATAAAAATATCTTGTCATAAGAATTGCATCAAAGAACATTATCTAGAGTATTATCCGAAATTTCCTTTATCTCGATCATCTCTTTTGTATAGCTATATGTATTTTATAAATTATTGCAGAATCTCGTAATTTGCGAAACCGTTTGAATGAACGAACAGAAAGGCAATCATCATAATAAAATGCTGCTCGGAATCCGAAAGCATTAGACAGAGCCTATTGTGTTCGAGTAGGAAGAAAAGAGCTCGGGCTCGTTTCTGAAGGAATCTCATAGCCCTCGGAGAAAATGAACGTAGTGTTAAACGATAATAAAAGCCAGCTGAAGATTCTTGTGAATATTTAAAATCGTTATATATTGAACTGCGGATAATGGCCAATTTTGTTCTACAATATCTTATGTCTCAAATTGATGGTAGGAAGTTATAAAGTTGTATAAGAAAACCCTAAAACTCAGAACTATTAAGTTCCATTAGTACTTTTCCGTTTTTCTAAAAAAAGTCCAATGGTTACTTATTGAACTATGTTAAACTGTCTGTAGTTTCTTCTATATTTTGAATGTCGTTAAATGTTAAATGTTAGCGACCTAGTAGAATAAGTCTAGTAGTAGCACAACTGAAGATCCTCGATAGTGGGCTTCAGATGAAGTAACTTAATTTTCATTAAAATGTCCTAACGATATATTAATTTTATTTCCCCACTTTGCCAGTTGGAATTAATTTTTGCTCAGCAACGAGATAATAGTTTTCGCCGAATTTAATTTTCATTTTAATGAATTCGTCCATCACTAAACTTTTCAAAGTGCTTCTGGTACTTGAAGGATTAGTTGTTCACAAAACAGATTAGAAAGAGGATCAACGAGCAAATAGTGCGCTTTACGTAATTGTATATTGGATTAAAATTAATCCTTTTAAGATTATGATAGTAAATAGATTAGTTTTTAATCAAATTAATATTAGACTTGTAGATGAAATTTAATACGATTATTTTTAGTATTACGCAAAATATATTAAAAGTCAAAATAGATTTTCAAAGGTTGCATAAAACTTCTCATTTTTCTTATGGGTTGATTTATAGTGAGAATTGCGTATATGTGATTTAAATAGTACACAATTATATTTAGTTCGTGTTATAGCGTCTTCTAAATAATTCAACTTACGCTATCCATGTAGTAACAGATTATAAAGAGGATCAGCGAGCAAATAGTGCACTTTAGTTAATTGTTTGTTAGACTAAAATAATCCTTTAGATGAGTTTTTAATCAAATTAATGTTACTTTTATATTAAATATGTGATGTATTAAAAAGGTATTCTGGTCTAGAATTTAAAAAAACGATTATGTTTCTTCCATAATTTTAAAGTTCTCCATTGAAACTATTCATTTTCAAGAAAATTTTTCAAAATTTGAATTAGTTTCGAAGCTATAGCCGTTTGACTAAGGCTTTTCTACTCTGAAACTCTAAATGTTTTTTTCTCGTAACTATCTTTGCCGATACCCACGATTTCTCAACTTTTACTATACCGATTCACCTGAAATTTTCACATATTTTGCCTTATAGACTTTTTTTCAGTATAAACTACGCTCATTACAAAATTCTGATTTTTACTATTTTTTTTAAAAAAAACTCGAGAATCCCATATACAGGTATGAATAAAAATGTTGTTTTAGACAGTAGCTATTTTGTGAAAAAACATATTTTAAACTTGTCTATAGTTCATACTATTGCGACAATATTTTAGATTAATATTATATATGATATCATAATCTTCTAGACTTAAAACTTCATGACTATTTTGAATTTAAATTTTGCTTTTAAATTCTCAAAATATTAATTAAGACCTCGTTAAAAATATATATATAGTAAAAATATTGTTTGACTTTTTTAAGACCATTCAAAAATTGTATCAAATTCATACTTCTAGACCAGAATACCCCCTTAGCGGTAAAATCGGTTTTTAAAACTTTTGATTTTTACAATGGCTAAGCATGTAGTTAGGATTTGCTTCTTATATGTGATATAATTAGTATACAATTATTCTAGCGGTATAGCGCATCCTAAATAATTCAAATTACGCTATTTATGTAATCCAATGGAAAATCATGATTAATCACTCTGTCTCGGATCGGATGTCCGGGTTTTAGTTAAAGAGTCTCTGCCTTATATCGTTTTGAACTTTTCCCGAGGCATAAATTGTTGAAGGTGGTTCGTCATTTGATATTCGCGAAGATTAAACGCAGTCAGAGATAAGACTGAGGGTTCTTAACGTACATGTGACGTTGATCTATCGCGGTTCCTTCAAGTATATATTCTGCTGTAGTAATTACTTTGAATCGCAATCGGGGTTGACGTGATATCCATTTCCTGAACAAGTGCGGAACTGGATAGATACTTAGAAAAAAAAACATTACAAAACGATATTATATTTGCATATATTATATATAAAATAATAAATGGGTCAATACTATCCTGGGTTCAGATCCGTGAGCTGAGTTCCAATTAGATTCAGGGAAGAATAATATGAAGGATTTTCCATTGTCATTTCACGCCACAGTGCGTGAAAATTGATTATTTCAATGTGAGTTAATCATTGACATGTTTCAAACAAACTTATAATCAGTAATTAAATTACTTATTGTGCACTGACACGAGCATATATGTTCTAAATGTGTGGCCAAATATTCCATACTTAAAGTTTTTTTTTTTAATTGGATCACTTTTCACATGACTATAATCTTTTAAGAAATTCTTTGAGAGTCTAAGATGATGATGACCCTTAGACCATGAACTTTAACGTCATTGTAAGTTTCATTAAAATCGCGAAAAAAATTATCGTTTTATTACGAAGAAAACGACTCGACCAATCTAAGCCAAAAACAAATCAGCATGGTTCTCAAATGATATCATTCGAATATATTTTGTTTAGTCAAAATCGATTCAGAATTTTTTACGAATCGATTCAGAAAAAAGTGGACGAAAAATTTTGTTTATCATCTAATTTTAAAAACAAACTGAATCGAAAAACTTCTTGAGTTTTCATAGAGTAACTTATAAATGTGTGCGTATACTTATATATAACGTATAATTTTTGAAATTGGTTCAGCCGGTTTTGAAAATACGTGTCAAAAATCGGGTTACATACATACACAATTGTTTTTCACGGCTTCTGTATCGTTGTATTGTACTAATTTCTTATTAGTAACAAAGAACACTGAAATAATTATTACCAGAATGAAATCAAATAAAAATAAATGATATACTTACATTTTTAACATCGTGTTTGAAAAGAACATAACGTAGATCTGATGAGCACTGATAACCTCGAACATTAAGTTGCCTCTGGAATAGAAAAAGACAAAAATCAATCAATACTTTTCAAAAAAATAATTAAATATATAAGATAAATCAAGAATCAAATTTAATAAAATTTGTATTTATTCTAACAAGAATAACAAAAAGTATCTGATCTATCTCTTAGTAAAGTTCAATAATTCAGCATGTGCAGTTGAAATTATTACTGTATGTATTATTTTAAATGTCCTCATCTACCAATAAGTTTCATTTAACATTTTATATCCCATGTGCTCGTTTATTATCTCCTAAGGCGAAACTAATAAACTCCTCCATCGACTTTAATAACTTGCGGTGCGGAATTTCCGAGCTTGTACTTGTGTCGGTTTTTGCCCTACTTGACGTACGAGAAGCGCCTCCACCCGCTACGCTATTCATATGACAAAAAATAACATGCGCGAACAACAGATGTTATGTGCAATATCAATTTGTCAAATCTGACACATGCGATTTGATTTAATTTAAACGATATTATAGGATAGAGGTGTTATAACAAACTGTGATTTATGCATTCATATTATAAATATATAGTGGATAGGTGGAAGGTAACAATAAATTGTTCTCATTAGTCTTGCTTAAAATTTTTGTCAAAATAAGACGATCGAACAATGTTCTTATGCAATCTTGAAAATCGAATCGATTTATATAAATTATTACTATTATTATTTCTATATAAAGTATAAAATGGTATTATTTTTTATGCTGGTCTTCTTTAGAGTATTCCAAATTAGAGGATTATAGAATTATTAAAATTAGAAAATACTATCACAAATTCGATTTAAAAACTATTTTTCATACCGCTGAAATTAGATATTTTCAAATGCATTAAGTAAGTATTCTGCTGTAGAGGCATAAATTTTGTGAGATTTTTGAAATGCCGTAAAAGAAAGGCAAACAATATTTTTACTGCTGTTTTAAAAATTAAAATTGAAATTAGTCGTAAGGTTTTAGTGGTCTTAGTAGTAAGAAGTTGAAGTGGAGAGTCTCCAAAAATTAGCACTTGATCGTATACATGATTATAGCCCTCCAAATAATCTGAAATATATATATATATATATATATATATATATATATATATCAATAAATTTTAAGTTAAAATATAGTTTACAAAACAGCGATTGTCTGAAAAAATTTACAACTTTTTTATACTCTAGAATTTTTAAAATAGTAAATATCAAAATTGGCTATGAGCCTAATTTTTAAACTAAAGAGAAGTCTATAAAGAATTTGTCAAAATTATAAGTACGTACTTCGGCAAGTAGAAGTTGAGAAATCATGGGAATCGTATCAAAAAAGACAGTTTCGGGAAAAGCTCGTTTTGAAGATTTGCGGGGCAAGGCACAGGAGGATTATTCTGCTCGAACCTTTTCAATTTTTTCAAAGCATTTTATCAAAATTGGAATGTTTTCGACACATATTACTGTATAGTTAAATTTTGAAAATATAAAAAAAAATCGATTTTTGAAAATTCCCTAAACCAGCTTTCTAATACAATGTAATAGATGCAAAACTGGCATATTGCTTACAAACCATTTTTATAGTGGTCTATATTTTTAAATATACCTAACGAATTTCAAATACAGGGTTTTAAATTTTGTCTGTTTTAGTGTTATGCATTTCCTGTAGTATTCCGTTTCTTCTGCTAAATGATATATAAATGATCGATATTTATTTCTTAGACTAAAAAAAAAACTCCATGATTAATCTCAGATTAGTTAGCCACGTTTTAGCAAATTTCTCACATGTTTTCAATATTATGTGCATATGATTAAATGTACATTGAAAATTTATGTAGTTATTTATTTTTTGTATCAACATGTAAATCGTGTAGTAATTTGACTTAATAGCCTTTTATAAATTGTATTAGTTATATTTTTATAAAGTTATACTACCTGTTACGAAAGGAATAATAAAAGAATCTTTAAGCCTGCAGTATGTTTTCCGTTAATTTAAATACTTTATATTTGACTCTATAAATAATTTCAACAAAATTCCATACATCATGGTTGTTTACTCACAAGCGTGTGATTAGTGACTAACAAGCTGACGGAATCGTTGGCCGTGTCTAGAACGGCTAGGCCGCCGTCGTCGGCCTGGAAGACGAAATGCGTTTGAGAGACCCACGCGGGCGGCAGTCGCCGCGGCGACAGCTCCCCTTGCAGGTACTCGTCCAGCTTCATTCGGCGACCGGACCAGTACAGCAACTCATCCACGTATCTGGGGGGAAAATGATTAGATAATTATTATGATAAAATGAGTTAATTTTTTAATTGGGGATGCAATTATTTAGATATAATCATTTAAAACTGTAAAAACAAAACAATAGGAAACTCCGTTTTAATGAGCCATCAATCTCTGAACGTCAGTATTCTTTTATAATAAGAATTCATTGTTGATGCCTGTATTTCTTTTAATCTAATTTTAAATTACCATTTATAATCAAATGATAATTCCAATCGGGAGCTTAATTCGATTCCCTCACTTGGCAATTCATGAATTTCAAGGTTGTTTTCATGAATCCGTATAATATATACTTTATTAAGGGGCACAACTAGTGTAACCGCCTAGAAAAAAAGTGATTTTTGTGAATTTATATTAAAAAAAACTACTCTATCAATCATTTCAAAATTTTAGGAATATATTTATACATGTTTTAAGAATACATAGTAAAATTTTTGAAGCAAAAAATTAAATATTTTTTAAGCTATCGTCGATCTACAACGGCGCGACAAAAAAAGGCCCTTTACCGCTGCAGTGATTCCGGCCTTCTACGTGGATAAAATTTTAAAAAAAAATCTCGTTAAACTAGATAATATTGTCTGTAAAATGAACTACGATAAAGAAAAAAAATAAAAAATTGTAAAAATGACGGCGTTTTTTTTAAAAAAAAGTCGAATTTTACCCAAAATTTTGGTCGTTTTTGGACTGCCAAAATTCGATTTTTGATCCGATCAAAAAATCGATAGTTCATATTATGGAGAACTATATATGGAAGATGTAAAAAAAATTGATAGTAATCGGATCATTTGTTTTTGAGTAATTGCTGCAGCAAATTCGGAAAATGCTGTTTCGAGAAAAACGCGTTTAAAGATTAAATGATCGTTATACTATATACTATATTAAATTAAATGATGCACATTTGAACCTTTTAACAATAGTTTTGTAATTATAAACTATTTCCATTTTTGAGAAAGAGGTGTCAGATTGGCCGAATATTTCATTGAACGAATGAACTCTTTACCAGAGTTTTTATATTTTATATATTTTAATCAATTTATCCATATTTCTAGCGTCAAAGCTGACAATACACAAATGGTTATAAAATGTAACTTGCAATATATTTCTTACGTAAATCTTCGATTGCATGGTAATTCTTCAAAATAAGTTGAATATATGATATATTCAAGTTTTTTTTTTATGTAAATCTATTATATTCACAAAATACTTTATAAGCTCCTCAAATCTTTCCTGTTAAGGAACATCACGGCAGCGGCAACTCTCCATTCTACTCATGACCTCGAATGAGTTCGCAATTTTTCATATATCAGAAGATGACTTTCAAAACC
Organism: Ctenocephalides felis; assembly: GCF_003426905.1. Lineage (NCBI taxonomy): Eukaryota > Metazoa > Arthropoda > Insecta > Siphonaptera > Pulicidae > Ctenocephalides > Ctenocephalides felis. The sequence goes on along the minus strand of NW_020537758.1, from coordinate 23,703,488 downwards.
AATCTTAGATATGAGAGATTTGCTCTGGGCTTCAGGCCAATATGTATGAGCTTTCTCTTATCCTGTATCAATCCGATATTCATTCGTCATCTGCTCTTTTAGCTAAGGAAATACTTCAATATATCCTTTGTTATTCGATATCAATAACAAATGACTTTCTTATATTTATTAATTTGCTCTAATGAAACTGGAGCGTGAATTGCAGAAGACTTGCTAATATGATTGCCATATTAAAATATACAAAAATTGATAATTGTTTACATTTGTTTTATTCATATATTGTATTCATTTTGATTTATTATTTTATTTTGCTCAATAATTGAAGTTATATCATATTTTAATTTCTTTAGTAATTTATTACAATTGCATTTTCATCAAATAATGTTAAAGTCAAGGTAATGTTATTCATTTTCTTTATAACAATCTTTATTATTGGTTTTATTAATTTATAATATCACTCTCTATTGTGTGATTTAGTTTGTTTTTTATTATTTAATTAGCATACAGAATCACGAGCATTTAATTTTATATACATTTCTAATGATTATGTTTAAGTTTAACATTATTTTTGCGAATTTTGCATTATGGTTAAATTTTTATCCGCAACAACTGCCATAACTTGCTGCTAATGAATTAAATAAGAGTATATAAAAAACATAGTTAGGAATGAATCAACACATTTTTTGTTACAATAATAAAACTAAAACTCGAAAAACACTCAAAATAACACACGGTTAAATTACAAAACATCAAAATTTGTATTTACAATTAAAAAATTGCATATTATAAATTTGTGGAGTGCCAACTGTCAAACAAACCTGTTAATTCACAAAAATAAATTTGTACAAAAACTAAACCTGAAATCCCATACTGGTGGAAATTTGCCTTCCAAATCTTGCCACCCGGGTTGCCGAAAATGTGCTGATCTAAATAAATATTCCACGTAAAATATTCAAGACTTAACAGCTTAAACATAATGCATATATATTATCGCAATAACTTTCCATTACATCCGCATAATTGATTAACAAATGTTGCGGATATAACAAATTTAATAAATAATAATCTTCATATTTTCTTTTATTGTGATGAAAATGTGAAACACTTACCCCAGAAGATAAATGGCCGTGACGATTCCGGCAATGACCAGACCTATAACCAGGAGAGAAAAAATGATGCTCTTCCAGTTGTGTCCGTCTCCACCGTACATTAGGTCCTGGAAGAGAAAGAAAAACGAAACGAATGAGAAATGAATGAAAATGATGAATTGGGGGTTGCTATTATAGACTGCAGGCTGGGGGACTGTTCATTAATTCATTTTTATATAGACTATTATTATAGATAATTACTAAACCTGCTCCCTAATTGGAATAGTTGAATTACTACTAAAAAAATGATCAGGTTATTTGAAATGCCATACATTTAATAACTTTTTTTGTAATATTTTTTTTTGTTAATAATTTATTCTTTCTAATTTTAACAATCAGATTATAACACCATAATCAGAGAATAAAATATAAAAGCAAAAAAAAAATAATAATAAATAAAAATAACAATAAATAATCGTATAGTATAGAAAATTCATTGAGCAGATTGCGGCAGATCGCTGATTCATTTACTTTCTAATCTTCTAATTTTTGGCTTGATCAAATTGTACTTTTGGATTTATATGCGTACTTAATTTAATTTTAAAAGTTTAGTTTCTGTTTGTTATGACTTGTGTATTTCAATTAAGCCTGTTAATATAGCAGGACTATTATAGTCTTGGGCGATTACATTACAACTATACGATTATAGTTCTGCATATCTATACGAGTATAGATTCAATACGCTTGCTTACTGAATCTCTTCAAATTCGAGATATAATACTTTTGTTAGTGAATGATCAAAATATAGTTAATTTCTCACAATAGCAAGTGAATTTGGTTCACTGGGGCCGTTCAAGTATTACGTAAGCATTATAGGGGGGCGGGGGGTTGTTGATTTGCTTATTTTGGGTTGACATGGGGGGCAGGGGAGTTTGGAAGATGATTACGTTATAGGTAATATTTTTATTTTTTACATTATTTGCAAAATGTTTACGTAAGCATGGGGGTAGGGGGTAAGAGCTTTGCTTACTTTTGCTGACAAGGGGGATGCGAGGGTAAATAATTGTAATTAATCTGCTTACGTAATACTTGAACGATTCCATTTTCATTCAACTCCAGTCAATCGTTTTTATCATTAAAAATTCAATCATGTGCTGTACTTAATGCCTCAATTTTGTTATTGTTCGATAATAATAGGATTGTTTGCATAATTTTGCATAAAAACTTAACTTAGCATATTTCTTTCTTAATTTGGGATGAATATATTTTTCACCAACGTGCTGTCTATAAGTTGCGTCATATATAATGCGGAATATGAGATAATGCGGTAAATTTGCTCATTTACTTAAACCAGTGTTCAAGTTTATTTGGTTATAAAAATCTGTATTCATGAATTAAGCTTTTTGATGATATTGTATTAGACGAAATATGTAAAATACGGAAGTTAAAATCGGATATCAAAATATGCAAATCAAACAATTATTTCAGTTTAAAATATTTGTTTTAATATTATTGTGACTTGCTTAACAGATACTTATATGGTTAAGATGCATTCAAATCAAATTATAATTAAATGGATTAACGTTAGTGAGACTTCACAAAATTCAAACAACTCACAGGAAGTTTTCAGATTTTGCAGTACCATTGAAAACTTAAATTAAGACGCACTAATAAATTTGCTGATAAATTAATTATAACACCTAATTAACTTGAATACTGTAATTTACATTTCTAACGTTTAATCACTGTTCTTTTTTTGCACCTTAGTTTCGTTTTAAATAGCGTTTAAATAGTAAAATAAAACTTTAAAGTCGTTTTTTAAATGATAAGGTATTGTAATAATAATTTAGTATTTTTTTAACTGACCGGTTCTTTCGACTTGGGATCTGCGACTTGAAGCGTCTCGTCCGGCGGTAACCGCCACGATCCGCCGCCGCCTCCGCCTCCGCCGCCGCGGTCCGTGTGCACATTGGCGTGCATCACAGACGCACTTCACCACAGACGCGATCCCTGAAATAGACAAAAAGGAAAATTTTTATTTATCTTACATTAAAAATTAACGAAAATTATAAAAATAACTTGTCCCTATATATGTTATACTTAATCGTACCAAAATTGTATTTAATAAAACTCGACGAATCACACTTGTGACCAATAATGAATAGTTACTAGAAATACCAGAATATGAATAAACATATTTAGAATTTATATACACTAATAAGATTATGTTATTATAGTTATATAACAAGAAATATGATCCAATTTGTATTAGGAGTATATAAAAAAAGTTTATAATAAAATATAGAAACTCTACTTCTATTTGAAATTATTATAATTATTACTTTTTGCCAAAAACTAATCAACACATCTCCCCATCAATTCAAATAATTTTTTTTTTTCAATTATTCAAATTTCTGTATTGATCCGTGCTCTCGGAAACGACGACAAACATTTGTATCCGAACAGACATACATACATACATACTACATACACACACACTTACTAAAATTTTTTCTAAGATATTCAAAAATGTTCAAAAAACGTTGAACGATAAAACGTGAAGATGTGCATAAATTTTCATTATCTATTTTTTTGCAATTGCTATAACTTGCTGTTAAAATACCTAAACTTAAAAAAACAATTATAGTCTTTACAAGTGCGAATGTTGTTCTAGTTAACAAATTCTTGATTTGTATCGTATATTATGTTACAGCATATGATATTAATTAAAACTATTCGTAAATATTTCATATATTGTACTACTTATAAATTCCTAATTATTTCCTTTTATTGCTTAAATTATTCAGAAAAGCTAGTAAGCGTAGTACTTGTCTCTAAAATTTGCATTATTTTATAAATCAATACATTTGATCGCGTTTCTATTCAATTCAATGACATCAGTTTGCTATTATCTGACATCTCTTTGAATTCTAGTCTTGATTAAACGTGTTCACAGGCCATTTGATATAATTAATTCCGATTTTAAGAGAAATTGAAATTCAAAGGACGTTTTCCCTGAAGATTTTAATTAAAGATTCTATTTGCGAGTTGGTGATTGATATTTTTATACATGGCGCTGCTTCGAATATTGTTACTCAGTAGTTGAATATAGGTACCTGTTTTAAATCATTTTCTAAAAGATTGTAATATATATATATATATATATATATATATAATATATATATATATAATATATATATATATTATATATATATATATATTATACTAATTATTATTATTAGCAATTTATTTTCAATACAATTACGAAACTTGTTCATTACCATTATCAAGTATTTTTTTATCCTTATCTATTTAAACTGGTTAATTACAAATTTGTAATTCTTAACGGTTTATTCAATTATTATTCAATTTGGCCGAACACACTTTGCCTCTCTGTTGTCTATCGAGATAATCTCTCTGCATTCCGGATATTAATTGCGACTCGTGCACTCCGATGTTAATTAACTTATTATATGATGCGCCCCCCCCCCAAACCCCCAACGAACCTCCAGTTGAAAGATTATCTTTGTCCTATCAGGCAACTATGATATTCTATCTTGACAACGGGTATAGATTAATGGAACGTGCTTTTGAGCTTTAAGCTCAATTGGATAGAGATGGATTGATATATAGTAATATTTTAGAGAAAGGATGCTGAATATCTTTTGTTTTCAACCTCTGAATCGAAATGCATTTATTGAGTATTATCAGAACTTTTACAGACTGTTAACAAATATCTGCTTATTATTTATTAAATTTTAAAATTAAGGATTAATATGTGGAAAAGCTGATGAAAGGATTTTATGTTGGCCTTCAACACAAGCACCTATTTGGTTACTCAATAGGCCATTTTTAATTTTCGTATATTTTTCGATAGTATTGATTATCTTATCTAAATGCCATCACCTTCGCAATGAATGTATTTTCAATACATGTTAAATTCGCACAAAGTTTTCATTAATTTTGAGATTTTGTCATTCTCTCCGCCATCCAAGAAAAATTATCTCAAGCACCACATGTTTTATACATTCTCATTCCATAACGAAAGCTTGCGACATTATCTTGAAAAAATATAAAAGTTTCAAGTGATGGAGCTTACAACGACAAGAAAAAAACTAATAGTCGGGTTTCATAACATATTTTGGACTTCAGTGACTTCATAAAGTTTTTACCCCGGCTTGAAAGTTAAGGTGTACCAAGTACTTAAGTTAGCCTAAAGTTTATTAATGATAATTATACTCACTTTATTCAACTTAACTATATGATGCTATTTTGCTATTATTTGAAGAAGAATTTATATAAATATAACAAACGTAAATACCTAATTTTTTCAATTGAACTTGAACCGTTTTAACTGAATCAAATTGATAGCTGTCCACGTAAGTTTATGTGTATGAATATCATCAATATTTTTATAATAATTAGCAAAACTTGTTTAAATAAAGTTATTTACCAATTTATTTATCTTAAGCATAAAACACTGCCCGTAAAAACACTGATATAAAGATCTATCTATTAACCCTTTCGCTACGACAATGAAACCGCCCAAGAATTTGTTACACAAAATATTTTCAAATATTGCAATCATGATCGATAAGAAATTATTTAAGAATTAAAAGTTACATTTCGGGTAAACTAACAAACACAATAACAGATTGTATTTTTCAATAATTTAATACAGAGTGATAAATTTTGAGACAAAATTTGTCACACTGGATGTCGTCCATAGACGACGCTCGTAGCGAAATGGTTAAAGAAGAAGGTTTCAACAATAATTAATGTTAGACATTATTCGTATAAACGAATCTTCATGTGTTAAATTACAATTTCATGATACTAGCTCCTGTCATCTTCCTTTTTCCGTATGGTTCATTGTGCAACCAATGCGGGTTCCGTATGTCGTGATGTTATTGTTTCTTGCCACTCTCGGGGAGCCCCCGGGATCGATAATACTAACTCTTGGGAGTCTTGGAAGAGCAGGTCGCGTTTGTTGTGTCGTTAGCGTTTGCGGGCCCCCATGGCGCTCCGTCTGGCTACGGAAAGCAATAAACAACGCTTCTGGCACGGAAAGATCATGGGGATGAAAGTCGGCGAAATCGTATATAGGATATGGTGCTCTAAATATCATTTTATTGATAACTGATGTTGTATAAAGATTGTAAAATCAAAACAATTTATTTTATTAATGTAAAATGGACCAAGAACTGATGCATATATGCCAAAACGTAATCAAAGCAATTTCTATCGTAGTCGGTTAGAAGCATTTATATACATTTTTTACAACTGTTAACTTCATTATATTCAATCAAAAATACACAGTGTCGATTTCCATTGACAAAAGAAATACAATAATTTATTGTTAATCGCAGAAAGTGTTTTCTCTCATATATACATTCTCCGCAATCGATGTTATAAATTGTCCAAATATAAAATATCAATAACAAAGGATTTATTTGTTCTTTCAAGGTTTGTGGCATTGTAGTTGTTTTGTAGTTGATTTATTTGTTCTTTCAAATTGAGGTTTGTGGCAGTTTGCTTGTTCTGATTTTTTGTTTAAATTAAATTACGTCCAGCTCTTCTACTATTTCCTAACAAGGCGTTGATGGATTTATGAGATGAATTAAATCTCAGAGGGATTGTGAATTGTCATCAACTGATGTACGATACATCGGTTCTTGATTTCTAATTCTACAGTGATTGATAACATTGTTTTACACTTTACTAGAAACGAAATGATTATATGTATTTAACGCTGGTAATATGACTTGGACAATTACTTTCTTTACAATTATTGAAATTTGTGTAATTGTACATATGGGTATTATTAAGAAATTTTCCTTTCTTTGTAACTTGTTGTTACAGTAAAGTGCAATTTTTCAGTAGTAGCGACTTTAAACATTCAAAAACCATTGAAGAGATATATTGGGAATCGAAGTTAGGTCTTGAAAAACGTCCGAAAAAAGTGATTTCCAACATTTTGGTACCTCCCTGTGAAAATGTTGCAGCGCCTCAATTAATTTAGCAATCTAATTTCATGTAATATGGAACTATCAAGAGTAGTCTAATTATAAATACACAGTAAAATTTGAAATCATGGACCATATCAAAATTTCAATCTTTCATTATCACAATTTTAAAAGTTGCTGATTAACGATTCGTACTGAGTATGTGAATTAGTTACACATATCGCAAAGTGTTTGCAACTTGCTTTTTGTCACTGATACCTAGTATTTTGTTATTTCAAAACGATTATTTGAATTACCTATAATTGCTTTTAATGTACACATTATTATCTAAACTTTATATTCAATTAAAACTACTGTACTTACTGATGATAAAGTCCGCTACAGATTTTTTTGCGCAAAATAATTATTTTTCTACTTTACAATTTCTAACGAGAGAGTAAATTGTATATCAAAGTCTAAATTTCTTCACAAAATAAACAGAAATATTTTAAAGTAGATTTGTTATGATTGATTTCGTTCTCATTATTCAAATAGAAGAAATGCACTTTGTTGTATTTTCTATAAACCGATTTGATTGAAAAGTAATTTCCCGTTTTCGTGGAAAATTTATTGCATAAGGCAAATTGAAGAATAATATCACGATGAAATATTATTATAACAGTGAAATTATTTTATTCAGAATCGATAATTCAATTATATATTGACAAGCAATTTATAAATTGATTTTGTTGGCTGACAATTCTTTTTGCATGGAAAAAGTATAGAATTAGTTTATAACGAAGTATATGGTAATATCAGTTTTTTTTTGTTTTTTTTTGTTTTATTTTACGTAGCAAACTATACACTCAGTACATTCGACTATTTTAACAGGTAGTTTGATTATTAACAGTAATTATTAATAACAGGTAACTTATTTTTTTATACAATATATATATATATATATATATATATATATATATATATATATTTTGTCATTTTATTATATTTTTGTTTACATCCAATTAAAATAAAAATATATTTATTTTTTATCTATCTTGTCAATATATAAAATAAATGTGCTAACGATCTCTGCATATCACGTTCCCGGAACCATAAAAACAAAACCGGACACGGTCAAAGGTTTTTGTATAACTAACTCGAACAGGAGATTTGATACCCTTTTTTATTATGCCGAAGGACTTTTTCATAAAAATATATCATTTTTATAACTAGTGCCATATTTAACAAAACCCGGATTCGAAAGTATACATGGAATAAATAATATAACCAAGGATATATAGATATTTTGGAAATCCTTTAACCCTAAATCAGGTGTTTTATTTTATAGATTCATTTCATTTTTTTTATAGATTCTAGTCTAGCATTGTAATAAATTTAGTAATAATAAAGTGTTGTATATGCATTCGATGGGTCAGTATTTGTGTGGGTTCAGTACATGGCCCATATTTACCTTTTTATTCATTATATATTTTTTCGTATGCGAAAATATTTGATTAATAAATGTTCTACGTGAATTCAGAGCAAAAGAATATGATGAAATGGAAGTTTTTATCGGACAATTAATTGCTAAAATAAATTCTGATATGAAATATCAAATGATTTCACCCCATTGAAAAACTCAATGATTCACATATATATATAGTATATAAATAGTAGTATCGTATTATTAGGACACTCCTATAAAATATATTGCTATGTCTGCAAAAATATTATAAATTGAGAGTAGTTAAATATAAGTTGTCAATATGCTCAGGAATTTTGGTAAAATATCACCAAAAATTGTGACAAATCAATAATCACTTTAATAATCACAATAAACCTTTTATTTTTCAATTCAAGAAATCGTTTATTATAATATTCTAAATTTATACTAGATTGAGATTTAATTTAATTTTTTTCATAAGTCCAACCATTTTTTAGGTAGTTATGCTTTTTTTTATTCTCATTCAAATTATTTATAATTTTGAGTGAATATTAAGTGTGCATCTTTCCTCGCGATTATGTTCATCAACAATTATTTACAAAGTAGTTTGCAATAAATCACTGTTGATTTCTAGATAAATATTTATTATTTGCGGTTTGGCATCATTTTCCTCTTACTCAAAACGAATTACGTTCGTATTCATTAAATAATTTGTATACATTATTGAATACGCATTCTTGTATAAACAAAGCCGAGTTGTGTTTATAATATACTTATAAGATACATCTAGCAAGATCAGTATTATTAGTAACATGATTTTACTCTGACAATTAGTAATAATACAAAAAAAAATGTGATGAATTTATTCTAAAGGAATAATGAATTTTCACAAAAAGTGAAACGCCAAAAGACTTTCACCAATAATTTTTCAAGGACAGTCCCATAGGCTAGAAATTAGAAAATTCTTAGAAATTCTTTATCTACACGAAGTGAACATGATATATAATAATTAATGAAAATAATTTTTAATTATTTTATTTTTTATGTGAAAATTCATTAATTAAAGAAATACAAAAATTTTAAAGAGATTTCTAAATAGTCGTTTAGTAGTAGATAGGTGCTAAAGCGACTAGGCGCCCTAATAGTACATATTGCAGACCTATTTCCTTAGGGGGTAAGATACATACATACATATACATATGTATATATATATATATATATATATATATATATATATACAATAATCATTTCTATCATTGATCTGTCGTCTTTATTGTGCCAAGAACGTCGGCAGTATCGATTTCCAAGTGAATGACACTCCATTTCCTTATGTCATCTCTTCAACATCACACGAATCCTCTCACCGTAAACAACATCATCAAATTCTTTCACCGATCTCATAAAATAGATTTGATTCATACTAAACCTGAAATATTATTATAGTGGTCTATTTTACTCGGCTTTATAGCAATAATATTGTATTTTATTATCGCAATTTGCAATTGGAAACTAATATATAATGCCAGTGAAAGTTACTACTATATCCTTGTTCAGGTCTTAGCAAAGTCTTATGTTAATTTGTAATTGGTACTACCCTAGGGCAGGTCAGTGAGTTGAGTTGAACTCTAACTCGATTTAGGGAAGAATAGTGTGAGAGATTTTTCATTGCCATTTTATACCACAGTGCCCGAAATGGGCTTATTTTTAATTGGAAGCATATTTTCAAGTAAAAATGAACATTGCTGCTGCCCGATGCAGCTTTCCGAGCGGGAGCTTGGAATAGCAATTCCGCCTACACTAGGCCGTCCTTTAGCCCGTTCCGACATGGAACACCCTATGTTAATTTATATAGCTGCTTATTAGAAATATTTTTTTAATATATTCATTTTAATACTTTTTTTAAGATTTTAGACAAATGATCAAAATACCTTAACTAAGTTTTAAAGTAACCTTTCCCTGGATCTTATTCATAAAACTCATCTTTTCTTAATTAAAATTTACCAATTTCTATTAATCACGCTCAATCTTGATTAAATTACCCATAAAGATTTTCCATTGTGTCGTTAGCCAAAAGTTTTTCGGACTCTTAATTAAGTTTTCTAAAATAATTTTTCACAAAAGACATTGAGTAAGTTCTAATCCGTTTTCTTATTGACAAACCATTTGCGCTTGACCCAATTACATTGAATAATATTCGAGATGACATTCGGAACTCTGCCAAGGAAAAATATCACAGCTGATTACATAGAAATAAAATACATTCAATTTTAAAATGGAAATGTAATGAAACTATTTGATGAAATTTGGAGTGTTATGGATGCTCGAAAATTATACAAAGTTTCTGCCGAACCATAAATATTGTTCAGTTCAATTTCTTATCATTGAAATTGATGAGTTTAAAAAAAGAGAAAATACAGATTGATAGAAGATCAAATGGATATAAAGTTGGGTAGATAAAGGATTGGTGCTCTTGGAAAATAATTTGTTCAGAAAAACTAGTAACACATAAAATGACTGAATTCATACATTGGATTACTTATGGATGTACCTCAAAACTAATCCAATCAAGTATTTTGACTATACTCTTTGTGCAAATACATAGAAGAGCATGGCATTATTCCTGTAGATCATTATTTTTCACTAGCACTCCAGAACACTTTTCTGACAAATATGTTTATAATTATAGCAAATAACTTTGATTGTATTATAATAATTTCATAATGTAGTTGAAGCACTTAGATTTTGTTTGTCAAAATTAAATAATTATTTTTAACAAAACACACAAAAAATCATGTAAATAGTTTAAGTGTGAAATAATTTTACTACACAGTTACATGATAAATTATACTTAAAATTTCTTCACTACTACACTTGGTTTAGCTTTTCTGGAAAATTTCAAGTATCACGAACTCTATAAAATAAATTGATGGATTTTTTATTAATTAAATTACAATTTGTCTGTTATATATATTATTAATCATATTACCAGCTTATTTTAGTTAGCACTTATTGGTCTGATGTTTACGATCACTAGTATTTCACTTCACGTTGTTTCACCGTAATATAATTTAATTATTCTCTTAAAGCTTGTATAGAATTAAACCACTTTTCAAAGGAAAATTGTCTCCTTTGTCTCTGTAAACAGTTTTCCCAAACACTATCAGTTTACGATACATCTGGCAGCAAGCACATGGTGTCGAATGCTTCAGTGCTCCACCGTATGCTTTTGAGAACTGAATATCGGTAATGGTATCGATATTTGGTATTGGTATATCGGTATTGGAAGTCTTTAAACCATGCCTGTCTGCAGGATCTCAAGTTGATTGCAGACTGCACATCCGCACTTCTCTTCGAACCAAGAGATATGCTGTCAATTTTCACGAACGAGCTTTGCTACAATTGCAAAGATAGCAGATAGTCTGACAGGAATAGAAAGAGAGCTGGTCGAATTATTCATTTGAGAACATTCTGCTATGTTAGTTGATCTAAATAAACTTTAGAAATCAATCATTTTTTATTTCTATACAATAATAATAATTGAGGAAACAGATTAGTCTATTGCAATGAAGCAAATGCTGATGGTAAAAGAGAGCCTTGTTGTGAATTGATTTAGCAATGTTTTGGATATACTAGACAAATTTAAATTATCACTTCAGAATTAGGAATCTTATTAGTGAAAGTTTATATAAAGAAGCTTTAGAAATGAATCATTTTTTAATTTCTATACAATAATGAGGAAACAGATTAGCCTATTACTATGAAACAAATGCAGATGGTTTAGCACTGTTATGGATATACTAGACAAATTTAAACTAATACGTCAGAGATTTAAAATCATATTTCTCAATAATTGTCTCAGTAAATTACAAATTATTATGGCATTGATAGATTTGAATTTTAAAATGTAGTAATTAGTAGTAACATACGTCCAAAGGTAACATAAATTATGTTGTCATAGGCATATAATATATAATATCACCTAAAAGGTTTCTGTGTTAATTATTTAAAATGGTAAAATTTGCTGTTGTTTATTATCTTCATTAATTATTATTAATAAGTATTAAAAAATTGTTGTTAAATTATTATTATTTTTCAATATTATCTTTGAACAGCAATAGGAACTTAAGGTGGTCAGATTTTAATAGATTGCTCCTAAATCTTGTGCTGAATTTTGTATTACTATTTTGGCAATAGCGATAGATGTTTATTGTTACAGCAATGTCGGATAAGGGCTATTACCACTAGGGAGCTTATTGTTATCATTAGATATATTTTCAAATGAAAACCGATGTCATCACTACTTCTTGACATCGAGCTGCTCGAAGCGAGTATCATATAATACAATTATTTACACCTTTGAGCTCATATAAATCATTTAAAATTAATTGTGGAACGGATTTAATATATGTTGGTGAAATGAATATTCTATTAACAAAACAAGATATGAGGAAATCCTCAAAAGCAGCTCCAATTTTGAGAAAATTTGTTTTTGTATTATATTATTTTTGTATTTTAATTACTTAATTGAGAATTGATTTGTGATAAATAATGATAACTCACTAATATATAATTTGCATTTTTTTTATGCATATTACATTCAAAACTACCCTAAACGTATTCGATAAGCAATCGATTTGGCTTTGCAATTTTAAAAAGTCATCCAATAAGCAATTGATTTTATATGTGAATAAACCAAAATTTTATACCAGATTGATCTTGATACCAGAGAATATGCTAAAGATTTAGATTTCTGTTTAGCTTAGAATATTATTACTTGCTCCCATATTGAAATAGTTTGACAAAATACAAACCGCTGCGTGCAAAACATACGATGATACGTCTAATGGAGCGCCCGTGAGTCTGATGTTTGTATCAATGCCAGCAGTTTATATTTGTCACTCAATATCGTTTTCCCAGCCAATAGGCAAATCTATCACCTCATTAATACGTTAATAATACAGTAAGCATATGAAAATAATAAAGAACATGTTTATTAAAATGAACCAATATACCAAGAAATAAAAACGTATCAATTTCCGTTTTTCTCAATATTTCCGTGCAAGAAATTTTAATCCTATTCAGCGGATTCTTTCATAAAAAACGGAATCTCGATTAAGTCAATATTCAATGTTTCCCTTAAGAAAATTCATTATTATTCTTGTGAAAGCTCTGCGGATTTTTTGTTTGATGAGCGCGCTCTGGCAACTTTTTTCAGCTGGAAACCTTTGCGGATAGTCTGGCGGTCGACGTGCGTTTATTTACATAACCTTTTCGTGGATTGAGATTAATTTTTTATGGGACCATTTTATATTTATTACTAGCTGAGATTTGGTTCGGAAATCTTTAATAATAAATATACAATTCCTGTTTGGAACAAAAAGTGATTTTTCTGGTTAGGTGTTATAACCGTTACCTATTTAAAATTTTGCATGCATTATTTTAAAGATACTGAAAGAATCGGAAAAATCTTGAATTGCTGTATTTATATAACCATTATTAGATTTACTTGAAATTTACCCCAAAACTAAACTTGATTTTATTACTGTGTCTAGCACAGTGGTATGTTATGTCGTCCTGTGCGAGTGATGAATAAAACATCTTAATACGTTTATCCTAACTTTATATCTAACTTTATATCAAGAGCGAGTTAGAAAACAACAATACGACATCCCAGGAGTTTGTTGTGTGTAATTTTGTTAAGTAGTTTGAAGCAATGCGAGATCCTGAGTTGATACCGCACACATGCCGGAATTACATTATTATGGCAGTGAAAATTATGACCTATATTACATAGACTTTTGCGAATTATTCTGCTCAAACAATTTTCACAAGTTTTAGGCGACACGAATGTCACTTCCTGGTAAATAAAGCGTTTTAAATGGCACAAGTGGAAAGCTAAATTTATGGTGCTTTATATTGTACTCTGACCTCTATGCCTTACAATTAGATAAATTATATATGAAAATATATATTATTTAAGTATTTCCATTAAATACTTAAAAATGAATAGATAAATAGTTAATGTTTTTGTTGGCTTTATATCATTTGTGAGTAAACTATTATCGAGTAAAAATTATTAGAGAATATTAATTAAACATTTATAGACTTCTCAAATAGTAAATGTTTTTGTTGGCTTTATATCATTTGTGAGTAAACTATTATCGAGAAAAAATTATTAGAAAGTATTAATTAAACATTCATAGACGTCTCAAAAATTGTGAATAACTAATTTTATTTTCGAAATACGTAATCATTTCATAAGATTTGATGAGAAAATAAAATTTAAGGAATATGTTTATGAGTTAATAAAATAATTTTAAATTATTTTATATATCATTCTTTTCTCTTCCCTGCCATGTTATGTAAAAAGTCAACAATTTAATATCATTTTAATAATTTATCTGAATATTATGCTTTTCTGAAATTTATTAAAATTAATTTTTATTGTTAGCTCACTCATTTATATTTTGCACTAAATTAATATTTTAATCTTTGATAGAAATATTGAATCAGTTTTATTTTTAATAAAACTGAAGATAAATCAATATATGCAATAAATATATCTATAGTATTTGTATATTTTATAGGCCGTTGCGCGCATTTGGCACCCGTTCAAAAAACTTTCCTTTTGTAGCTAATAAAATCATTTATATTCTTCTCAAAGATTCTCAAATTGCATATTTACTGACATTATAATATAAATTATTTATAGCAAATTGCCTAATTTGAAAATATACATCCCAAAGCATTTTTATTTCAAACAAAACTTCAGTTGCAAGTTTAGCTTATTATATGTATATTTGCTTTTTTATATCTGTTTATTATCTGTATATTTGTTTAGTTTCATTTATTCATTTCAAAATAAATGTTTTTTTTAAAATTACCATAACAAAATAAAGTTTCCCGTGCTTTCTTGAAGACTATGAACAAAATATAGAGAACAAAACTAATTGGTTTTACTGCGGCAGCACAATGCCAACTTTCAAGTTAAAAGAATTGCTGCGACGTGTGTTGGATCATATTTCATTTCAGTGGCGGCAAATGTTTTGTACTGCTTCTTTCTCCAAGATTTTTTTACTTCATTCTATTTTCTTAAAAAACTTGTTAAACATATAACAAAGTCAAAATATGCAAAAAGTTGGTCAGCAATAATCCGTAAAATAGATTGATTGGATAAATATACGAGTATTTACACCAAAAAGTGCTATATACTGCAGTTTATTACAGTATAATACTATACTATATCTATTGCTGACTTTTATGATTGGGGACAAAAAAAGTTCGTATGATTTATTCGCACAGTAGATATCGCATAGTCCTATGAAATAAATCTTATGGGTTCGTACAGATACCAAATGATAAAAATATTTCCATGGGACCTTTTTTCATACATATTTAATCTACAGCAAATTATGTTGTTGTCTGTTACTACATTGCATTTTTTTTGAAAAATTTATATAATCTCAACATTTGAAAATAACTGAATTGCTAAATTTTTTATGAAAATATTATTGTATCTGAAACATTTTTCTAATATTACTTTATTTCTTCCGATTGATTTTTCCAAATTTCCAAAAACAATATGTAAGAGTATTTGGTACATTTAGGCTAGCTATAAACACGAATAAATAACTATTTAAAATTAATTTTTTAATTTTTACTTAGTTTATTATTTTAATTTTTAGTCTAGAAAACTATTCGAAAAATACGGAAATTAAAATATGAACATAGCATAGTAATTGCTTGCCTACAATATTTGCAAAATTTTGAGAATAGTAATTGTTTTTTAGAATCTGTCTGAACAATTAATTTTCTAAATGTTTTAAATAAGGCTATTATAATATTACTGCTTAATCAAAGATACGTCGAATTGAATTAAACAATTTTTGTACTGAGACATTTTTTTTCATAACTATTTAATCAATCCGGCAACATATGTCACGTTACATATTTATATAAAGATATGCTTCATAAGGTATGTTTTGCATTTCTTAAAAATAGTTGTTAAATCAAGCTCTAGAGTACTACCTAATTTTAAGGTTCCAATTATGGGGTCCTCGACAAGAGTTTCATCTAAGATTTAGGGTTTTAAGTATGGGCTTTAGTCGACTCCGTATGATCATTCGGATACCCCAGGGTCTAAGGTCTTGCTCGTAGACCCAAGCAATAGATCTTGTAACCCTCTACGCCTGCCAAAATCCCATCGATGCGCCATTGAGCGATGTCTACGCACGATGCTACGGTGCCGTAGTAGCCGCCGTAGCAGTCGCGCAACCCGGGACCACCCTGGGAAAGGCGCTATTCAAAATCGATGAAACAAAAAGACGAAACATGACGCGCATGGGAATTATTATTTTTACAATTTACTCTTTCGCATTTGTCATTTTGATCTCAATTATTCTGCGTTTATTCTTATGTTCTTAGGGTTCAGTTCCATAGTGTTCTGGTGTTATTTTCAAATGTCAGTCAGTTTGCAATTTTAAATTTGGGCATGATTCTAACGTATATCAGTTTCAAATAACATTGAAGTAACATATCTATACATGTTTATTAAATTTACTGTAATGGCCAAAAAATCGGATAAACTGAAATCCGACATAATTAAAAATCGTAATTATCACACAAAAACAGTCTTTTCAGTAGGTACTGCATTTTTATTCTTTAATTTAAACTTTTGGTATTAATTAGAATGTTTAAATCGAATGTCAATCCAGTGATTGGACATCTTATGATGGTATACATTCAAACATGCATTTTAGTAATTTATTATATATATATATATATATATATATGTGTGTGTGTGTGTGTGTGTGTATAATATAATATAACTGCAAGGAACATTTTTATAAACTTTTTCTACTTTTTCAAATTTCTACTGTTCGAGAATAATGTTGTAGTTTTTGTTGCGCAATATTTTTCCAAGTACGAAAAGATATATCTTAACTTGGTATTCTTATTTCAATATCCGTATTATAGAAGTGAACTGCTTTTGTGCAAGACGGTTGCCCAGTCGGAGAATTCGGGATGGATTTATATATTTATTATATTACTGCATTTTATTTCTAGACATAATTCGAAATATTTCAAATTTAGAAAACATGATAACGTTTATTGTCATTAAACCGCATCTTTTAATGAAGTTTATTTTAAGCTGTATGAATTTATTGCCATCCTGATTATTAATCATCATAGGTATTTTATACTATATTTAGTATAGTATTATTCATTTAGTATCACTATATATAATAGATCTTCCAGCTATAACTTTTTCAAAGTAGGTTGAATAGGATAAGTAGGTTAGATATTTAATTTAACCCTTTAACCTTATTTCAACGATGTTGATATACATAAATTTTGAATATAAATTCAATGATTTCTACTAAGCACTAATTTACATCTTCATATCATATACATTAATAATCCTTAATAATAGATCTTTTTAATTTCTATATGATTATAATCATACCTCCCAATAATATGGTATTGGGAAACCGAAAAGTTTAGAAGAAACATGTCTTGGATGATACACTACAATTTTTTGAAAATAGAACAGCCAAGTCAAATTTGGCATCAAAAACTTTACGGGTATATAGTATTATTAAAAAATCTAAATAAATCACCATATTACTGGCCAATATTATTACAAAAACAAGAATATATTGTAAATTTGCTTCGATTCCTCTGATTGCATTCGCTTCGTCATTTCGCCTTATTCACAATTTCACGGTTCGATCGCCGCGGTTCATGAAAACGTTCGGGCTTTTTATATAAATTCTATAAAATATTGAATCGTGTCTCTAATGTGACTCGAAATTCGTGTAGGCAGTTTCAAAATGCGATTCTATTATGCTCGTTTTATTTTCGACGCCTTCTGAACGCTTCGTTGAACGCATTGTAGAATCGGCGGTTTTGCCCAACCACGACTATGGATGAGTAGGAGAGGATTTGATAAAATTTGACAAATTATGTTGCACCTAAATTTAGTCAGAAATATATATTTGGCAACTTAAGTACTTCTGTACATAAAAATAAGGATGAGTCGAAGGAGAGGTTTTCAATTTGAACAGTTTCACAATTTATATCTCCCTTAAATCTAGTCAGAAATATATATACCTAATTATATTTACTTGATACATTATATATAAATATATATATATATATATATATAAGATTTAGATTTTTTAGATAATATATATATATATATATATATATATATATATATATATATATATATAGTTAAAATTTTTATTATTTATTAACAGTATTTTTTAGTGCAATGTAATTGTGTAAATGAGTTTTGATAGTATAATCATATAATTTTAATTATCAATTATAATAAATTTAAAATTAGTAATGTTCGATAAAAGTTATCACGTGTTATGGCACTATTGCTTGATAATAATTAGGTATAAAAATTGATTATTCGATTATTGTTTAATAATTTATTGAATTCATAGCATAATTTTTATTTTCATTATTTAGGTGAGTTTATTTTAATATAAAAATATACTTATTGTTAATATTTATTGTTATCTGATACGAGGAGAAATTGAGCATGAAAAAGCATTTAAAAAAAAGTTAGAAAAATAGATTATTGTTTAAATTTGATAAAAATTATGTATACTTTTACATACACACACGCATATATATATATATATATATATATATATATATATAGAAATGAATTTAAAAAATCTTCAAAGCAGCTACTTTTAATCAAATATTAAAAATCTATGCTACACGTTTTGGCAAAAAATTATTCTTTTTCATGAGTGTTCCTAAATTAATGTGTAACAGATGTAAATAGCACTAATAAACGTTACTAAACTTGTCATTCACTACAACTAAATAAATAATCCACTAAATATAATAGTACGTAATGTTATTTCAAATTAGAGATTAGAGGCAACTTGTCACAAAGGTGGTGGATTATTTCAGTTTACAAGTTTAGTGACATTTATTAGTACTTTTGTGCCTGGTGTACTTGAAATTATGTTTACTCATATTTTAATTTTCACTGAGAATAACATAAAATTATATTTTAGTATATCTGGCAACAAAAATTTTCAAAATTCTGTAAATATATATACCCTCATTTTTTCAAGTTCAACCTCAACAATTTTATCGAAATCAATTTGGCATGCAATTCATAAAAAAGTCATGAAGAATTAATACGCTTTTAACGTGTTTTGCTTCAAGATCACATTTATATTTCCATTGTTATTTTAAGGGTTTATCTCTTAAGCTATTTTCGCTGCTTCAACCCTATTCTTCAATATTGCCGTGTATCTTTTTTCCCCTAATCCTCTTGTCTGTGTAATATGAACAAGGCACTTCTATATACGAGTGTTCTCTGCATGAACACCTTTAGTATGAATTTTATGGATATGATATTCAAATTGTCGTTGTCGCACCTGCCTATGTGCAAGAGAACAAAAATTGATTTGAGAGCTCGACTGTGGCAATTTCGTACTTCTGCTTCATCCGCCGATAGGATTTTCATAATACGATGAAATAAATAGATATGTGGTTGCTACTATAAGTACCAATAGTCCACAGTGCTATATATATGGTATCGTCACTTTTGTTGACTTATATAATATCACTTTTGTTGACTTAGGATTGAAGTAATGGATCAACATAAGATTTATTTATATAATACTGCTTCTTTATTTATACAACATTTCATTTTTACAACCATGGCTATTCAAATGGTACTATCTATAAAAGAGAAATTTAGAGATTATCCTAAAAATGATCAAGATAACGAAAGTTGATCACATTTTAGGATCAGTTGCTTAAAATCAAAATTTCTCAATTGAAAAAAATGTTATTAATAAATTTTCGTATTTGGTCTATATTTCTTCCACAAAATCCCGCCGAACTCTGAAAATAAACACAGATCAATCGTGAAAATATTTACGGTGTCTTCCGCCAAATGTACTGTGACACATATTTATCTATTTTTACCTAGAATCCGAAATAGATATGGTATCCTTAGTATTTCTATCTATTTTTAGATTAATACGGATGACCCTGATTATATTGCGACCTTCGCAGTCGTTTGATTTGTTTGGTTGGCGACGATCTGAGGTAAAAATCTGGAGAAGGCATCCAAGGTAAGTTTAGTAAATAGATTGTTTTTTATGTATATTTTTGTTAAAAGTCAAATCGGACGGAAATACGATATATTTCAAATGATTTGTATGCAGAAGTTTTTGTCCTCCAAATATAATTGCATTCCAATATCGAAAAATATTGAAATTAATAACTGCGTCACCAGTTTATTTTTTGAACGCATTATTTTGATTAGGCCCTAAAATGTTATTTGCGGTTACAGTTTCAAAGTTTGAATGGGCAAAAGTAATCAAAATTTACCACAATAACTGAAAAATGGTCACAGTTTGGCCAAAGCGTTAGGTACAACCTTAAAGCTCTAACTTTTCATGAGATAATGTTCTTCTAATTTGTTTTTATGGTAGTTACAATTCATGTCTCCCCGTTCCGGCTTGATTTTGAGTTCTGGTACACCCTGTATATATACGAGTACGTGTATATATATATATATATATATATATATATATATATATATATATATTATGTGGGTATGTGTTTATATTACATGCCATCTCATATAACCTCAAGTAGTAATTTGTCAAATTGTTGTAATTAAGAAGTCCCTTCCTTGCTGTAAGCCTTAGTGATCTTTCAAACATATATCTTTGGCCTCAAACTAATATCTAATTAGCCATCATTTAAATCTGTGAGATGGGTAATAGATGAAATAGATATAAGTGAATTTTGGTGTCTTAATTTTACAAAAAAAAGTTATTTAAAATTTGCCCAACTGTGATAAATATTATGAGACGGAGATGTATTTTAAGATTCATCCACTCGATTCGTCTAATCAAATCTTGGCATAACACAGCTCCAAATTCCGAGAAAATTTCTTTATATACATATTATATATACATTCCTTATCTACGCATTTACTATTCCCAAATTCTTAGGGGTGTAAAATACTTTTTTTATGAACATTAGATAGTTTTTCTTATTATTTATCCTCTTTATGTCTAAATTCTACCACGCATTTTGCCTCATTGCCGTGATTCTGAAACGTAGCTACATTTTCAAGAATCGCTTTGATGTCATTTCTGTTCTCCGGCTATGTGTATGATCTCATGTATGAAATTGGCTGATAAAATACATGGTATACATATATTCATACTTGGATATGTAATACATGTACATAAATGTATAAATGTGTGTGTGTATATATATGTATGTATATAATAATTTCGCCGGCAAATGACATCTCGCGTCGCGCAAAGCTGAGGCAATCGACGTGTCCTACCGTGCGCACGTAATCACATTACTTCAACGAAAGTCTTGCCGAAAGCCCGATTGTGAATATTAATAAGTGTATCCAAGACAAAATACTTTGGAGAAGAGCGAGTACATTATAGGCATATCATTAGCAACTTAGATAATGGTGCCACTGTGAAAGCACCCTGATTTTATCGGAAAAATGTTCGTGGTTCAAAAATTTTACAAGAAGTAGGTACATTTTTTTAAAAAAAAAAACTTACTTTTATCTTTTCAGAATAATGTTTTCACTATTTACAAAGTATACAAAACTTCAGAAACAGACAATACTAGTTCAATTAAAATCAAGACATTTTTCAGTAAAATTTCAGAGTCTCTCATGGTACATATCCAATAGGTACATTTTTAAAAATAAAGAAAACTGACTTTTATCACTTCAGAATGATGAATTTACTATTTACAAAGAATACATGACTTCAAAAACCGACAATAATAGTTTAATTAAAATCAAGACATTTTTCAGTAAAATTTCAGAGTTTCTCATGATACATATCCAATAGGTACAAGAATAGGTACATTTTTAAAAATAAATAAAACTAACTTTTATCACTTCAGAATGATGAATTCACTATTTACAAAGAATACATAACTTCAGAAACAGACAATACTAGTTCAATTATTTCAAGACATTTTTCAGTAAAACCTTACAGTCTCTCACGATACATATCTAAATATGATGCACTACATAATTTTTACTATTTATTTAATAAAAGTTTTCATTATTAAGTTTTGTAAGTGTGTATTCTGGTATCTGGTATGAAAGCATGAATTTTATGCAATATATTTCAAAGACCGTAAAAATTATTACAATTCTTTGCTATATTTTTTCTACAACTAATAAATGCTTGAGAATATTAAAATTAATTATTATATTATTAAATTTTAAAATAGCCATAAGGTGTGAATCACAGAAGGTCAATGTTGGTGATCTGAAAAAATTGGCCCCTGATTTTGGTGCTCAAAAAAATAAAAAAAATAGAAAAAGGATGTATTATTAATCTAGAATAATGCTATATAATGAACTAGGGTCATTAGGTTAAAATAATAATTTTTCACAAAATGGTGACAATCTGAATAAAATTTTACTACTTTTTCGGATATTTTAGAATTTTTTAACTTTAGTAAAAATCTGAATTTGCGGATGAGCGTTGTTCATACTGAAGAAAAGTCTTTGAAGAAAACTTTGTAAATACTTCACGTAAATCGTTCCAGAATAATTGGAGCAACCGTGAGTGTCGTATCCAACAAAACGTGTAGGGAGGTAACAGAAGAGGATTATCGTGGTCAAACAGCTACATATTTCGAAAATTAATTTAAAATTTCAAAAGTCCTCTTCTACATACATTCTTGAGTAAAATCTTGAGTTAAACTTTGAAAATATCCAGAAACAGTTCTTTTTTCAATTCTAGAGTAGAATACCCCTTTAATAGCTGACATTTATCACAGTTTATCAACACATGTGTTTTCTTCATTTATTAATATATATATATATATATATATATATATATATATATATACATGTTTTAGTACATTCGCAAATTTTAACTTTTTTGTAAATTATCACCCTAAATGTATAATATGCTGCATTCTTACCTTTAATCGATTAAAATTTATTGCATATGAAATTGAAACTAGTAAAACTTCTCAATGATTACTACAAACAAAACAAATTGTTATAAATATAACAATTAACTTATCGATAAATTTTATATATTGTTTTGTTTTCTTTCTTTTTACTGCAAGGCATGGCTTGGGAATACTCTTTCTTTATATTACCTAAATTTGCTGATGCCTTTTCCTCCAAACTTGTATCGTTGTTGTTTGAAAATTTTCTGATTTATACATCCTTTTCTTTCCTGATTGCGGTATCCTTCGTTTATATATCCTTTTTACTTTGTTTTTCCACGATTTTCCGTAACTATGAGTAACAGCACATACCGCAAATCAACCGAGGAACTGCTCGAAATAAACGGAGCGTTCGTTTTAGGCGGGCTATTTATTTTTATTTAATTCTTACGTGTTCTGTATACATAACGGAAAAGATGTAGAAAATGTTACCATGTATTGAATATTTTACAGAATTTAATTATTTATTGTTCCTGTCGAATTATTAGATATTTAAAGGTAGTCGGGGATGATTTAATAACTGTAGTTTTGTTTTTCAGTTTTACCACTTTAATTATTTTTTATTATTAACTTCGAAGATACTTGTTTTTGCTAGAAAATCTGATTTGATTACTCGGCGTTTTATTAAATATTATATTCTCCAATTCTATTATATTTTGCACAAAATTGAATAATTTGCAATAGTGTCTCAGGTTATGATGCATTACAACCGAAGAATCTTCCGCAATTTTATTCATTTATCTACCAATATCTACATTTTCTTAAATATATTGTTTGTTTAAAGATTATCAAAATCATGTTTCTTGAGAGATGTTCTGAAGATGGAACGTACCTAGTTCCGAATTGTCGACAGTAAATAAGTAGTTTTTTAGAAAACTTCTGTTTTTTATTACTTTTTGAAAGCTTTGTTCAAAGCTCTACAAAATATTTACAAAACCAAGACTCTACCATCTAATCTCTATCAGTTAGCTGTTTTGTAACTCCATAAATTCGCATTATTATTCTATATCTTTAAAGCAAATAGCGAACACTTAAATATGTAACGCTATAAATGCAAGTAGAATAGGACGTAATTTGATTTATTTCAATCCAAATATTTTTTGTCAAATCTAATTTAAACTTTACAAATGAATTAATGAGAAAACATTGTTAACGTTGTCAACATTCGTACATTCAATGAAATGTTACAATATAACGTCGATGACGTTGTGCGCATTGAGCGTTGCAAATGTTCGTCGAATGCATTTAGTCGCCTAATTCGAATTGCAATCAATTTATCACTAGGGTTTAACTTTGTTAATGATTTCTTGGTATAATTTATCATTTGTAGGTGATTAATTATTGTAACGATTACACTAGTGTAAAAAGTATACAACTGATATAAAAAAGTACAACTTTGTGCAATGTGTAATAGAATTTTTTTGATAAAATTAGAACATCCTAAATTGCTAAAATCGTAAAACAGTGAAAACTTGAATATTTGACACGTTTTTGTTTGATTCGATTTTTTTATTATGGTATTTTATCAGATCTATTATTTTTAATTAAATTCGGCATTTTATTTTTTTTTTTCAATAAACGCAACTTCAATTTATGAACCACTGATATTACTTGAAACCGAATGCTTGTTTTATTATTATTTACTATGGCTATTTTTTTCCGGCGTTTAATTTTTTCAGTTGATAATATGCAAAGCTCCAATAATTATCCGACAACCATCAGTCGCCCTTTCCTCTGATCAACAGGCACGGGATTTAGTCTAATTGAATCGGCCTGTTGATTTCTCAGCCGCCGGATTCACCGGATTCACCGGATAAGAGGCAAGAGAGATCGTAATGCGGAACTTTTTTTTTCAAGCAAATCTTACTTCATGTCTGTTTTTTTGTGTAGGCTAAAAAAAGATCTTTGCAGAAATACTATATTGTGCCTTAGTATAATTTGAGTTTGCTCAAATTTATATTATTTACTGTTTTAGCAGATATATATGATGGCTGTACTGCAAACTATATAGTGGTTACTATTACATTATATTATGGTTTTACAATATTTTACTTCTTAAACATATCACGCCCTCTTGCACATTTTACGTTGTATTTAATCCGTAGTTATCAACATTAGGGTTTTCTTCTAATTCCCAGGAAGCTAAGTAGATAGACATTATCTTCTTTTCCAAGGCACGCCTAGATATAGAGATATTTTCTATCGATTGCAAACGTGTTTTGCATTTGTAAGAGACCAGGGTTTTAGTTGTAAGCTTTTACATTGTTTGGTGATCAACAACAATTTAACAGTTTGTTATTGATTTTATCTTATTGTTAGGTCGATCCATTGGGTACAATACGTAATACTCGACAATGAGCATCTTCATTATTATTAATTTATTATCATACAAGGGAAACTTTAAAAAATTTGGTTGTTGTTTATATACTGTAATAGAAAAGTATCTGAATGATTTATGCTGTGACCCGATCAGAAATATGCTTGATAAACTAATTTCAAGAGTAAGAGTTTAAACAATTGAATATTTTTGTACAGGCACGACTATATAAAAAAAAGAATAAATGAATACATATGCATTCTAAGAAATAGGCAATACCCACAACTGATGTAATGCAAAGTAATTACAAATTACTTAAATATACTATGTACTATATAATATGTAAATATTATACCCGGTGAATGTTTCCTAAAAATATATGTCAATGCCTTAGGATTGCAGATTTTCGAATTAATAGTTGATTTTCTTCCCACCCCTGCTTCCTAAAATATCTCATTATCATTACGAATACCTTAGTTAGCTTTTCTAGAGTGTAGCCCTGATATCAGCCCTTCTATTGCTTTTACCACGTATTATCCGAACTCTTCACCGTCCTAGGGCCGCGCCCCCGGGAAAGCGAAACGACCGGCACTGATTACCTACCTAGATTTTCTCTCAGGTTAACTTATTACTCGGGTTTATTGCTTCCATTTATCGTGTGAAGGTTTATTTATTTCTTCATAATAACAATAATTGCACCAGAGCGCGTTGATCGTTATCAATATAAGTTGATTAAATTAGTCATTGTTATTTCTATATCAATAATAGTTCTACCTGTATGGATTACATATATAAATAAAAAGTGATCATAAATATATATATATATATATATATATATGTGTGTGTGTATGTATGTGTGTGTGTAATATCATTTCTTACAATTTTCATTTACGTCTGACATTTATCTTGATATAAATAATATCACGAAACTCGGACCCAATCGATGCCCAAAATCAACCGCTTTCCTTTCTGTTCAATTACGCAACATTTGTCGAAATTGCCAGCGATAAATTTCTTTCTGTCATTACCTCCTGACTTCGGGAAAATGAATGTATTGCTATTTTCTGCTCGCGAAAACATGTATTTACCGTATGCACACGACCTAGATGTATGTGAGATGCAAAACTTTACATAATTTATGAATGACGATGGTTCATGTGAGAAACCCCAGATTCCTTTTACGTTATTTTGGTACCCTGCGGGACTTTGATGGTATTTGTGGTATTTCCTTGGTATGCCTGTATAATAATATGATGTGGAAAGTTTGATTAGATTAGATTCTTTGAGGGCATGTGGCGTTTAATATATGTGTAGGTTTAATGAAATAAACCTATTATGTAACCATTATCTTTTTTATCTTTGGTCACACTACGCTCAGATTTTACATTTTTCTACCTCAGGTACTGTAGAGTCTACTAAAATCCAGGTTTTACTTTTGAATATTCCATCGGGAGCTCTTAAAGGAACGTGTAATTCGGTATCTTTCGGTTTACGTTCCGTACTTAAGTTTTCGCTCTTAAAGTAGTTCACAGCACTTGTGGTGACGACATAGTTACTACAGAATGTGCTATCATGTGAATTATTTCACTCTTGGGCAAGTATTTCGAAAATTATAGTAGGTAGTGTGAAACTAAATGCTGTAACTTTTTAATATACACAAAAATCAAGATAGGTAAATTTTATATACAAGCGAAATGCACTTGCAAAAATCGTGTTCAGATTTTTATTTTTTATTTGAGATTTTTTATTGTGTAACTAGCAAGAATTTCATCATTATATTATAACTCAAATACGTAAACTTTTGATAAAATTTTTAAAATCGACATATTTTGAAGTTTAAATTCATAGTTAAAAAAAAGTCTTATTTCTTTAAAACTGACTATTGTGTCATTATTTTTGACTGTGGTTCTAGAAATGTTATTCACGGTTATGGTTGCAGAATTTAAATGACTAAAAATAACAAAAGTTAACCAAAATAACCGAAGAATTGTCAAAGTTCGACTAAAGCTCTGCCTCGCATTTGAAAGTTCATAAGTTTCAAACTTTATCAGATCTTTTTTTTCTAATTTTTTAATGATAGTATCAATCTATACTATCACCCAGAGCTTTGCTTTGACGTTCAATTCTGTACATTCTGCATATTTTAATTTCATTGAATTTTTATTTGAAAGCAAATAAATATTTGTGATAATTCTTAAAAGAAATTAAAGTCAAAGTCAAAGAAATTATGTAAAAATTGTTAAAAATATAGATAGTTACATTACAAACAAATATAAAATATTTTAGTGATTAATTATAATGCTGAAAATATTAGTCTAGTCCATTTGTATAACATAGAATATAGCTTTGAATATATATAAAATAAAGCAGCTTTTCATCAAGCATCAAACCAAATTAAACGAAGCACCTTCCCCAAGCTCACAAAATGTAACTAATATGGAAAGTTTTGGACTTTCTAAAACCTACATTCGAATTTCATATTTAATCATTCCAGAACACGGCCAAACTTTCCAACTGTCGGAAAAGCGCACATGTGCATTATCTTCACCCAGCGGCATGTCTCCGAAAACGAAACGTTTGTATTTGAATAAAATTTTACATCTATAGTAAAGTCTTATACTACTCAAACCAAAATAGTAATAAATAAGAATAAGTGAAGTTATTCGTAGACTTAACAAATGCATTTACATGAATAAAATGAAAATATAATTGGGATCGCAAATGGATGACCATTCCTTGCCGTTCTTGAGCAAACATTATATGTAGATCCCTCCATTATTGAAAGACACGTATCTTGTAATGATTTTATTTTTTATTTACATTTGCAACTGAATATCGAAGCAAATATCACATCTCTTTATTATGATATACACATATATATATATATATATATATATATATATATATATATAATATTATCATATGATTTCTAAATACGTTTTTATGATTGGAATTATTAATTGTTACACCTCCGCATCGAGTGCTCTGATGCAGACTAAATTTATTTAAATCTAGTTAAATCATGCTGAAATCAGCTCGAGAGCTTTTTTGTGACTTGATGTTGTAACTTGTCGAAAAATGACGAAAAAAGCTTTACTATTACCGAGGTGATTTCACAAACCACTGAACACGTCTTCATTGATCCCACGACTCCCGTGAATGCTCTCACTGATACATTTGCAGCCACAGACTTTAGAAACTGCTTTTTAATGGATTTCAATGGAAATGATAAGATTTCTTTTGAAGTCACACAGTGGTATTTATAAACGTATATATATATATATATATATATATATATAATTAATGTGCGTGGGTGTGTATATTAAATTTAATTTGAATTTGTGAATTTTTACATTTTCACTATTTTATAAAGTGAATTGATTTTTTCGTTATTTCATAAATTTAAATGATATGCTCTTTTTTGCTTATGGAAATGTTAGAGAAATTTAAGACATAGATGATGTGAATTATTTTATATTCTACTATACTAATTCCATATTATTGATTCGACATTTTAATTAAATTCAATGGTAATTATATAACTAACGTCACTATTTGCTTAACTAATTGGCCAGTTTGCCACATGTGCTGGTTTGCTAAGCTATGCAAATTCTGACATGTATAGTATTACGTGTATGGTTGGTAGTAAAATTCGAAATTGTGATTTTGCATATCCCTTGCACAGGTTGTATGACTATTTCCTGACATCAAATCTGTTAATTACTTGTTGGTTTTGAATTGTTGCTCATGACGAGGATATTTGTCAATCACAGAGATATCCGATGAACAAATCGGTTAATATGTGTCTCGAAATCGTCGACGAAAAATTTTATCTGCACATGCACATGCATACTTGCAAAAATATTTACAAACTCTTGAAAAGTGCATTTTTTTGTATTTCAGAATGTTTTGCAATTACACACCCTACGCAAAGTTAAAAATATAGTTTGAATTTTCAAAATTTAAAAATGTTTCAAATTTAAAGTTTTGATGAACAGCAAAAACTATTTTCAAAATTGTCAGTATAAAATATTATTTAACTAGCTTAATAATAATTTATGTCGAGGCAAAATGCACTTACAACTGCTTTAATTTATAATGTGATAGTTTTTAAATATTTTAATTATCTTGACATTTCGATATATATTTTGTTTTTTTTTTCAACTTCTCGTAATTTTTACATTGTTTTGAAGGTTTCTGAACATTTTGGCATACCTGAGAAAATATGGATGACTGTGTGTGTATGTGTGTGTGTGTGTGTAGAGTCCAGAAATTGGAAATCGAGTTTTTGAGAGAATGGAGTAACCGATTTGAATTATCTAAAAAACATTCGGTTAGTAATGATTGGGAGAAGTGGTTGTTAGTTTTTGGCAAAGGTAGGCCAAGTCATTTCAAAAATACAGAGCTAAATGTTAAAAAATGGCTGTTTTTGAGAGAATTAAGCGTCCGATTTATTTTAATTTTAATTTATATATCAATTGATTTACTATTTTAGACCCATTATGAGTATACTCTTCAATATACAAAATTCTGCCACTTCTCCATGACTAGAATTTTTGTCATGGAAAAGTTATCTGGTAATTAGTTATGTGGACAAAATCACAGTTATCTGGTTAAAATCTCGATATAAAGAGACAAGTTTTTATAAAATATAAAATTATTATTTCGCCAATTATGCAAATTATATAAAAAACTGTGTTTATGAAAACTTGTGGATATTCAATGCTTATCAAAATTTTAATTTAATGGTCAAGTAGTTGTGATAACATCCGACCTATGCTGAAAGTTATTGTCGTCCAAGAGTATTTATTCCATTTTGATTCCCGCCAACTAAATCTTTTACCCAACCGTGGTCATAACTTAAACTTTTCATATATCAGTCTGCATTAAAGTCACATCCGAGCATTTATTGTCGCAATGTTGTTACCCTAAAATTTTAGGCGATATTTCATTTCGCGTGCGGTCGCGCCGACAACCCTATGCCTCTAGGGCCTTGCTACATGTCTCATCGGTCGGCGCTCCCGTCCCGGAGTGGATATTCGGCCGCTCCGGGCGGCGGAGGGAGATGTATTTTGGCAACCTCTCCGGGGTAAATATCGATCCCACCGCCGCCGCCGCCGTACGCACGACGCAGATATATTCTTACAGAGTGAAATACTCGAGTTCTTTACTGGCTTATGAGAATACGATGCTGCTGGGATTTGATCTTTAAACTAGAAACGAAAAAAAATCGAACAAAATGTTCATCGGATTGCTATAGCCAAATCATAAGCATAAGCGAAAACCATGTTATTTGGAGGTTTTAAATTTTTTACTCGATTTTTTTATTTTGAAACTGAACAGTTTTTCACTATTATACAATCTTGATTAAAACGCCAACTTAATGAAATTTGTCAACACACTTTAGTACATTTTTTTAAAGGAGGGCTGCTCAAAATCGACTAATATTGAAAATTTAAAACTTATAGTTCAACGAAAAGTCTTAGTTCATGAGAACTTGGGGCAATTGTATCATTATCTTTGACTCTGGTCCTAAGTGTTATCTACGAATATGGATCCCTAGCTTAAATAAATCAAAGCTCTAGGTTGCGCTTAAAAGCTCATAATTATCAAACTACGTGTGATTTTTTTCCCAATTTTTTTACATTATAGTTTTGATCACTTTGTTTAAACCCAGACATTGAGTTCTAGGACACTATATATTATTTAAGAATTGAGTTGCACCATTCATGAAAAGTCTGATTACTGCCGAACACAACATTTCCGAAGCTTTATGTCTTTTAAGCATGAAATTAATAGTTGTATTCTTTGCAAACGTGAACTTCGAACCCAAAATCTCTGTATTACCACAAAAGTAATTTGAATTCATGTAAAAGCTCTAGGTTGACGGTTAACAGCGCGGTTTGAATTTACAAATCCGCGCTTTTTTACCGCCCACCTAGTATGAATATAAAACCCGTAGAATGCGTGTACGCAAAAAATATGTTCGAAAACGAGGGAGCAGGATCCACATAATTGTCGTCTGTATTTGAATTTATTGATATTTCGTAACTTTGTCTCTGTTTTGCTGTTATATTTTTGTTTGTTTGTTTGCTTTTTCGTGAACGAGTATTTACTTTGCACGGTTTATTTATATGTAAATGTTTTTCGCATCGATGGTAAACGGCGATGCGACCGTGTTTTGGGATTGTGGAACAACTTTCAATCTATGGGTGATGAAAATAGATACGGGATCAAATATATATACATATATATATATATATATATATATGCATATATATACTAGATGTCCCGCAGATTTCAACAAAATTGTATAAATAAAGTTTTTTTTTGTTTTGGAAGGTAGTCAAAAATTAGCAATCTTTGTAAGTTTGGATTGCTTTGCTTAGAAGTACCTACTTAGTTCAATCTATATTACGTTAATCTGTAATATATATTCATAATAAAGATATCCATTTACATTTCTACGTTCACTGACTTTATATTGAGCCCTCACACAGTTCCATTTGTAATTGAATTGAGATTTTACGTGGAGTGAGTGCTAACACGCCAGACTGAATAATTACTATTGTGATGTTCGGATAGTGAGATACGTATACGAGGTTCTAGGAGCTTTCGAAATTTGCACTAGATTTAATTATTATAGTAGCAAACGTAGGCATACATTAAATAAATATACACTATGAGAATGAATATGTATGTTCTTACAACACACGCATGAATATAAAATTCAGATCATGAGGAACGAAATTTTTTTTATACAAGACATAATTATGATTAAAGGCACGATTTTGTTATGATTATTTCTCGATAGAATTTATTTATATTTATTATTTAATGCTAAATTATATATGTCACAATTCTGGTTCGCCTCGATTTCCCGATAAGTGAAATGTTGGATATTTCCATTGTTCGTGCAAAAGATATTTTATATTACTTTTTCCAATTTGCATTGCAATTCTTGATTTTTATTTCATTAAATTGTATACAGTACTTCCAGTGCACAACTTGAATAATGTGACAGCTCTAACAATTAAACTGCCAGAAACTAGAATATATTCACATTTTTTTCATTCGTAATATTTTACATTTGCCATAAAAATAAATGTCTTACATTTACATCCGCATATTTTACGCGCCGGGCATTACATTATTTTATATTAGCATCCGCTACGGGGTGAAATTTTATACGCGGAATATATGACAAGCAACTATATTAAACACATTTATTTCAACCGTGCGCAATAATAGACATAGAGCTGGTCAATCTAGAATATAGCTGACAATTGTTTATTTATTAATAATTTTTAGGTTTTCTAATATAGAAACATTTTCAAATAGAACGATTAATTTGCATTACTAACAAGATTTATTACATTTTTTTAATAGTTGCAATTTTGAATTACTATTCAAATTTTGTGTTACTAGTTATAACTTTCAATTAGTGGATTTAATTTTTCATTATGTCGTAATTTCAATTTTTTTTATTTAAAACAACAATTTTGCGGAAATAGTTAAAATTTTATTCAATTAGTCATAATTAGTTGCAGTGCAGCTAAACCTCATTAGTTACAAACATGATTTATTAGTGACAGATTTGCGTCAATTATTATAATTTTTTGCAATTTGATTACAATCTACTAATTGCTGTTAAATTTCTTAATATTTGAATTGTAAAAATCTGGATACAAAATGTATTTATATATTTTATATTATGTAACCCTTTTCTTGAATTATTTTCTGAAGTGAAACCCATCAGCATGCGGAGAGCTTTTAAATGCAATTTTGATTCATTTGTCATAATTTTGAGTATCTGATAACAATTTTGAATCTGGTTATATCTTTTGTTATCGGTCACAAATTAGCATGATTATTATTCATTTTTTGTTTGTAATTACAATTTTGATATAAATTCTTGATATTATATAATTACAATTTTATGCGATTAGTCACAATTTTGTTAGCTACAACTATGCTTTATTAGTTAAAACTATGCTTTTTTAATTACAATTATGTCTTTTATTTAGAGTTGCAATTACGGCCATTTAGTTACAATTTTGCGTCATTAGTTATAATTTTCACTCATTAGTTACAACTTTGGGTCATTGAGTATAAATTTGAGTTACTAGCTACAATTAATTTGTTAATTGCTGTTATTTTTTTTTATTTTTGTTGATTACAAAGAATCATTATAAATTCTATAATATCTAGCTTTTCTTTTAATTATTTTCTGATGGTAACCCCTGAGCCTTCAGAGAGCAAATAAATTATATTCATTCGATAAATCATGTTGCTCTAATCAGAGGAAAATTCACGGAAATGGCAATAGAAGAATTTCGAACATGAAAACCTCTAATTGCACGGTTTCTGACAGTTGAATGGGTACAGTCGGAAAATCGATGTACTTCTCCGTAATGATGATGTGATTTTGAAACTTGGTGGGTATTGTTCATTTACTTCATTCGATTTACAACTGTTTCTCATTAGACTGATTTATGTGAGGTAGATGTGGATGTTCTTATTCAACACCTGTTTAATAACTTCATATATTTTTTAATATTGGTTTCGAATTACTAATTGATATGAGCAATAATAATAATGGAAACTTTCTGTTAAGGACAATTTTGGCTACGTAATTTGTAATAAAAAGTCGCATAGAAATGAGTTGTATAGTTACACAGTTAATTATGTTTTTACCTATATATATATATATATATTTATATATATATATATATAAGTATATATTTATGACTGCATTATGCTTACATCATAAAATCTGTGAATATTACAGATAGTTTTTAAATAAACTTGCTACAAGAAAACTTGGCTACAACGCGGTCAATAAAGTATTTCATTTGCACACCAGTCAAAGGTATTTTCCGAAGATAGACTGATTTCTTCTTATATACAGATGGAAAAACTTTTTCTGTTTCTTAAGAAAGTACTGCAATATATACCAGAACGAATTACTTTTCTTTGCCGATCTTGAATGTGTCGGAGTTAAAGCTTCTAGAGTTTAATAAATGATTTTATTTTATATGGTCTATAAACTGTTGCTAATTTACTTTATATTGAAGTAATATTTTACACAAACATATTAGTATCGCATTCTTGTGAAATATTGGATAGTTTAAATAAAATTTTTGTTGGTTACCTTCTTTGGGTGAGGATGTAAGCATTTGACACCCAAATTTATTTTACCTGAAATGAAAACAATATATATTAAAATTTAATATTAAAATCGTTAATTTTGTTACGAAAATTAAAAATGCAAAGACAAAGACAATTACAAAAAAATAAGTAATTTATTTTTTAAGTATTTTTATTAGAAGACCTGTATTTCTACTAGGAGATATCATCTTATAATCATTTACTTATGTTTAGGAGATTAATAATCTCTATCTATTGCAAAGAAATGTGATTATATTACATATATACTGTAAGGTGAATCGTATAAAAAATCACCAGCATTCTGAATAAAATCATTTTCATAAATGTACAGAATTTTCACAATCGTGTGCAGTACAAAGTGTTACGGGGTTCATTGAGGAAATGGTAAAATAGATATTCAAATGACTTTTCCTTTATTGTAATATCACACAAGTTTGCGTTGCTCTAAATTCATGATTCGAAAACATGATAAAACGCTACCTGATGACTTCTAGCTCGCTACGAGACTATTTGCATACTGAAATATTAAATTAAAATGATAAATTGATCACGTCAGTTTTTTTACGTTCTTTTTCTCAAATGTGATTAATGAGTTTTGATTCATCATATTGTGGATGTACATTATACATGACATGTAAATTTTTCAGTGACATCGGTTTGGGTGATAGATTTTATTATGTCATGTTTTGGCGCAATAGAGTAATTTTTATTGAACGTATGAAAGGGATTTTGATAAAAACAATAAATCTGGAGTTTATTTATTAAGCATAAAACAACAACAAATTTGTCATCAATTATTCTTGCAGGTGAATCAAGATTCCAATCTAAATCAACCTCCAACGTGGGTCTATTAATTACCCTGTTTCTACGACTGATTCTAAACCAACTTTGAATCTTGCGATAACTATAATTTGCGTTTTACAGTCCAGTTAATTTACTCGTTAGGCATTATAATTCTTAGTTATTTTTATTTTATACGCTACAAGGGTAAGGTATTATGTAAATGGATTTAAAGCTCTGCTAACACGCGATCACAATAAATAAATCGGTCAAGTTTATATTTACATACAATGCAAATTTGAATCTAGAAGGGCCTTGATACACCAAATCAATAGATCGGAATAGACATGCGATATATCCTATAGATACTGTATAATAAATCTTATATAATCTGACACTATTTTTGAATCTTGAACCCTATTAGGTTTTTTTATCATTGCGATTAATCAGAATAGGCTCCATCGTGGCTTAGAGGTTAAAGCTCCGAGCTTTCTATCAAAAGTTCCATGTACCGTTACCCCGCTCGGATAGTCTGATGCCAAGCGGTAGTAACATAGTTTTTTCTTAAAAATATAGGTAGTGATATGTTTTTGAAGGATTATTCTAAATGTGTGTAGTATTAAAGAAATTGTAAAAACACATAGAACAACTGTTTAAATTTTCCATCTATAGAAAAGCCACATCATTAGGAAGTCAACGCTACAGCTCAGAGGTCTCGTTAAGTTCTAATTGCTGTAAATTATATATATTTATTTTTAACAACTCACGAACATACATGTATAATTGCTTACGTAAAAGAGCTTTCAAGTACTAAAGCATAGTAAAGTATTTAATTTTTTTTAAGTATTTACGCGGAGTGAAGTTATTATGTTTGTTTCGATTAACAATTCATTGAATTACATCTTTATTTAATCTTGTCAATTTGTTGCAATTAAATTTCAAATATAATTATAACCCTTTTGATATGAGAGCGTTTTTCGCTTGAGAGACGATGCTGTAAGAGCCAGTAAAACGCTCCAGCATTTGTAACACAAAATATTTCCAGATTGTCTAATCAATATTGATAAAAATGTATTTAAAAATAAAAACCACAAAAACAAATTATAATTCTCAATGATATAACTCAGTGCACTAAATGTTGAAGCAAAATTCGGCACAGTGAATGTCGTCCATGGACGCCGCATGCAAAGGAAGGGTTAATAGTAAGACATTTTTTTAAACTTTTTTGATCCATCACATTTTGCTGATTCATACAATAAGAGATACCTGCTGATATAATTGATTAAATCGTCTTCATACCTCATACATTGTGTTAGTTTAACACTGGAATTTAGCTTTCTTTGTTCTTTGCCCTGTATCCAATTTGCCAGACATCGAAATCGTGGCATACGGCGATTTTTAACGAATTAAAAGTTTACTTTGAAAAGAACCGACGTCTTGGAAACAATGCCAATTTCTGATAGCGTTGATGGAATGTTTTATCGTTGCTCAGCAGTTCTTGTTGATTTAACTGTACTGTAAAGGAAAGAAACCTGGAAAAGCTTCACTCAAACTTTATTGCTACTCGTTGGAATGAAATAACAACTTAGACTTATCGAAAACAAGATTCATTTAACTCGTTTTTAACAAACTTGTCGTCGAGTTGATGCAGCAAATATTGTGGATCTTCTTAGAATCCTAATGAAGTACATGTGCATATAATGTGCACTAAATATTTCTAAATATGTGCAATATTGTATAAAGATTAATGAATCGTGTAATATTTCAGATTAATATTACGTTAATATTATGGCGATTTCGGATCTGCACTTTATGTAAATATGTATTATACATGTTTCATGTGTGGATTCCTATAACTCGTTGTACGGATTCTCGACAAGAATAACAAAAATCCTTTCGAATAATACAAAATCCTGAATAACTCAGTCGCTGAATCTCATTTAATACGAACATCATCATTGTTTTGGGGATAGATCAGTTTCACGAAGCAAAGAGTTTTCTAACTGTGAATTATATTTTAATCTCTGACCGGGATAAAGGTACGGGCCCGGGCAAAGATTATTTAATCTGCGTTTATTTCTCAACGGGATAATGTAAATGTCGGAATATTGGATTAAATATTTTAATAAAAGTTTAGACATATTCAAACTGGACCGATCTCAACATATTTTAATTCTATTTATTGAACCTGGTTATATTTAAAATGATTTTTTATCGAAATCTTCGACAGAACGCCGCTTTCCCAAAGTGGCCCAATTTCATTTTGGCGTAAGTCATAACTTATTCAATTTTACGATCGTCTTTAGGTGGCAATTTTATAGCGACTATAAAATAAATATGGCATTCCAGTGTCGATATTTTTATTCAGAATAAACATAGTTATGGGTAATTCAATTCCGAAAGTTCAAACATTGCGGGGAAGTAAAAAGATACATAAGAAGGATAATGCGGCAAACAAATAAAATATAATCAAACATAAAAACTGATGTCAAAAGTTGCTTAATTATTATTCGAGTTTAATTTTTTAATTATACCTGTATATATATGGGTGTTCTATGGCGTAACGGTTTACCGCGCTGCCTGGGTTGCGAGTTCGAGCTTCCACTCTGGACAACCTGATATCGTGCATCAAAAATATGTTTCCATTTGAAAATAGCCGATTTCAAGCACTGCGGTGCCAAATGGCAATGAAAAATCTCTAACACTATTCTTTCCTGAATCGAGATAGAGTTTAACTCAGCTCTCGGACCTTCTCTAGGGCAGTACTACCCTTATGTATATGTATATATAAATACATTTTTCATTTTATTTGTTTTCCATTGAAATATTTCCCCAAAATAAGCGATAACTAAAGCAACTCCGAAAGCTACTCAGTATGCAATACTGAAATCACGAAATAACCTCATGTATAATTCAGTATTTATTCGAATGGGAAGAACGTAAAGGTATTTATTACGCAATATCTTCTTTACGTCAGGGACGGAAAATTCCAGCCCTTTCGATATTGTCATCCCTTTTTTTTAATTCTCACATTAAATAGGATCAATAGCTATAAATAAATCTATGGCAAAAAACAGATATTTAAATTCAATACAACAATACTAAAAATTATATTTACTATTGATAATATTTCAATCAATATAATAATATTGATCAAATCATAGCTTACATTAGTATCAATAACCATGCAATATCATTTTTGTTGTTGTTAGTTGAAATTCTAAAACAATTAGAATATAAGGTTTGGAAACAATAAACTGTTTTTTTATGTTTATCGTTCATAAATTATCAATATAACATTCATAAGGATGCAAAAACTTCGAGCAAAATTTGATTTCTCCGACAGTTATGATGTTCTAGAGCCAAGCCATCATCTTCTTCCCCATTTGAAGTATCTGGCCGCAAGCCAGATCCACGGTATAAATTGTATTATGCCATGTCATGTCTGTGCAATAAAGTCTTGATAAAGAATTCATATCCCAGAGAAAACGTACATTAAGCTAAATATTGTATAAATACTGAAAAATATAAACCGATCACTGTACAATTGCAGAAATATAAAGTTTTACCCTTCTTACAAATGTAGTCACTCTTTTAACCCTATTTCATGTAATATTGATTTGGTAATATTATTTAATAACAAAGCTACATGAAATTATAACAAACAAAAATCCAGAATTATGGCAGAAGCTTTTTCGCATTATTTGTATTTATATTTTCTGTGTCAATTATTCGCTGCTTGGAGTGGAGATAGGCTCCATAAAATTTAATTAGGGCACAATTCCAGAGAATTAACACCTATTCCGATTTCAGCAGTAGCTGCGAGCAAAAGCGGAGAACTTCTACGAGAACAAAATCTCATTGCGAACATGAATATCTCTTAAATCTTAACATTAGTGGATTATACCCAGCGTCGTATGGTCCGAAATTGTACGGGCAGACTAGAGTTTGGGATTAGCAACTGCAATAATTCGGATGAAATTGATAATAGTTTGTAGAATATTACGCTTTGATATAATTTACAAATGAGAAATCATATGTTTTCAATTAACTACTAAAAATGATGGGTGGTCTGCATTTTCTTTGTTCTTTAATATCATCCTCTTATTGTTCACCAATTTAGTCAACTCATTTAAAAAAATGAAACTAATTGTATAAAATTGATACAATGTATTTAAAATATGTTTGATGGCTAATGAGATGTTACGTCTTCTATATCTTTTTTTAATCCAAAACAATTAAGATAAAACCTGATTCACCATATTATGAATGGTTCAGCAGTCGTGGAGTGTAAAAATTATTATAAAATCATTCAGTAGTCTCGGAGTGTTTAGTAAACAGGCATCATGATACAAATGTGTATTTTATATATCTATTATTATCATTGCTGCTTTACCCAAAGAGTAACCCACGTTGTGAGTACTCTTTCTAATTTTCAAAATTATAGTTCACCCATCTGTTCTCATAAACCTGTATTTTTACTTTATGCTTAGATAGTCTTCATTATCTGCAGCAACTCCGATTCAGTTTTTTAGTCACTGCAGAAAATTCTTTTTTCAAAATATGGGTCAGTACAATTTTTTCTTTTTCACTCTTTACAGCATCTTTTCATTTACCATTTAGGTCCATTTTATATTTTCCATTCTTCTTCAGTATCACATTTAAAGCTTTGCAGGTACTTTTCGTCGACCTTGCTCAGACTGACTCTGATCCGTAGATTCCTTCAATGAATATGTGTGCACGTGCACATATGTTTCAAGTGAATATTGTATGTAAATTAGTGCTGGTATTTATGTATAGGTTTCAGTATTTTTATATAGCATTTCAGGTACATATTCATGTAAATTGAAAAATGTAATTAAGTTTGAATAAATGCATAAATGGGCTTATGTACTGTCTGTGCTCAATAATTGCATTTGTGTAAGTTAACATTTGTGAATATTTATATTTCGAAATAATAAAGTTTTTTGTCGAAATGTGTTATGGAGATTCAGAAGTAGAAAATTCGGAAAATGTTGTAACATCGGTTAACGTTGCTGGAAGTCAGTTTTCCGGTAAATATCACTCACATGATGACGAATTAGTAAGGTTCTCAGATTGATCGCATCATTTCCGGAGGCAATTGGCTAAAGTTACGTTTAGTCTTTGTATTAGGCAAACATGCTTATGCTGAAGGTCAACAGATAATCATATTTTACTATAAAAAGTATCAATTGCAAATAGCAAATATTTCCGGTGAAACATATTTACTCGCTCATATATATATTTGTCTTTGCTAAAATTTCAATTAAAGTTTTTTGGACATACGCCCAATACTAGGAGCATTATATATTTTCATAAAACGAATGTGCGGTTTAGTGAAAACAAATGAACTTTATCTTTAATTCTCAAAACTCGTGGAAAATTATTTCCAATTTCTACAGAGTAAAGTTTCTGCATATATCAAGAAATCACTACGAGAACTTGAGAACTTACTACCTAAAGTATAAAATCTAACCAATGCCATATGATGAATTTTACTAGTTCCTTTACTTCTATTTTCTATTACATATAGATGAACTAAATTTGTAAAAGTTCTGCATATATAAGTGGAATCAATTGCAAAGTACAATTTCCTAAAAAGTGAATACAATATAATTTTTGCTAAATATATTGTACATATAAATATACAGTCATTTCTATCATATTTGTCATATGCGAATAACTTTTGATGAAATTTTTTATATAATGCAAAGTAATAAAGCTTTAGTGCATTTACATAATAAAATTAATATGCAGTGTCGAAATAAAGTACCGTGTATAGAAATATGCTAATAAGATGAAATCTCATTTCGAGGCAAATTATGTAATGGATTCTGTTGGCAAATTGAAATATAGCTCAAGCAGGATTATTTTCGGAGATATGAATAGGATGAAAATGAATGAAAATGATAATAAAGATGATGATGCCACTAAAGAATTTACGTATCTTTGAGCAAATACAAAATTATTCATTATTTTTACATGAAGACACACACACACATACACACACATATATATATATATATATATATATATACACCTAAGTCTGTTTTTACACGGAGATTGGTTCCAGAAGAATCCGTGTAAAAAAAAAACGTGTAAAAAAAGACATTGATCTTATACAAAAATGGGTGATTTGTTCCTAATCTCTAAAACCTATTAAAATTGGTGAAAAACAAGACTTTTTAAGAACAAGAATTAAATTAGTGCAATTCACATTTGCTTTGACCAGTAAAAATTGTTTGTACGCGCTAAAGGGGAATTCACTTAAATCTTTAAGCTAGTGTTTGCAAACTATCGATACTATCGATGGTTTCAGACTTTTTTCTTTCATAAATACTTTTTTGTGATATGAACATACTTCGCAAAAATTTAATTTGACAAAAAAATTTAGGTACATAAAATTTCAAATCGTGCTAAATGGAATAAATTCGTGTAAAAAATTTAAAAATATTCAATTATTTAACCGTGTTATATTAAAACCGTGTACAAAAAGACCGTGTAAAAACAGACTTAGGTGTATATATATATATATATATATGATAGTAGAGTCTTAAATAAACATTGTTATGTAATTAAAAAACATTAAAATAACATTTAAACAGATATAAAAACATTTAGTTTATCACATAATTCTTGGATAACCTTGTCTACGGTTGCTTCAAATAAGATAGTTTTGGAAGATCATAGACGGTTTTCTCCACATTATATTTTTAAAGCCAGCAATTTGTGTTCGGGGTCACGTTTTCAACCCTCAATTGTGTGATCAGGTGTATCTGGACAAATCGTAACCAAACTCCTCCTTTCGAACAAATTTGTCGTCATCGTGGGACATCATGTTTATTTCCTCACGGATGCGTTAATATTACGCTCCATTAGGAGGCGATCGACAAGATTCGATGCCGACATCTCAAATTTGGAATTTTCCATTAACCACATTGATACATACATGTACATGATGATAATCGAAGCAGAAAATTTGCTTAATTAATTACAACAATAATATCATTTGGAAACAACGATTAACTCATCACGGATTTCGATTTTTACAAATTCGTACTAAATTTTATCACGAACTCAATACATTTATTGATACTATTGATGCTTATGCCGATTGCTTTCGATATCTCCTTTCTATCCGATGTCACCTAAATAAATTATAAAAATCTCGAGATCAATGTAGGATTTTCATATGAAATACGTGTAAGAATGTTCACCCGACGTTGTCGAGAAATCGGGTGTCTTGATCTGACTCTTTACAAACTGCCTTCGCAACAAGTTTACATTTGAAATAGAAATAAATCGCAAACTTGTGATGTTATCAGAAAAATGTGAGATTACTTGGGGATAATAGTTATATTTAGAAATATTATTTGTTATGCTTTTACTTTTAGTTTGGTTAAGAATCTAGAGAACAACCGAACAATACTTTTGAAAAAATCTTTTTTTACATAAATTTACTTTACCTTTATTTTTCTTTTCAATTTTTACCGTCTTTGGGGTTAATTTGCCATGCTTAATATATACAAAAAATATTACTATTTATTTTGTTGAAATTCCGTTGATTAGCTAACTTGTTATATTACTTATTCATGGGCATTATGAACTATATTCATTATAACTGCCTTCTGAGTTTTTTTAATTCTTTTTAAACACGTGCCCCTAACAATTTACAAACTGTTACGTAACCCTAGGACTCGTCACGTACGGCAAAAGTCGATTTATCACCGGCTTCGTGACACGGAAACTATTAACCTGAAACAATGAAGCTTTTCTCTATAGAAGAAGAATATTAAAGAGCTTCTTTTCATTGTGCAAGCCGGAGGGATACTTTCTGAATGTTTATTGTTTCCATATTTAAATTTTTAATCGATAATCCACTGAGGGATAATAGACAATGATAACGAAAATATATGTCAGTTGGTTAATGGTATATTAATGACTTTTATTATAGATGTGATTGTAAAATTTTATTATTATATCATCATCAAATATTGATAATTATTTATCATATTTTTGTTACACTTGACACAATTTTCTATATTTTCAGAATATTATTATTTCTCGTAAATATTGGTTTTATTATATAATATATATTAAAAATATTATATATATATGAGCTAAGTCTTTGTACCTTAAATTAATAG
Source organism: Ctenocephalides felis (assembly GCF_003426905.1). Classification (NCBI taxonomy): domain Eukaryota; kingdom Metazoa; phylum Arthropoda; class Insecta; order Siphonaptera; family Pulicidae; genus Ctenocephalides; species Ctenocephalides felis. The sequence continues at coordinate 23,659,563 of NW_020537758.1, read as the reverse complement.
ACCAACAAAAAGTAAAAAGTGGTTTAATTATAAAAATTTCTTAAGGTTTGAAATAATGGGGTTTATTCGCTGAGAGAAATGATCGAGACAATACTGATCATGAACTGATTTGATCTGATTGTGAGTAAAATTAATTAGAAAGTTTTTTCATTTTTAGGTTTTTTTTAACTTGTTTTTTTTTCACACGAACCTGACAAGTATTTTACTATTTTGCAATTCTAAATTAATGGGCAAGCTTTCAATAGAGCTTACTAAGGCCCTACTATTATTGTCTTTTCATAGTCGATTTATTTTTAAAAAATTAACTTCAAGGTTTAAGAAACAGTATTAAAACGTACATTAAGCTAAATATTGTATAAATACTAAAAAATATAAACCGATCACAGTACAATTGTAGATATATAAAGTTTTACCCTTCTTACAAATGTAGTCACTCTTTTAACCCTATTTTATGTAATGTTGATTTGGGAATATTATTTAATAATAAAACTACACGGATTTATATACACATATACAAATGTCTACGAATGTATTTACGTAAACCCTTTATAATTGAAAATCTAAAAAATATAACAAAAATTTAGAATTATGGCAGAAGCTTTTCCACATTATTTGTATTTATATTTTCTGTGTCAAATATTTGCTGTTTGGAGTGGAGATAGGCTCCATAAAATTTAATTTGGGTACAATTCCAGAGAATTAACACCTATTCCGATTTCAGCAGTTTTTTTAATTTTTAGATTTTTGTTTTTAAACTTTTCTTCTCACACGAACCTGATAAGTATTTTACTATGTTGCAAACCTGAATTAATGCGCAAACTTTCAATAGAACTTACTAAGGCCCTACTATCATTGTCTCCTCATAGTCGATTTATTTTTTAAAAATTAAATTCAAAGTTTAAGAAATAGTATTAATGTGAGAAAACTAGTCTAAATTATGTCATTTTTCATTCTGGTCCTAGAAATGTTATTTGTTTTCACGGGCAAATATTAAATGAACAAAAATAATAAAAAATAATTAATTTATAAATTATTATAATTAAATAAAATAACTAAAAAATGGTCCAAGTTTGACCAATGCTCTAGGTCTAGGATGTACTTGAAAGCTCAGAAATTTGAACTGCTTAGATTTTCATGGATTTTTTTTTATTATACTTCTTGCTTTGGCTTAACGTTAAGTTGTGTGTGTATCGACAAAGTATAATAGTACTCAATTACATTTAGAATAAAAAACGAATATAAATCTTATCACGAACCCGATTTAAGTAATTTCATTTATAATCTCGGTCCGCCGCTCTTCCCTCCTGTGTCGATAAGGAAATGAATAGTACGCAGCGCGGCTTTCGTCAGCCGCACCTTGTTGTGCGGACCCGCGGCCAACCTACGTAATGCGGGAACTCTCGGCCGACTACGGGGGTACCTGTGACGCAGTAATTTGCCTCTCGAGTCGGCATAAACCTCTAAATGATGTTTCTCGACAAGACGAAAGGTTAGATGACACGGTGTAAGGGGATTGATGTTGGAAATGAACTATATCTACGTATTGATCCAATACATTAAAAAATAAAACAACAGTGAGAACAGTGAACGACGTGTAACTGATAACACATAATGCTTATATAGGTTTCCATATTTTAGATTTTAAATTTTTAACACACTGATAATGAGACAAACCTAGTCTCGAAATGTTTGTGAAATTATTATTTAATAAATTAGTGCAAAAAAGAGTGTTGTTTGTTCATATTTCTAAATTAATATTAAAAAATAAGTTTGTGTTGGAAAACCTTTGATGAAATAATTTTTTCCTATGTGACATTTATTTTTTTCATAAGCTTGAAAAATCTCATTCGAATTTAGTCTAAAACGTTCAGAAATCGAATTGAAGAATGATGTAATTACTATATTTATTCATATAAAATAGGGGTTTGTAATATTCAAGTGTTATCTAAGCATTATGAAAAATAAAAATAAAAATTGAGCCAGATATTTAAAAAATGTCTCCAACCCCTATCACTTGGTTGCAATCAGAATTTGCGAAAACCTGTCCGGTAATATACCTAACGTTTACCCAAATTTTCACGGCAATTGGATGTATGGTTTATGTTATATGAATAATTGTTGTACTAATATTATTTTACTGCAATTTTTATTGGAATATTAATTTGCAAAGTTCGTACTTTTTGCTTCCCCAGGATTTCGCGTCATTGTCCAACTCTGACGCAAATGTTACGTCAGTTATTACGTCCGCGGCAACTGACCACTATATTATACAACATAATTTATCGTCCTATACAATACCTGTGTATAATATAAGCGTTTATGTAATAGAATTAGTAACCAAATGTAGTAATATAAACTCAATTTTACTTTCTTCTTTTCTTCTAATTATTATATTGTTTTAATCTATATAAACCGACATACGTTAAAAACGTGGACCTGACTTCTTCACGAAGTATTATAGTATTTTCTTGGTATATGAAAATTTTCATCAATATTATGTTATTTGATCTTTTCCTTCTTGTTTTATATACTCTAAAAAACGCAATTTTAGTATTTTTTTAAAAGTAAATATGTAGTTAGTATTTACAGGTCCTTTATCGTGCTAAAATGTTATAGAGGGAAGATGGACAAAGTCGTATATATCGAGTAATCGACCAAGTGACACAATGGCTTTATTTAAAAATGGGCTTGTTTTATTAAAAATTGGACTATATAACATAACGATCAATTGCCATAATAACAATCTTGTCAGATGTTGAAAGTCATTGCCACAGTCTTGTGGCAGTAATCAATTCAATTGTGTTTCGCGCCTTGAAAGTGCTTTTGAGGGTATTTTTCTCATGTTTTGGGCCATATTTATTGATATAAATATTTATTAAAGCATTTAAAAATTATGCCAGCGCCAGTAACTTCGATGTATTTCATTGCAATAATCAGGTGCTTGGTGGAGGTTCGATTAATTATTGATTGTTGTTTAATTCTTAAAACGTATCAAAGGTGATTAGCTATTAACTTCTACTCCATGTGTGCAAAAATAATTGCTAAGGCAGACCAAAAGATCCACCGGTGAGAAGATGAGACCTGCATTTGTCGCAAACTCTCTTTTCCCGTTTGAAACCTGGCTAAAATTGGTTCCTATGTATGATTTGTTACCCTTTTGGTTCATGATTTATGTGCTCATGTCCCAAAGAGTAGGAAAAAATATATTTGTAAACCGCACTCCTAAAAATTAGCATCTTGGTGTGTTCTTACCCTGTATATCATTTTGTCTGCACAATATCGACAAAATAGTTTTTGTAATGGGTTGCAATTTTTCTTAATAAATACGTTATTATAGATCTTCTTGATTAAAATACTGGTAATCAAAAAAATCAAAACGGTTGTGACAGGTTGTGTTATTTACCCTTAAAATTATTTTCATAATAAAAAGCTATGATATTTTTGAATATTACAAGATCAAAAATTAATTAAAGATAGTTAAATAATTTAATGAGTAAAATGCGTTTATATTGTTAATAGTGTGTACTCAACAATTTACCAAACTATCAATTGCTATTACAAGTTCCAAAATTGAACCGCGCTTTCGATATGTTTTATTACCTCGATCGTTGTAATTTATTATCGGTAATGAAAGCTTATCTATTCCCGAATTAAACTGTTTGTAACCTTATCGGTCTAATTGCATCTATTATCGTTTAAAACACGAATAATCCTCTTTGGCAGTGATTAGCTCGTAAATCATACTAATTGCATACAAAGCGATGAGATACATGCAATAACATCGTGCGAACGTTTAGTTCGACGGCTGAGCTTGCTTTGTTGTAATAGGTGGCTGCGGCTGCTGCTCTATCACTAGATAAATCTATTATCTATAGTGGGTTTTAATAGGTCACTAATTTGATAAAGCGCCACTTTATCATTCAATTGTTAGTCGATACAAGAGAAGAATGAGTTATTATACAAGTAATAGGGGAAAAAATACATTTTAGACAATTTCAGCATTTATGTTAACATTTTCATGAGGAATAATTTTACTAGTATTCATGATTTTAAAATGCAGTGTAAATTCATATTTTAGGTAAATGAGAAGTTTATGGTTTCGTAAGAATATCCAGTTTTTCAATCTAATGTCATTCGGATCATTCGGAGAGAGCATTGGAAAAAGTATATGTGCGTTTATTGACCTGTCGTCTACGTTTTCTTAGAAAACGGATAGACTGTGTATAGGTACACTCAGGTTTGTGGCACAATCGGCCGAGCAGTTTTTCTAGGACTTGCAGTAAACTTTAAATTTTTTTGTTGGCTTTCATGCAAAATCTAGTACTGATTTTTTAAATTTAGAAACGGTTCGAAGAATATCGTAATTTGAATGTAATTTTTTATGATTGTGGTCTGAGCGAGCATTCTAAATTATTATAGGCCTACTAAGCATTCTAAATTATTATGAGGCTTACCAAAATGCAAAATTATGTAAATGCATTAAAGTTTCGAATTATAGGCTCTATCATTCTTCTATCTAGAGTTCTATCGTGAAAATTTTATTTAGTTTAAAAAAAATCAGACTGATCGTTAATAGTTAGTTTATATTTCATGTTGGCATTTATGGTTTTCTACCTATATAGTACGAAGAAACCTTTGGAAGTTAAAGCATTACTTTAAAATTTATAAGAAAATGGTTTGTGAATTGAAAAATGATTTGACATAAGTGTGGACACGACAAATAAAATATTTACTGAAAGCAAATAACATTTATTATTAAATATTATGGTTTGAGTTTTTTCTTCTATTGAATCTATGCTATGTGTAAAAAAAGAAAAAATAATTTAAATCAATAACAATTCTCTTTTATGAAAATCTTCCATAAAATGATCATATGGGGGCCACGCCCAAGCTCTTGGTCGACGACCCTCCATCCGCATTGGGGCACGAAATAAAAACTTTCTGTTCACAGTTCTGTTCCTTCTTTTTGTTCGCATTCGTTTTTGTGAGTGATGAACTCGCCGCGCACCGCCTGGCGAATTTCATATTATGTATTCGTTATTTGCATCAAAGGAGCCAAAAGTGAATAAGTTGAACATGTAATGCTATCGATTTTAATTTAAATCACATGAGGTATGACTGTGTTTCCTGGTTTCCTGAGACTAAAAGTGTTCATATGCAATATCAGACTCAGGTTTCTCCATCTCTATTACATTATACTATACAGTTTCTAATTATGTCTTATATATAACTATAAAAAAAATAATTAAGAGCATTGTATTAGTTTCAATTTTTATAGAAGGTTATATTTGTGCCAAAAAATCTAATGTGCTATTTTTATGTTTCAACTAATTTTGAATAGTTTGACATCAATTTTGGGAAATGTAATGACTGAGTCTTTTGTCTGAGTATGTCGGGGCCAATACCGACTAAAGCCTCCGCTTATCTCTTGCCTGTTGTCTTATCTTGGGGTAGGATCTAGAATGCTTTGATTCTATCCCTTAATTATTGTAATTAATGACTTGGTAACTTTGGTAGCCAATGTGTCCATGCGTTCCACCCAGACTCAGTTGTCAGCATCACTTCTACAATAGTATCTGGAGTGATTCTTCTGTCTAACATGTGTGTGTAAGCTAAAATTGTTCTATTTGTCAATTTGTTTCCGGAAACCGCTACAACCATTTCTACAATTTAAAAAAATGCAAAGTTCCACGTCAACATTTTCACCAAAAATCCAGAACTTTTTTGGAAAATTTGAAAACTTCGAAAACCAGTTGGGAATCAAGCTGATTAGTTTTTAATAGATAGTCAGCGCAAATAGTAAAATGAAATTTGGCATTTTGAATGAAACTTTCATAAACGTGTTTGTGCAGTTGTATAGACGAGTGCTTACCTAGGCACATTATTGTAAAATATTATCATTCATATATAACTTGCTTTAAGGCAAAATGCCACTTACATCTAAAATTGCATTAGTAAAATATTTCACATTCATGTTTTAAATTATGTTTTAATTATATGGCTTTTCGATTATTTCGATAACAATTTTTAGTTTTATGATCTGTTTTTAGTTCTTCAGTTCCTCTAATTACTCTTCAGGTTGTTTCGACATTATTGTTTTATTTATTTTATTTTTCGATGTTATTTTTTCAGGTTAGTTTTTTTTACTATTATTTATGCATATTTATTTAATTTTTATTATTTATTGATTATTATTATTTCTTTTATTTATTGATTTAACATTTATTTCAAAAGACATATTTCTATTATTTCTGTACCATATAAAATTATTTGAAATTGATTATTCTGAAAACACAAAGTGAAATATTAAAGTAATCATTATTTCTTTATTTCGAATATATGTATATAGTTAGAATGATTTTATAACTATTTGAACGTTTAAATGCTTTTTACGATTTGCCCACCGAGAAAGCCACTGTGGGTCATAAAATGATTACATGTAACCACATGACATTATAAATTTAGTATGCATCATTAAATAATATTTCATAAGGTTAATAAAGTCCCTACTTGTGTCGGTCATTTTAAATTTATTACGATCATTATGTTCTGGTTAAAGTGTAATATATTTCTAGTTTTAGTCCCACTAGTTTAAATTTAATACAGAGAAAAATATAGCAACGGTTTTATGCCATGTCGAAGTTATGGATTTTTTACAGACTTTACAGAATTACAAAAATAACGATAATTATTTTGAAATTATTAGTTATCAATTAGGTATTTAAATATTTTGTAATTTATATAAAATATTCATCTCTATCTCAGTATTTTAGAAGTTATTCCCAAGATAGAGAACCGGAATACAAGCGTGCTCGCAATAAAGTTGAACTTACTTTATCTCAAACGAATACTTTTGCATTCGTTCGAAAGTTTCTTTTAAGATTGTTTTATTATGAAACTTTCAAATTTTCAATATCGTTAGTTTGAACTTCTGATATACTGTCAGCAGATGATAAATGGAATAAAACTTATTACTTCTATATCAAATGAAATACACCGACACAACATAAGATTTAAATGCTTCAAATTTATACTAATATTTAAACTAGTGTTACTGACGAATACTCTTATAATATAAATTGATAAAAATAAGCGCATGTTATCACAATTACATATTGTATATAACAAAAAATAAAAAAGTTACCATAAGTTTTGACTACAAAGTACTCTATTGTTTTACGATCATAATACGTTAAGATTAATACAATAAGTTTACAAACATTTTGCCCTTATAGAATCCCAAAATGAAACCTAATAAATTTCAAAATTAATTTTAAATTCTCTCTTGTTATATGCAAATTCTTGGCAGTTGCATAATACATAAAGATAGTGGCATGTTTCCATTAGTGAATTCCTCGGAGAACGTCTTATATGCTTTCAGGTTTATACGTTTTAAATGGAACTAGAGAGACCTTTAGGTAGTACATGAAAAAGTTAAATGAATAAAAAAGGGATGACGAGAGAAAAAATAGGACAGGGTCTGGTAGACTTATATTACTTCATGCACGCGTTTGTGAATATTTTTTATTATTATTATATTCAAATTCTTGACTTTTAATACTAATGCTTTATAATTTTTATGTATGAGCAATTGATACAAACCTATATCAATTTATTACTGTATAGTTTTGTTTATCTCGTCGTCGCTTTATTTGTCTCTAGTCTATTCCTAAAATCTTTTGTGTTCTTAAAAACAATCATAGTTTTTAAAAAATCATTAATTTTTTCCTTAATGCTATACATTCATAATAAACTACTACTAATAGTACATACCGAGTTGAAAATTAATATGATTTTTGTGCATATTTTTATAAGAACTCTAGCGCAAGATTTTGTTCACCAACCAATTTCCATTACTTTAACCTTTCCCAAGTGCACCATAATTAAAAATAAGATGAATATATTTTTTTGTATATCGTATTTTATTTTCTTATATACAAACGTCTGTAATTATCACCAACCCCCAGATTTTTTTGCTTGAATTATAAAGAAGCGTTGGCAGTGAAGAGTCTGTCTTTGAGATTTAAAAAGAGAGGGTGTTTTAAATGAGATGAAAAGTTAAGAGGTTAGTTACCATATATATTCGTACTTTTGTGAAAAAAGTAAAAGCTTAATAGTGAAGTTTATTATGAAAGTAATAGCATAGAGTTTTGCAGTAAGCGAAAGATAATAATAAAAAAATATTTACTGTAATGTTTTATAGGATGCTTACTAATAACATTCGTTTAGTTTTCATTTTTTATGCTATATATTATTTTTATGCTATATATTTTATAGTTTGTCATTTTTATTTATACTCTTTAAAATGATCTGAGACAAGTAATGTTGTTGTATTCTATCGATTGATTAAATGATTTTTTTTTTTAGTTTGAATTAAATACCGATAAATTGTGCTAGTAATACTGAAGAATATAAATTCAAAAAGTAAATAAAAATCAATACGTAGGTAATGTAATAATAACATGATTAATTCAATAATAATATAATAATGTACATTGTTATTGGATAGTTATTGGATAGAATACGATGCAAAATGTACATGGTATAAAAATAAAAAATGTTTTAAATTGTTTAATGCTATAATATAATAATAATGGGTAGTACTATCCTAAGGCAAGCCTAATAGTGTGAGAAATTTGCCATTGCCATTTTACACCGCAGTACCCAAAATAGGCTATTTTCAATTGGGAACATGTTTTTTATCTATATTTTCAAGTGAAAATAAACATCGATGCTGCACGATATTAGGTTATCTGGATGAGTAAAAGCCAAAAAAACTGCATATATTTACCACAATTTACGCATGTTGCCGAATATATTACTGTTTGTGTTAATCTTTTTCATCGATAATTTAATTTTAATTATCCACGTAATAAATGCCTGTATACAATTTAATAATCTGGCAAATTGACTAAATTTTACATATGTGGTTTATCAACTATGAAATCAGTGAAATATTCTGCGCACTAAATTTAATAATTACAAAATAACTACGTGTGATTCATGATTTTATACAAATGTTTCAATATCCGTATCCCCATATTACAATTGCAACCGCAACGCATTCCTGCATCCAATTGATATTCGACATTACTCTAAACAACCAGGAAATGTATCCTTATCTACATGCGGATTCCGATATTCGAATATGGAATTATATTCGATGATGCCGAACGACCACTAATTTCCTTCGGCATGTTTCCTGTCACGTCTTTGCGTTTTCATCAAATACATTTTATCATTTCTCTCCCCGAACATGAGGAGATGTGGATTCTGAATGATATTATATCCGCAAAAATATAGTCCAAGAGCTGATAATAAAAATATTAAATGTCAGACTTGAAAATACTTGATTTTAGTAGATTGATATAAAAAGTAATTTCTACCGTGTTAGTTGATTGAAATACCTAAACCTAATTGTATGTTGCGTTTTGTATCAAGGCAAGTTGCAACACATCTTGATATGTGTAATTTATCGATATTATTAATGCAAGTTCTAACAATACTAGATTATGATTTAGCAGCTTTTAAAATTATTACGATAAAGGTTGTAATTTTGATACAGCCCATTACTTCAAAATTTGATGAATTTTTAATATTGAATCTCCAAAAACTCCAAAAAAATATCTTTAACGTCTTATAGGGTTGAAATTTTCGAAATCAAAAACTAATCAACAATATATCCAAATGGCATCTTTTGAACAGTTTTTGAATTTGAATTTGAATTTTTGAAACAAATTTTTATCAAGTCGCTTTACATGTTTAAAATCGGTGCAGACGTTTTGAGAAAACGTCTATGAAATGCCAAAATTTGGCTTACATATGCACATACTTACGCACACCATTTTCAGTTTTGGTTACAATTCAGAATGAATTGAAACATAAACTTCTTCTTTCGGGGTGTTAATAATCCAGCTTATTGGAAGGCAGTAATTAGTGAACTAAAATATTATTCAATTGCAAATAATTTTCCTGAAATTAACTCATAATGTTTTATTTATATAAAATTATTGTCTTGCCAGAATATAAACTTTTACAAACTTCGAACTTTGTAGTACATTCATTTATTAGTCAAAAAACATCAATGTTTAGTTTTTTTTTCCGCCCTTCACGATAATGACAAACGAGAATTTATATGGGATATCGCTTGCAAGATTCACTACCAAAGAAAATCTCGTATAATTAAAATGGCTAAAACGAAACAAATTAGAGATTCCTTCATTAAAATCTGATACGACGTGTACGAGGAGACATTGGGGTAAAAAATGCAATCTAGTATTACAAACAGATACGTACCAGAGTTCTCAATACTGCTATTATTTAATTATATATAATTCATTTTAATTTATTTTGAAATATTATATAATCATTTATCAATGAAATAAACAACCAGTCATTTAATCTTGTTCTTATTGTTTTTTTATATATTTTTCTTTATCATATTTGTTCATGCATATAATTATAGCACATGTTTTACTTCATATTGTTAACTATAATTTATTTTTATAATTAAACCACATCTCATAGCCCTATAATATTTCAAGGTATTCGGTTTGACTATAAACATTATCAGCATGCAAAGTTTTGTCAAAATTCCAGAGGAGTAAACCTGAGGTTCTCAATGTTAGATGTGAAAATGCATTTTACGTATGCATATATTTGTTTTAACATTAATATTTTATGAATTTAAGTAAATATGTACAAAAATAATATAAATATATAGTATAATAATTTTAAGTAATGGATAGAATCAATACATATACGAATATTCTAGAGGTCCACGGGTGAGAAGGTCCACTAGTAAAATCTCGAAAACGAGTATGGTGTTTTTTAAGAATACTATTTTAAAATAAATGACACAAAAGTGTAACTAGCAATCAAGTTAAATCGCGAAACATTGCATTTATGAGATAAATGACCATATTGTCATTAATGAAAGTATTTTGAAAAATATATACTTACAATACGTGAAAAAAATATTTATACTTTTGGGATCGTTCAAGTATTACGTAAGCAGATTTATTACAATTATTTACCCCCTCCCAACCCCCTTGTCGTCAAAAATAAGCAAAGCTCTCACCCCCTACCCCCATGCTTACGTAAACATTTTGCAATTAATGCAAAAAAATAAAAATACTACCTACGACGTAATCATCATCCAGACTCCCCTGCCCCCCATGTCAACCCAAAATAAGCAAATCAACAACCCTCCCGCCCCCCTATAGTGCCTACGTAATACTTGAACGGCCCCTTTGTTGCAGTATTTTTTTGAATTACAATATTTAGGCAAACTATTTTGTCGATATAACAGAATATCTTATATTTTTAATTTTTTTAATTAAGGATAAAAATAAACAAAATATCTATATACCGTCTAAAGCACTAAATAATCAAATATTTTCTATGCAATATTTTTAGTGCACATCCGTGCTATTCCTGGAACTCCACGAACCATAAATAAAATAACAAAACTTAATACGCAGAACAAGCTCATGATCCTAGTTATTTAGATACAAGCCCGAGCAAGCGATGTGACCCGCAGGTACACAGAATAATAACAAAAAAACTAAAAGTGCACAAGTGCACCTGTGTAAGTTCGATATCATGACGTAGTCCGGAAGAGTCGGAATCTGTAGCCCGTAGCTTGAATCTGGGAGTCGGTAGTTCGTAAACTGTAGCCAGGCTACGAGCACGTAGAACCTTCTATGAGTGTATGGGAATGCAGCGATGTCATATATCATGTGTGTTTTTACCTTGCGCCACCTAAGCATTGGTGTATGCAAAGGATAAATTTTATGTTTTTGCGCCTATCTTACAATGTTTAGGACAGATTTATATAATGTGTATAATAATTAATACCTACAATTAACCGTGTACTTGTTGTAGAAACATCTTACAGGTTTATACTAACGTGCTAGATTGCATAAATATATGCAATAAATGTCATTCATCTTCTATATATATATAAAAATAAGTCGGGTTTTCCTTCCTGACAAAATAACTCCAGAACGCACGAACCGATTTCGACAATTTTGCATTCTTTGGAAAGGTCTCGGGCTCCGCAAGGTTTATAGCTAATGCAAACTGCTGCAACTTCGCGCAGCGTAATTAAAAATTCGAGTAATGAAAATAATCAATAATTGTTTTAAATAATTGCAAATAGATTATCTTCTATATATATAAAAATAAGTCGGGTTTTCCTTCCTGATCAAATTTTTCCTTTTCAAATATAAAACAAACAAAAAATTTCTTCATCTTTCTCACGAAACCATCTGATGGCGAAACGGAGTTCGTCGGGTTTGCTAGTATATATATATATATATATATATATATATATATATATATATATATAAAATAAATAGCAGCCCATTTGTTGAATTAAAAAAAAGTTTAAAGAAGTAACTATTTTTTAAAAACATGTTTCGAAACTTGATGTGTGTCATCATTCACTAAGTCACTTACAATTAACTTTAAATTTTGATTATCAACTTATAAGCATGTTTTTGCTTGGGGCATTGTTTTCTCTCCTTTAGTTTATCATTCAAATTATTAGTTACATATTATTATCATATAAAAGTTTAAAAAAAATCTCTAACTATTATTAGTGTTTTAAGTTTATTAGCATTTTGTCCTGGTTTCATTTGCTAATTAATATGATTATATATTATACATAATTTTTTTTAGATGATAATTATGTTCATTAAAATAAAATCATTTTCAAACAGGCATACTTCCAGATAATATATATGGAAAGAAAAGTAAATTTTGTTACTGAAAAATATTTTTAATCAATTTCTTCTTTCTTCAATTTTTATCAATTCGCATTTTGTCCTGGTTTCATTTGCTAATTAATATGATTATATATTATACATAATTTTTTTAGATGATAATTATGATGATAAAAACAAAATCATTTTCAAACAGGCATACTTCCAGATAATAGATATGGAAAGAAAACTAAATTTCGTTACTGAAAAATATTTTTAATCAATTTCTATACGCTTAGAGTCCCAATTTCACTCTACTTTAGTGGATAAAAGTACAAAAGATTATATAAAAAATAAAATCAACAATATTATAAAATATTTAATAAGAAGGTATACTATCGTAAAATAAAATTAAACTAGTGTTAAAAAACTACACAATCCAAAAACCATTTTACATTGACCAAAAACCAATTTTACATGTACAGCTTGTTATATGTTATATTTCTTTAAAATATTTTTGATTATTTTACAATAAAGTTTTTTATAGTTTTAGTTTTTTTTATATTATTTTTCATAATTTTTTGTGGTCCTAAACACTGAAAACAATCAAATAGAGACTGGAAACGTATGGGTATCGACCAAAAATATTTGTTAGAATAATTTGAATTTTTATTATCTGGATAGATACCTATCAGAAAAGAATGTTATATATACAATATATATATATATATATATATATACATCTGTCTGTGTGTGTTTGTTAATAAAAATTTTGGATACTACTTATGGTTTCAGATATTTCCATTCCAATTCCAGTTTTTCATTAATCTTTCCCAGACGCCACTGGCGTCAGTTGGCAACTAGGAAAATGCATCTAAAAAGCACGTCCTCTTCCACGCCAGTAAATATCCAATTCGGCCACTTCGCCTTTTGTGCAATTGTGATTGTTTGAAATTCCGATATTCTTAAAATCGACAAAGAAATCTTTCTCTTAAAATCGACGTAAACTTTTTTATTTCTAGCAAGTCGCCAAGGCGTTAATTTTATATTCCGTGATAAAGTGTGTGTCTTTTGGTATAATAAAAATTTTACGATTTGTTCGCATTGATTTATATTGAGTTAGAGGTTTGTAAATTTTAGTGTTATAAAGTAGGAAATAATAAATTTATTATTGAATTAAATATTGAAATCATAATCATAATAAATTAAAATAAATTAGAAGATTTCAATGTTCTAAATATATACTTGCAGGTACACCAGTATTTTTGTTATGTACATGCATATATCGTATATGTGGATTCGAGCTTCAATCATTTTTCAGTAATAATTCTCCGACATTTTATATTTTTTGTTTCTGATTTTATGCTTCAATGTAATATGCTTCGGCTTTTAAGTCTTTTATTTTATTTCTCGTGTATCTCGTACTAGTCCGTTTAATTCATTTAGTTTTTCTTCGGTGGTAAGTTTTCTATCGTGCAGTAAGTATTTTTCTCATTCTAGTTTTTTACCGTTTTTCTAATATAGTGACTTATTTTCCAGTGTAATTAATAGAAACTTGTTTTATTTCCTCATTTTTTTCTGTTTTTGCACTTTCAATACCAAAGAACTGCATAACAACACATAGTTTTTAGGTAAAAGGATATGAGTAGTTAATGAAGACTTTTTTCAAAGGATTTTTAATGAAAGTCTTGTTAATATGTTTATATATATATATATATATATATATATATATATTTGCAACCTGTGTACTATAATTCATTAGGTTATATATTTGGAGCCCTTTTTTACACTGTATATTTTTCTATAATAAATATACAAAAAATGTTGTTTCGTGCCTGAAACCTTTTAAAATGTGTAAATATATATCACACGGAGACTTCTTGTCGACTAGCTTGTAAATAGTTTCAAAACGCAAATTCAATATGTTTCGCGATGCAGGATCATTATTCATAATGATAGATTATTCTCGTGCAAGGAATTGTGCGGGATTTATATGACACGTATATAGTTTGAATAAAATTTTCATCGATAGTTTTTGAGTCAACAAAAGTATTTGGTAAAGAAAATATCAAGGACATCGATGCATTGATAAGAAATTATTTTATTCAAAACTTAATTCAATTATTTTAAAACGGTTTTTCACATACTGGACAGAATATTTACAATTTATGCACAGCTTCTTATAAATGATAATTAATTGATACAATATTTACATCAAAGGTTTTCCAATATGCAAAAGCGTCTGGCAGTTATTCTTTTCTATCGAATAATACGAAAGCTCACAAAGCTACGCTACTGTGTATGCTTTATGGAGCTCTGTGCTTTCGAAAGTAGCGAGGATTAAATTCATATTAGGATCTGAAGTGGCGCGTATGTGCATTATATGCATTGCAGAGGTTCTCTGGAGGATCAATGGAGGTTCTGGGGAGGGCAGGTGGAGGGTATCACGGAGTAAACGTGCACTCTATAAATTTATTGCCGCATAAACATCGGAAAACTTGTTCAAGACGAAAATATATTATGTTTTCTTATCGTTATGAGTTTCTACACTAAGATCCGTGTTTCAATCTTGTAGCAAAGTCGTTTTTAATATAGTTTTTGATAAGTTGATATTAAGCTGACAAATTGCAAAATGCATTCTATGCATTTAATGGAAAATAATAATTTTGATAATATTTTTATCTTGATTAATAATAAGAAAGTGAAACTACAATTATTGATGAATATTTGAATATTAAAGAATCTGTGGTTCTTAATAAATTTACCAACCCAATAACAATACAACAATATTTGATAATGAAGTTAAAGCTGTTCATAATTAATCTTTGGTTTTTTAACATACGCTTATGATTCTTGATGAACCTTTATGCAGGATTTTTTATTTCAAATTATATATTTCTGATATGCATTTTTAGTAAAACTATTAAAATGTATACTAAAACTAGTTTTTAATTTTTGTGTTTATATATTTCGTAATTTTTTATAAAATTCATATATTCAGTTATTTTGATTGTCTGTGCTTAGCCAATCTTTGATTCAATTCTTCTTGCTCCTGCGAAGCTTGTGTGGATGCACCCATTGCAGTTGAGCTTATTCCTTGAGGTAGTTCCATATTTAGTTCAAGGCCTGCCTCATCAGCTACTTGTTGCATAAGTTGGTCAACATCACCTTGAGGAACCGTGGTTGTTGTTGTGGTATGCATAGCATTTTCCATGTAACCAGTTTGTACATCCAAATCTTCGAATTGAGATTCAAATTTATCCATTAGATAAGAGATCTTTTCCAAATTCATTCAACACCAGCCATAGAATGAGTAACCCTTCTGGTAGTTAAGGCAGTTTGGACTCGAACAGCAACAGCATCAACTCTGGCACTCATGCGAAGATAATTCAATGCTTGATTTTTTTGACGAATTGCATTCTCAGCATGTATTCTTGCTCCTTCCATATTGCCTTTTTGAATTGCTTTCTTTGTTTTTGCTTTTTCCGCGATTTCTTCTTTTTCACATCTTTTTGAGTTCCGCGCCAATTCTTTTACAGCAAATTTCAAATTGAAGAGATATTTTTCCATGACTGCGGCTGACATTGTGTTATCAGTTCTTAAAAACTGTATATCATTAGATCTACGAGATACCAAAATTTTTCAAAATAATTTTAATAACGTCGTATTATCTGTTTTACAAAATTTTGTAAAATTTGATTTCTATAGCGATGGCAGTAGTTATAATGCTTTTATTGTTTCTATTAATATTTGATTTTTTATTCACAATGTAACTACAAATATTTGACAGCTTGTTTACAGCATTATTAGTTTTGATGAATTCATTTGTTTAGGAAACACTAAGGGTGCGTTCGACTTGGACGCTTACGCGCTGTGAGCGCTCACGCTTATAAGCACGAATTTTTAGCGTTCGACTTGGCCGATAAGCGCTCAGAATCGATAACTAAATTCCGTTCGTTTTGGAAACTGTGAGCGTCAATGAGCATCAAAATGGCGGTAACGGTAATTGTGTAAATTTTATTACTTTCTGGATCATTCAGCGGGATTATAAAGAATTTAACAATTAATAAATAAATGAAATTTGGTTTGCTTATGCTTAATTAATATTAATATTAAAATTAAAATTTAAAATTATTTAAAATTAATTAAATTTAAAATTAATTAATATTAATATTAATATTAAAAAATAATTGTGATATACAACTTGGCATTTTTGCGGGATTATAAAGAATTTAACAATTAATAAATAAATGGAATTTGGATAGCTTATGCTTAATTAATAGTAATATTAAAATTAAAATTTAAAATTATTTAAAATTAATTGAATTTAAAATAAATAAATAATATGAATAAAATAAAATAAATAATATGAATAAAAAATAAATGTGATATACAACTTGGCATTTTTGCGGGATTATAAAGAATTTAACAATTAATAAATAAATGAAATTTGGTTAGCTTATGCTTAATTAATAGTAATAATAAAATTGAAATTTAAAATTAATTAAATTTAAAATTAATTAATATCAATATTAATATTAAGAAATAATTGTGATCTACAGCTTGCTATTTTTGCGGAATTATAATGAATTTGACAATTAATAAACAAATGAAATGACAGATAGTAAAAACAACTGACGCTCACGCTCACGCTGCCCTACCTCTGTGGCGTGAGCGTATGTGAGCGCAAAATATGTGCTACGAGCATCCTACGATGGTGCTACGAGCGTACTTATGCCACACTCACAGCGCCAAGTCGAACGATGAAAGCGCGCTCACGGCGCGCTCACAGCGCGTAAGCGTCCAAGTCGAATGCACCCTAAACTTATTAATTATGTACTTATTTAAATATCAAAAGATGTGAACTAAAAACTTAAATAGTGTGTTGCCTATCATCGGCATCTCTAAGAATTAATTATAAATTAGAATAAAAATACTTTTTGCAACTTTGTGGATCAAACAAACAAAAATTTGTCTAATGTGCATGCGTATTTGTACATGTATGTATATAAATTAATTGATCATATATTTAAAGCGTACATTTAATCAAGACCAGCGATAAATCAGAAAATTCCGTCCTTGCCAACTCGGTCTGATAGCGATTGTTATCGCCTACCTGATTGATGGCTCTCCATAAAAGCAGGCGGCGTTACCTTTTTTAATACATTTTAAATGCAGTGCAAAAAATAGCAGAGAAACATTAACCACTCACATCAGATAACGTAATCCCGGCATGAAACGAACGCGCGAAATATGTGAAATGACGTAGACCTTAGCACTGGACTTATCACCGGAAAAATTCAGGACCGGAAAATTGTGAAAACATTCGTGTGGAGTAGTGTATTGAAGCAAATTGTTGCAAAATTAAGAATTTTGAGGTCTTTCTATTGATGTATAATACTTTAAATGGTTTCTCTATGAAAATATCGAATAGTGTGAATAGTTGCTCAAACCTCATATGCATATTATTTTTATATAAAATAAAAATATATACAATTTTAACTTACAAACAAATTTGGGTGTTTCATGTTTTGCGATATGAAAAATTAGCATATAAATATACTGCATATTAAATAAATATAATTTTCGACTATCACATCATCAAATGAACATTTTATATCTATATTTTTCTCCTATTTTGGCTTCAACAAAATCCAATGAATAAATTATCAGGAAGAATTTTATATTTTTTTATAAACCACACACGGATAATTACATTTGGGTGCGTAGAAAAACGAATATCAACGAATATTTTTAATAAAATATAAGTGTACGTATTGGACTTTCTGGGGTTTGAAGGATTTTAAACTAATACTAACAGTTTTGATGTTTTCATTAGCTTAAATTTAAATCATACGTTGTGATTTTATTTGTTAGTCTGTAAAAGATAATTTAGCTAGAAAAATCTTGTGCACCATAAACTACCCACTTTATATTAGTGTTAAAATTTGCTATTATGGATAAAATAATTATTGTTATTTATTCATTCAAAACACAATGTTTACATGTTTGCAAATATGCCATTTATTTGAATAAGTACGAAAAAGTTGATACTCCCAAAGAATTTCGATTTGTATGTATATTTAAATAACTCGCCAAAAATTCTGTAAGTCCCTTTTTATTCTCTTTGGAAGTCTACTGAAACTCTTATCGAACAACTGTTACAGCTTACAGATAAGAAAAAATCACTTGGGCTGCCTGTCGTGTGTCACTTTCCAAATAGCGATCTATGATGTTATTTCCTGACAAAACGCTTTCGAATATTTCTCGTATCCTCTTAGAAATTTTTGAATACATACTGAATTATCTGAATATATACAGTTAAAAATGAAAAATACATTTAATATTTTTCTGGTTTCGTTAGATTTGCTATTTGGTTGTTAGTACTTGAAAAAAATGATTTTATTCATATTCAGAAACATAAAAATAACACTCAAAAATACGAAGTATATATTTATTCTGATCCACATATCTGTGCATTTCTAAATGATATTATATCTGCTGTTCATATTGGCAATTAATTTGCTTTTAATGACATAATTAGTAACAGCACATATGCTCAATTTGTCTTCCGGCGTATGTTTGATCAAGATGTTCTGTTCGAACTTCGTATGATTTGTGAGACTAATGTAATTGTAGTAATATCATGTACTTGAACTAATACAATTGAAAGTTCAAGATAAATATTGAAGATTAATGTTTTAGATAACTATTATATCATCCTATATATGTTCTCTACTGAATCCTAAATATGCATATTTCACAAAGGTACTAGAATAATTTTTTAATTATAATAGACAATCTTATAAAAAGTGTATGAGATAACACAGGTCTACAAAAAATGTGGTTTTGGGCGCAAAAAGGAGAATCAAATGGCAAAAAAGTGAAAAATTTAAAAAAGCGACTGAATCTTCTAACTAGTGGGGTGGGTGGCATCGAGCCTTAAGGCAAATTGCTGGAACCTCCCGTGCCGTAACGAAATGTTCGAGGAATACTGAATGTTTCCAAACAGATTATTATAAATATTGTAACATTGTCTAATATTTATAAGAATTATATAAACTGAATTGCAAAGTTGAAATTATTTGTAAAGTATATTAGAACTATAGTCAGAATTAAAAATAAAATCTCAATTATTTTCGATATACAAGAAATAAAAAAAAAAAGTTGAAACAAAATTTTTTTTCCAAAATCAATTATTTTGTTAAGACAAGCAGAATCATTTAAATCGGATGCCTAATTCTCTCAAAAACAGCTATTTTTTACATATTTAGCTCCGTATCTTTGAAATGGCTGGGCCTGCCTTTGCCAAAAACTAATAAACACTTCTCCCAATCATTACTAATTGAATGTTTTTAAGATCATTCAAATTGGATGCTCCGTTCACTCAAAAATTCGATTTCTATTTTTTTTTTTTTTATTTTAATTTTAAGAGTTTTAATTAAATGATTTATTGAGTTTTTTGTTTAATTGCAGTTATTTGTTTTTTAAATTGGTTTAATAAATGAAAATGGTAAGACTGTCGTCATTATATAAATCATATCAATTCTTTGGGTTTTGTACACCATATGCTTCATATGCAGTCGTTTTCTTATCTCAAAATATTAAAAATTTTTGTTGGTTATTTTTCAAGACACTTTTGTCATGTTTTTATTTTAAATTGTTCAAAAACATTGAAACATGGAAAAATGGAAATTTAAGAAACTTTTTCTTTGGTGCATGTGATTTGTCGAGGTTATTGTAAAAGTGTATTATAATGTTAAAACTTCTACAAATTTAGTTAAGGTAAACTGTTTTACGTTGCCATTTTCTATTGATGTCATCTAGAAATTGACTGTTTTATATACAAACCATATACTTTTCAAATAAAATGCTATGTGTTATTTATCCCTTATTTCTCCTTACCTGGATCGCTTCCGTGTAACTTCGACCTTCGCGTCACATTCCACTCCCTCGGGCGTCCGTCGCACAGTTCCGCCCGGGACTCGCTGCCTCGCGGCTAAGCCCCGCTCCGATCTGACGAGCTGAGATAAGTCCCCCGAGTGGACAAAACAACAAAACAATAGAACAATATTCCTCCTGCACACGATACAATTCCTGCACTACCAGACGACGCCGAAGACGCCGTGATTGTCGCCAATCACTCGTTCTGAAACCGGCACAGGCGGAAACACTTCGCGGTCCATTGTCACACAAAGCGCGGGAGTTGATAAAACACACATGGGTAATGGATATAGTGTAAATTATGTAAAACACTGTCGTTGATTGTTGATGTTTTGTATATCTATTTAGGGGTAATCATTTTTTTTTGTTAAAAAGCAACAGTTATTTTGGCAGTGTTAATTTTGATATTACTATAAGATAATATTCACAGCACAACAAGAGAACAAATGACTAATTGTACAAAGTCACTGACACAAAACAAGCATTAATAAAACTTAGTAATAAACATATGCAAGAAGTTTCCTACTAACACTTATCACACTTTTTGTTGTTGTTAAATCTATTAAAATTGATTTATACCGGCGTCTTTAGGGATGTCTTAAGGTATCTTTTAACTGAAGATCATTTTTGTATTTCGGATGTAGTTTTGCACGAATACCCGTGACCCGGCTCGCCCGGATAGACACTAGAACTCGGCAGCTCTCTCCATGCACTGTTTCGCTTTGCCTGGTACCTTATTCTGAACAGGCGCGCGCATTTCGCGAGCCGCTCTTTACGCGCGCACTCTCTCTCTGCTCTCTTGCTCTCTGTTCTCTGCTTTTTGTCTCTATGTACCATACACTTGTTTATTTGCGAATTGTACCCAATACTAATGAATGGCACGGATTTAATAATAAATAAAATACTGTTTTACATTCATCATGACGTTTGCTATATTGAACTCAGTTAATCATTCCAATTAGTTCCCTTTGCCTATTTGTTAAAAATGAATAAATAGGCATGTGCATATATTCATACTTCTACACCATATAAAAAACACAATAAAATTAATTAATCTATCTAATCTATCTAAATCAGTGACTTCCATTATGGTCCACATGGATCCCAGCGGTCCATAACAACATCCAGGGTGTTCACGATATCTATTTACCTATATTATACTATCTCTAATAAAAAGTCTTGTATATTACAATATTTATAAATGGAAATAAAAATATGGTTTTTACTTACAAAAATGCATATAGGTTGTAGCATAAATAGGCATAATAGCGATTTGTGGTCGCTATATGGTTGAGCTTGTAAAGACCCAATTTGCTGATTATTGAAATGCTTGGTAATATTATATGCGCTTTTTGGAACTGTCATAGAATTTTTGGATACTCTGTAAAATAGATGGTAGAAAGAAAGTTTGGCGTCATTACTGATCTCCTAACTAATAAAAAATGTAGAGTGAATATCATCAGATATAAGAAATCATCCCTCATAAATTTGTTTCCTAACGTCGATAATTAGATGTTCTTGCTTAACTATATTTTTTTTTAAATTCAATTAACAAATATATACAAGTAATAAGTATTTGTACTTTTAATTGAATATACACTTGGAATCCATGGCAGAGCCCAAGGGGTTCACGACACAAAAAATTTTGGAAACCTTTGACCAAAATAATTATCCAATTAAAAAACACTGTCAATGTGGACATACAGTGGTTGTGGTTTAAAATCTCTTCTCACAGTTTATTCTATGGCTCATTGCATTCAGCTCTCTAATATAATGTTTTTATACTCATTTAACAACAATCATAATCTTGCGTCCTATGATCTGTTGACCCCAAACTTGTTATTACGTCGTATTTATGGGTAGTATTATTAAAATTATGTATTATTCAATTTGATACAGAAATGTCCGGGAAGGGCTATTATTAGTTAAAAAAAAATTTAACCTTGCAAAAAATATAAGTATGTACTTAACAAACAATAGACTTTCTGTTAATATTATATTTTATTGATAAATCATGAATTATAAATTTTTTTCAAAAGTCATATGGTAAATCATTATACAAATAATTAAATTCTATCAATTTAATTATTATTAAACTCTTTATTTTACGTATAGAACTGACTACACATTAGTATTTAACTTTTTTAACGGCTTACAAAAGCAAAAGGATTTTTTGTATAGCGAAGGAAATGCGTTTATGTATCCCAGACTGATCTTTTGTTTGGATATGTTGAACTCAATACCTCCTGGTGGGTATAAAATCGACTAAAACCTCCGCTTTGCTGTTGCCTCTGGTCCACACGGAAACTGCCATAAGGCATTACTTCGTGGGGGAAGGATCTAGAATGTTATAATTCTTGCACTGAAATTTACTTATCTCAAATGAGCGAAGTTTTATTCGCTCCTACTCTTTCCATTGATAAAGCAAAATCGTGTTAAGAATTCAATGTAATTTTCATGAGCTGGTTAAATTTTAAATTCTTATAGCAATCGTTCTGTCTGATGGCTCCTGTAATTACCATTTCGATAGTTCGCAGACTTATCATTAAGTAATCTCAGTTAGGAAATTTGTCAATGTTGACACGACCTAGTATCGTTGCACCTCGATAAATCGCAAGCCGGCCGGCCGGCAATTGCAGGCGGAGCACGAGCCGATGCTGCTGATTGCATATGATTGATCAAACGGTCGAATTCGACGAATTGCTCTATTCCGAAACGAACCATTGAAAAGGGACAAATTTGTGTTATAGAGGAATGGGTGTTATGAATAAAATATATTGGAAGATATTGAATAAAAATGTGCAAGTTACAATTGAGATTTTATTCTTTTCATAACGCAACGCCCTATAAAGCCTCGATAAGTCGACTAAAAAGCTCTATTTCCAAAATGAATTTCTATATTGTTATTTATTGTGCGAAATAGTGGTATTATAAATAATAATAAATAAATTATAGATCGTAAATAATAAATAATAAATAAATGTCCAAATACTATCATTTATTCTATAGAACAGATAAATAAATAATAATCAAAAAGAAAGCATTAAATCTTAAAAGCTCTATTATAAAAAAGCATCCGAATAGAAGACGTCGCGCCGTGCTGCTTGAAATGGAAATGCCGGATTTGCTTGGTAATGATTCCGCCTTGTTTTTCTCAAGGATTTCTTTTATTCCTCTTATGTTACTTCGACGAGTGAAATCGATCTGTTGTTTAAAGCAAAACATTCTTCAGAAAGGGGATGTATTAATGTCTTTTAAGAAAAATGGTTTATGTAAATTTATTTCTCCGCAAACAATAGAAAAAATTGATCGACGGTTTATACTTTTATCTTGTGCTATAAGGACACAAATCATAGTTAATGTATCATGTCAATTATAAAGAATGAATGAAATCTTATGTATAAAAATCTTTGCGAACATTTTTGTAAACATTTGCGAACATTTAATAAATGCAGAAAAGCTGAATTATATTTTATATATATATATATATATATATATATATATATATATTCTCTGTCTGTTGCTGTCATAGGCATTTGATTCGGTCATAAAAGGACGTGTGACTTATGGGTCCCACACGTCAATAATTGCAATGGGTAATAAATCCTTAGTTCCTTTTGTATTATTACATGAAGCTTCGCATATAAACCATTTACAAACACGATATCTTGACAACATTAGCTTATGAATTGAACATTCACACAATCTAAAATTTTCTAATAAAAAATGTAAGTAAAACGTATCTTGAAGGGAGTAATCTCAAATCTTTGGCCTAGCGCTACGAAATTTTTAATTTGCTATCAATTGTATTCACTTATCAATCGTATATAACAAGTATTTATTTATAAAATATAGTTATATATTTAAAGGCTGTTCTCCAAATACTTTTATATACTTTATAATATTATATTCTTAAAAAATCATGTTAGTTTTATTTCATGTAGGCGAATGGTCAAGTTTATTCGTTTTCAATCTGTTCTACACTAAACAAGGGGAATTAAAATCATTTTTTACGTTTATTCTAATCAAATTTCAATGTCTACTTTACTTTGACGTCGTTCGTTCAACATATATGCAAAAAATGCTTTGTTCAGAAGCGCTTGTCCATGCAGAAATTACACAGTTTCTATTAAAAATGCAAATGAATAGTCAATATTTATTCTACGTAGCATTTTTTCAGCACCACGTAGTCACGTTGCATTCTGTTTGAGCATATCAGCTTGAGAATTTTATTGATGTACCTGGAGTTAATCTAATTTAAAAATTAAATGTTCGACATTTTTTTTTTCAGATAGTGTCTCATATTTGCAGGTTACTGTATCGTCAATAGCATATCATCTTTTAATATTATATTCATTAAAGTAAAGCATCAACGTCTTTTTAGTGAAATTGTTCAATATTCAAAAGAAATGTATTTTTTCTATATTTAAAAATCTGATAAAATAAATAGTAACAACAATGCTGCATAAACTTAAGATTTGGACATCAAATTAGAAGACGTTTGTAGTAAAAGTTTTTAAATTTAGTATTATAATATTGGGACAGTATTATGAAAATATATATGAAGATAAATAAATTTATTTCTTCAGGGGGTTTCTGTTAGTTTCTGTAGTTATGGTTCAAAACAAAAGTTGTAGTGCTATTTTATCGAGCGAAATTTTATCGAATCTGTTTCAATATTTGAACTTTTACTCTTCTCGATCACGACTGATCCTTTTAAGAATGGCTGTGATAAAGTGATCGGGTAATGTATCGTATCGAATAATGTAGATTGTGAACTCTGACCTTGTGTAATGGTGCAGTTGACATTCGCGTAGGTGATGGGAGCAGCCTTTCGGCATTGCGAAAGGTCGAGTCGGTCTCCCCGACCACGGCGAACAGGCGAGAAGGTTATTTCTGATCACCTTTACCTCATATGCAACCGTCTATTATTGGAATAGAGAGATAACCAGAGTTAATTTTAAAAATGCTATGATGTACCTGCAACGCGGTACTTAGGATACTCATATCATTGATAAAAATACCCATTGTTCATATCATTGATAAAAATACCCAAAATTGATACCCATATCATTGGTAAAAATAATATGATTTGCGCCAGTCAATATAATAATTTTATTGGCTCGCACATAGGTTTTTCTGATTGTCTATCTTTTTATTATTATATTATAATAAATTCTTCATAATATTTAAGTATATACTAATATCACACATAGTTACGAAATTGACGATTAATAGTTTTTTAAAATAATTGTAAAAACAGATTTTTAGATATGTTAATCATGCCATGACCATTGTTGGTCGACTCAATCAGTGGGAAATGATTTTTATAATCAGATCAATTTTTTGACTGTTTATTTCGAAAATGAAAATTTTGCTTTCGATAAAAACTAATCTTCCGATTTTTAATTTAAATCTTAAATACAGACTTGTAACACCTTTAATTCACAAACATACGTTTATGTTTTAAAAGCTCAGCTTTTTATCCATATCATGAACCGATATCATAAATTTTCACACGGTTGGCTGATGTCTCGAAAAAACTAAGTAACTGATTTCATCGAATGGCGATATCAAACTTTTTTATATAGATTCAGCCGTTTTTAAGAAAACGTCGACGAACTTTTTTCAATTTTGGTCTCAAAATAATTAGAACTTTAAATGTCGAGAAAACATGAAATAGGAAAATCAGACTTTCTGGCGAGAGTATGAACTTCTTGTGAAAGTAAAAAATGTGGACATACTCATGTAATTTAATTTGTATGAGAACGCATTTAAATAAGTTTCTACTCACCATATTACTGTATATAACTTCTAGGAAACACTTTATCATTAGATTCTGTTGGTTAAACTTTTAACCATTATTGAAAAAAAACTATTTTTATTTATTTTACTTTCGAAGTAAATCTAATGCTTCTGCGCTTGACTGTAACTATTGTTCGGTTTATGTTATATTTTTTACAGCGCTCTAAGTTTTTGATACATTCTTAATCTCTAATATTTACAATCGTATAACCGTGAATTCAATAAACATTTAACCAAAAAAAAGTAAACACTAGATGTTTTATGATTCTATGATATCATGCTTGCAAGTTAATTACTTTTTCTAAATACTCTTCTTTTTAACTACAAGATTTAATTACTTCATCTAGTAGCTCATCCTATGTCAATATATAAACGGTTGTATCCTGTGTCGTATGTCGTATCGGCTTTTATTAATATAGTAACATGCCTTTGTGGTGACTAATTCTTCTTTAGAGGACTCTTACTCAAATAGAACATGTCTCCACTCTAAAATTATACTCTAGCAGTTTCTGTGTCTTAATCACCTCGAGTGTTTATTGCGCTATTCTCGTTTTAACAAGCGGCTTGTACACGATATTTAGCCGCGCCGTAAACAAATTGGGTTGATGATCGTAAAAATGATATGAGTGGATGTAATTCACAAAGAATTTATCAGTTTCATAAGTTATATAATCGTGTTTTATACATATTATTTAAACAGAGATCAGAACTTACGGATCATTTATGTTGTGATGGTTCGTCTTAACTAACGTCGGTTTTAGAGATGGCAACAGTTGGCCTATCTCTAAAGATGAAACAATTTCTGCATTCAGAAATAATTTTTTATCGATGCAGCAAACATATAACTATCTATATTTCCAAGTAAAACCTTTGTCACTACTTCATCATGCTGCTCAAGGCAGGTAACGAACTTGCGAACTCTGATGTAATCCCATAGTTCTAACTACTTATTCACGGGGGAGCCCTATCGTGAATGTGTGCCTATGTGCTGCGTGGTTATCTAGATATATGTGTATATAAGTTCATAATTTAACTTGTGAACCTTTATATGTATATATCAAAATATTATTTGCTTGCATATATGTAAAATTTCTTAGGTAATATATAGAAATCGCAAAAAAATAAAAAATGAACATTTTTGCATATCTTTACGTTTCAAAAAGATTTTGAACATTCTGGCATATTTTAAAAGTGTATGTGTGTGCAGTGTGTGTTGATTAGTTTTTGACAAAGATTGGCCCAGGCGTTGATTGATATTATTTACTATTACTTATTAGGAGACATAAGCGTATGATTAGTCATTACAAAGACATATTTGCTGTAACTTACAAGTTCCTTATATTTGCATATCTTTTAATTTATTTTAATGAATATTTTTATTGCCCGAAATAATATCTAGGTATCCCCATACACCCTTTATTGATTTCACGAAAACAGAAACCGTGACCTAATATGCAAATTTTTGTGTGAAACATTTCTTATTAAAATAAAACTCGGCGGAACGACTCATAGCCGATAATTACACACCTAGCAATCATTATTCACCCACAATTTTTTTTTCTTCAAGAAAATCGTTCCAGATTGTTGTGTACGTGTTTATGCAGATTACCCTGCGGTGGCATTGATTATATGCCGCAAACTAATTGTCCAAAGTTGAAGCAAAACTTTGAATTTGGTATGGCAAAAAGTTGTAAAACATTGTCATATTATATTTGAAGTTTTGGTAGGCGACATTACGTGCTTGAATCGTATTACTCAAAGCCACTGCAGTAAATGGAATTTAGTTTCATAATTAATGAATTTTAAAATCTTTTGAACACGCGATAATATTCTGCAAACAAAACATCAAGAATGAACAAATATTTATTTTAATATTTCATATGCAAACTACTAATTTTCTATACTACTTTATCCTTGTATGTGCACATGATAATATACAAATATTTTTACCTATCAAAATGAACAAAAATTATTTTTGCTGTTGTAAACCGACAGCTTATTAAGCTTCCAATGATATTTTTGCACATAGCAAATATATGTAGTACAAAGGCACATACCAATAGCACATTTGCTCGTTTATTTTTCGAAAATTATTTTGTAAACCGACGGCTTAGTAAGCTCCCAACGATATTTTTCATATAAATATTTTTTTTATTCACAAAATGCGTAGAATATGTACAATTTCCGGTGGATAATGTTTTATGCACGTTTTGCATATTGCTCTAATTAAAATTGTTATTCATAAGCTGGAAAAGCTGATAAATGACGTCGGTAATGTGATTTATTTTCAATGAAATGGGAAATGCATGGAACGAAAATTATAATCATAGAATTTGCTAGAAATTTCAATTAAAGTATATGTTTATTTATTTAATCGTTCTGTTTATTTTAGATTTAAATGTATTATTTGTATGACGAAAGACATATTTGCTCATTTCGATTTGTATTCAGACATGGCATTTTTGGGTATTTTGATGTATATTTATACTTCAAATCGATTCAATATGTTTTTTACCGTTCTAGTTTAATTAATATAATAATCAAATAAACCAATCCTATAATTTTGTGTACATATGCTATTTTGTGATATCATTTACCGTTTTCCATAAACTTTTGTGTCGTTTCACTTAGCATAATTTTTGTTATTTTTTTTGTGTCTAACATGTTCTCTAACATTTAATTAAAATAGAGTATATACTTTCTATACATTAATAACACATATTACGAAAAACCAATATATATAAAGAAAATACGATTTTTTTTATTACAACTAAAATAATACTTGTATACAGTTATGTGATCATTATGCAGTATATGTGAACAATTATTAATTATTACGTTAAATTATAAATTTAAATTGAAAATTTGTTAACAAATTATTTGTAATTGTTTCATATGAAACATTTGCAGAAAAAATTGTCAATGGTGTGATAAACGTGAGCAAGGACATTACTCAGAGCGTGCGCCTCGTTCGGATAACTCTGGAAAATAGAAAATGATTTGTTTCAATAAAATTGATTGAAATATCTGCAAGGTATGAGATAGATGAAAATGTTACAAGTTGTGTAATACATTTAGAAAAAAAATTTCAGGAATATAAGGTTTCTATCATTAGATTTTTTTAATAATAATTTAACTCAGAGTTTTTCATATTGAAGCAATACGGTCGTGAAACGGATGTCGCCTATAGGTGACACTTGTAGCAAAAGGGTTAAACAGCATAATGTTACAAGGTTTCTATCGTCTGACCTGTGATTGGAAAGGTATATCCTTCAACTCCAGGGTCCTCGCAAGTTGCATCGAATGCTGATAATGCACGTTATCGTCAGCGTTTCCGTGTATCAATAGATAACGCTTGTTACGCAGTCCTTCGGCCAAAAGGGTTACGTCGCTATTGTTGTAACCTTCGGGATTTTCTGTAGGTGTTCCCATGTAACGTTCGGTGTAGATTGTGTCTGAAATAATTGAAATTTAGAGAAATGTTTTAATTTGAAGATCGTATTTAATATTTTGTAAATTGGATACTTTTTAATACTCCATTCAAAATAATGAATCGTGTAATAAACAAAGAGCTACTCAACCATGTGGGTAACGGTGGGCCTGTAAGGCTAAAAAAAATTGTACTGATGATTCCTAGCATGCTTACATATCATCATTTCTGTATGCTTCATAATTCGTCACGGTATTGTTTATTTATTGAGAAGTTTAAAAAACAAATTGCCAGGAGATTTCAATCAGCACAAGTATTTGGCACAAAGGATAGGTGCATCTTTGAGAGCTAGATGTATATGCATTTAAAATAAATTTTGCCCAGTAAGGTAAAAAATTATATATGTGTTTGTCTGAGCGATTTAAAAAAAATGAGCAATGCCAGGACACTCTGATCAGCATAAGCTCTCACCAGAAAAATTGTAAAGATAACCTGGAGTTGGATCACGTCCAACACTTACGCTTGAATTTTTTGGAATAGAACTCTGTCCCCTAGAATTGGTCACGTTACGATAAGTCAAATATTAATTTTAATGTTCTCTTATTAAAATAATTTTCAATTTATGTTACATAACATGCTCTTAATTATGCAACCAATATATTTTAAATTACTCTACCGTAGTACAGCCAGGAGGTGACCGGTGCAACAGATACTCCGCATTTGAAAACATTCTCTTTGTCCCGAATTAAAGTCATGGCCGTGGCGTAACCACCGTAGCTCCATCCCCATATCGATACTCTGTTAGAATCTATGAACTGGAACATTTCTGTTAATTTCCTGCAAATGTCGATTGTTGGTTAGTAAACAGAATAAATAGACTCGGTTCCAATTTGGTTCATTAAATGCATTAATCGAAAAGTAGGGGCTATTGGAAATCACGTTGCATGCGTGCATAATTAGATATAAATTAAACGGGGTCTGTAAAACCAATACTTCAATATTAATAGATGAGAAATCTGCATATAATTTACTTTAACATAGTTTTATTTTTTACCCGTGTCAGAAAAGTCTAATCATTCTATGTAAAAGCCTATAATAAAAATTTTATAGGAATCTCCATAAAAAAAAATTAAATTATTTTCAAAAATTAAAAATAAACCTACATCATATGCGTCTCAGAGAATGGCATAACTGTTACTTAATTACCAGCGAAGTAAGAATGAAAAAATGAACACTTTTTCTCTTTTTGTTCCACTTTTGCACCATTTCTCCATATTTTAAGGTTAAAACATTAAATTGATACTGCAATATGTGGATCATTTTTTTAAGAATGGTGCAAAAGTGGTCCAAAGTTAAAACTTTTAGCTGCTGTCAATGGAAGTGGGAAGGTGAAAATTTTTTGAAGTATGGCAGCTTACTGAAACGTATTTAAAAAATTTTGATATTTGAAAAATTAGTAGCATTATGAAGCAAAATCATATAGTGATAATGTACATAAATACATATTAGTTATAATATAATTAAAAATAGAAATAAATTACTTGGTGATAGCGATTTGATCTTCAATCTCCGCGGTGCCAAGTGCGTTGTTTACTTGGAACATCAGCTCATCGCTTCGAAAAGCCGAGCCACGTCCGTCGATCTCGCAATGGATGTATTTTTTGTTCGTTGTTACATATTGAGGATAACCTGAAAGGGTAAAATACCAAAAGAATATTATTTAATATAAAATTTGGGCCCAGCGGTGGCGTTATCGGTACGCCAAAACTACCACATATATATCTAATAATACAAAAACAAGAGTGGTTAACCACTGGGTTGCCCCATGAGAAAAATATTGCTAGATTAAGATGTACTTGAATATTGATTGCTGTTTGACTTCTAACTTACATAAATCACTCAATTACTTACCAACTGTAAATCCATCGACTATCTTTTTAGAACCAGGGCCTGCATATACGTTCACAATCATAGGATATTTAAGGTTTTCATCAAAATCAGGGGGCAGTTGGAGTCTAACAAGAGCATCGAAACCACTTTCAGTTTTTACGATCAAATCTCGTACGATCGGTCTGTTGTGTTTAGATAATTTTTCTCTCAATTCCTTGTTGTCTTCCCATGTTGACAGTATTTCATCATTCTAAATAGAGAGTTTGATAATAATTATAGAAACAGTGAGTTGATGTAATAGCTATAATAATAGTAATTCTGGATATACTGAAGCACTTAAATGTAAATGCTTTTATATGGATTACTGATGAATTTTATCATCAACTAATATTGGAAATATTTTTTTTTATAGATTTTAATTGCTAACGATGTAAAATGCTATAACGTGACCTGAATCTGTTATATTTTGTAAATGTTTGTTATTCGAAATTATTACGTACAATACTGTGATAAAAAATAAAGAATGAACACATAGGGTATTACGTAATACTAATTTCAATGTTTTATAATAATCACGACCGAGAATTTAGCGGAACAGAAACAAATGTTTTAGTCATGTAGAAGCATTTAGTCACACCTGTTTATTTTAAACATAGAAATATTTAAATATATGTATATATATATATAAATATATATATATATATATACGTACTATACTATAGTATATTATATTGATTTATTTTTTGATTAATTTATTTATAATGATCTATTAAAAAATAACCTGCAAATAAACGGTATTTAGATGAATAAATAGAATGTGATAAATAAGTACAATAAATCTATAACAAAAAAACATAAAAATACAAGCTAATAGTATTGATTCAAGTTCCGACTTTCTTTTACTTACCACCGTGTCATAAAGTACGACAAAGGGTGCGTCTGGTCCAAGACAAGTCAAGGCAGCATAAGAGTACTCTTTGCTAAAATCACCTTTACCAAATCTGCATTTATCACCATTTTCTGTCATAAGTTGACGGGTCAAGGACAAGCTTTTGGAGCCGGCTACCATGATTTCTTGGTGGGTACTGCTCTCAGTCGATGTTGCTGAGTAATATCTTAATAATTAAAAAAAGTTTGTAGAAGCAAAATAATTGGGAATATGCGTAAAATTCAATTTGAATTGACTTACATAAGATCCCGTTCTGCATCGAAACCTATAATATTGGTGACAGTACGATTTCCACCGGTTATTGGTTTCGGTTCTGTCCTTCTTTCGGCTCCTACTATATGAGGATATGTAAATCCATCAGTGTATTGCACAGATCTGATAGTTATGTAACGATTTCCATCAGGAGTAAACCAGATTTTTCGTACGTCGATCCAACCAGGCATACTAGTTTCTAGTTCCTGAAATATTAGAGAATACACATTGATCAAGCATGCCAGAACTCAGGCTAAAAAACAAATAGAAAATTATTTTGTTAATAAGTATTCACGTATTGTATTAAATTTTATGTCTATTACTATCACTTGTTTACCATTTTACATTCTCCGGTCCCTGCATTGCAGATTTGCATAACAGAATAGTTTTGGCGTCTGTTTAGCCAGGTGACTGCCACCTCGTTATTGGAGGCCCAGGTGACGGCGGCTAGCAGATGATCTTTGCCCACATCCTGTTCGGGAGCTGTCAGTTCCGTCCAGGGCATATTACGACCACGAGCTTCGTTCAGACGGAGAACTTTTACTTTGGCTGTCGGATTTACTCTACCGGGCTAAGAGAGAAAGGATAATTGAATCTATAGTCTGATTGAAATAAAATATTTCGTTATTATTCGTAGTCTGATACTGAATGGACTCCGAACAAGGCCAACAGGAGCTATTTTCAATAGGTGAAAAAAAAACTAAGATGAAGGATGCAAATGATATATAGTTAGGCTATAATAACGAGGTTGACCAATTGACCTGTAAGAATATATGGTAAAATATGATCACATCTTAGACCAGCGTGAGATGCTTTTGAGCACATGGTTATTATTATGTATTGTATGATAAATTCTCTCCTGTTACCTTTGGATATCGCAGATCTACCAATTCCGGATATTGGCTTTCAATAGTACCAGATTCTCCGTAACGGAAATACATCATTTCGTCGACGTTGGAATCGTCAAAGCAACCGATCGCGATATATGCACCGTCCGGAGAAAACCAAAGCGCATCGCCAGAACCAAGCATTTCCTCTGCAATGAATTTGATATAAAAGATACAAGGAATTGGAAGTTAAACAGAATTATGACAATAATAGATACAACAGAATTCTAACAACACAAAATTATGTCAAAAAATATAGACAATACTTATTGATACCAGTTTCATAAAAAGTACAACAGTCTATTAAACATTTTAAATTAATTAATAAGTAGTTTAATTCATTAAATATTCATAAAACTTGCAGGAAGATGTTGTCTTAAAAATTCAGAAATTTGCTCGGAATTTATTTTATAATTTCATAATCTTTTCAAAGTAATATGTGTTTAATGAATTGCGATAAAAATTTCATCAGGATATGAGTTTTTAGTGGTTCTAAATCGTTTAGTTCTGTCTTCAAGGGCACATAATAAACCACAGGTACAATTTCCATTATTTTACCTTCGTAAACCCAATCCGAGACTCCGTTATACTTGACCCCCGGTTCTCCGTCCAGAGTCAGCTGAATTTCCCTGCTGCCACCATTTGGCTGCCGTCTGAGAAACACGTTGTTGTCTCGCACGTATACCAGGCCGCTGCTTCCTGGGATCCATTTGGCCATCTGCACGTGCATTTCTCTTGCTACGTGGACGATTTCCCTTTAGATATAAAAAAAATATAATATATGATGAAAAATATAATATAAAAATATAATTTTTTTTTATTTTTAAACTTTTTTGTGAAAATAAACTTTTTCTATTAATTATAAACTACTTTTTAAATTAATTTTATACAAAAATTAATGTTTTTACTTACTTTGTCTCCACATTGAATATGAAACATTTGAATTGCACAGAATATCTGAATCCCTAAGATAAAATACATATAATTATTCAATATTATTTTTGTTTTTCAATTAATTGTTTTTAATGATTTTTTACTACCTGTAATGGGTCCGTTTTGAATAAGACGTATTTTTGGTTAGGCGAGACTGCATATCCTGTTATGTTAAACTCTTTCTGAAAATATAATTTGTAAGTGCTAAATTTAATAAGTCTTAAAATTCATAAACATATTCTATAAAATATTTCTTTATTAGCCCGTAAATCATCACTAGATGTTTTTTTTATAGATATATCAAATCTTATCTAATTTCTATTGTCTTAGTGACCACTTGCAGATAAAAAAATTGATCGCATTTACAAATCCAAGGAATTAACGTATCATTTTCAAAATTTGATGATTATTCAAAAATCAACTTCATCTCTAAATAAATTAATTATATTCTCACACTCTTGAATTTTTCAAAAAAAATATCAGTCATTGCGTATTCATTTATTTATTTGTTTTAATTATTTATTTATTTGACTATATATGCAGCTTTATTTTCATGAACTATTAACTTATTCTTTTTTCTATTAATTTATGTATTTTACTTATTTTTTAATTATTTATACCGTATTTGCGGATTTCATTTTATTATGGCATTTGCAAATTTTACTCGTCCCTTCTTCAGCTTTCTTTTTACATAGCACATTTTCTGTTTCAACATCATCTTTACCTTCCTTTGCAAATTTTAAGTTTTCGCGCTGAAAATTAATAATATTTACTACATACATACACACATTCATAATAACAATTATTGAGATCACTAAATTAGATTACTTAACATTTCTTTTATAACACGTACGATTCGAAATAGGTGAAATAATTAGATTAAAATAAATCGTGAATCAATTCACTTTTAAAGTTACTACTTCATTATGTTTACGTGACAATATTAAATATTTTCTACTTCGCCATTGAGTCATAATTAAAAACATATTCACACATTATGCCTTTGCAAATTAATGCTAATTCATAATTATAATTTCGTCATAAATATTTAATTGCACTTTAAAATTTATCGCCATGTGTTTTCGAAATTTCTGGTTATCGCAATTAAATCGTCGTTCGATATGCATGGAATTGCATTATTTTGTGTGCTTCGATAATAAACGAATTAGTAGTGTTTTATCATAGATTATGTCATGCATTATTTATTTATAGTAGGTTATAGAGATGTGTATGGAATTATAAATTGAAAACCAAGCTTACAAGTTACACTGCATTCATTAAAAAAATTATCTCTTGAGTAGATGCCTTAAATAATTATTAATAATAATACAAATACATGTGTGAGGCTTTGAAATTAATATATGAAATAAATTGAATGGGTTGGGTGTATAGTAGAAAAAGTATAAAAGAAGAAAATGATTGTTAATTTTCAGTAATATAAATTTCCTGTAATTTTATGATGTTAATATTTGATCAATATACTATTAACTTAATGAATCACTTTAGTCATTCAGAATGTAACAAACAATTACCATTTACATTAAACTTACAATATCGGCGACTTTTACAAATGTCTTGCCAACACCATCTTTGGCGTCGTAGCTCATCAGATCGCCATCGATATTTTTATATACAAAAGCGGTATCTGTAAGAGAAATAGATAAAATATTTATTAAATATTTGTATAAATGAGAAATACAATTAAAAAATATATTCGATTTATTACTTCAAATGTATGAAACTGGAATTATCGTTAATTTTTATTATACTAAAAACTGTAATATTCTGATAGATAAATTTTCTTACAATCTAGTTCTATAATATGTATTTTATAGCTGTATCGAGTTTTGAGAGATTAATTCATTGAATCAAATTTTTAGTTTTTTACAAAGTTTTGGTTTTATCTCATAAATGATTTTGACTCTGGTGCTTTTTGAATATAGCAAACTTTAACTCTTATCTTACCCGAAATCCAAGTACCGTTGAAACCTTTGGCTTTGAACTTTCCGGTGACGGCCTCGACCAAGTCGAAAGGCTTGAGATTCTCCTGGGCCGGTCCAGGTGGAGGCTTGGCTAACACGCCGAACACCAGGCAAAACAACACCGCAAACCTCATACTATAAAATAGACACATGATAGGTTTATTCACGATTGTTTTGGTTAACTAAATAGCCATAGTTGATATAAGAAAAATTAACGCTAATGCTAATTTTCTACACAAACAATGAATTTTGGATATATATATAGATCTTAGGTTTTCATATTTGAAATGAAAATTTGAATTTATATATATATATATATATATATATATATATATATATATGTGTGTATATATATATATATGTATATGCATGTATGTGTATGTGTTTTTTTCTCAATAAATACTTTCATTTGCTTTCACTTTTGTTAAAATAAAGCACGAAAGAAGAAGCAGCGAAACTGATCTGTATGAAACTTTCTTCAAGTTTGAAATACTTACTAAGCTTATATAGATTTTATATATTAATTAAATTAATACTGAACCGTTCTGTTTTATTTGATTAGTAAATAATTCACATTAATTAAAAAATCATTTATAGGATAAATTTATTAACAATATTATGTATAAGTAGCACTTATTCTTTAAGGCAATTTGCATGAATATTCCGATATATGTATATATGATACTTTATCAGTGTACCAAGCTTCATTAAAATCGTGAAAAAAAGTTCAACAGTTACAAAGAATCGCCCTGCCTTACTTATCGACAGGTACAGTTTTTTATTTTAAAATCGGCGAAAATATTGCAAAAAAGGTTGCAATAATCTTATGTAAAAGCTGTAAAAAAACAGCTTAGACTATCAATGCATAAGATTAAACAACAATTTTTATCGAGTTTTGTTAAATAGATTTTAAACTTTCAGAATCGATAAGAAAACGTTCACGAAAGATCAAATTTTAATACTTTCTCCAAATTTGATGCCTAACGATTCAAAATGGTTTAATAATAATGTAATTAGAGATGTTAAAAATTGAATAAATATAAAAATTATGCACAAGTAAATTAAGTTTATGAGTACTGTTAAATTTAATAATAGCATTAAGATTTGAAGCACAAAGGTGAAGAATAAACACCCCCAATGTCATAGATAGTTTTGAAGGATAATATTTATTCTGAATATATATATATATATATATATATATATATAAAATAATATATATGTTTATATAATATATTAAATTAAATAATGGGTAGTACTACGCTAGTGCAACAGATCTGTGAGCTGAATTAAACTCCAACTCGATTCAGGGAAAAATTTGTGTTAGAGATTTCCCATTGCCATTTCACATCGCTTAAAATAGGCTATTTTTAATTGCAAACATATTTTTGATCTTTATTATAAGTAAAAATGGACATTACAGCACGATGTCAGGTTGTGCAGCGCGGGGTTCGAACTCACGACCCCTTTCACAAGAGTCCGTGAGCTTAACCATTGCATCGAGGAACACCCATATATATATATATATATATATATATATATATATATATCACGTGCAGACAGCAAAAGTGATTTTTATAAGGAATAACATTTTTTTCAAGTTAAAACACTTAGTTTATACATATAGATTTTAATACATTTATTGTAATAACACTTGGGCGTTTTGTTTTTGAATTTTAAAGTTTACGTATGTTGTTTACTATTTTGTTAATTATAATTTAAAATACCTAAATTTGTTTGTGTCAATTAATTTATCGCCGCGATAAACCCGCTGCACTATTATCTATTGTCTTTTATCGCACACACTGACCGGTACTGACGCTCTACTGGCGGCGTCAGATTCGTACGAAATACTTCAACGGACTGCTTTAGTATAGGCGATTTATTAGCTCTTTAGTTAATCTAAAATATTATCAAACAATCAACGAGCTCGATAAGAATTATTACGTCTACTAGATATATATAGATATCCGTACTAGATGCATGTACAGTTTTGCATTCAAATCATTCACATTTCTTATATACATTTGTAGTTGTCTCATAAATATTTGAAGTCTCACATAAGAGAAACATTCACTACGTTATTTTGATAACCTTTTTACTATGCAGGCGAATGGCAACGTCGCCATCGGAAGGGTCGTCTATTTATTGTTTCAATATAATTGTTAATATATATTATTTATTGTTTCAACAGCAATCAGGACAGCTTTACCTCATACGTTCTATAAGTTACTTGTTAAAAACCTACAACCTAATCTTTCATGAGGGGCAACCCATCGGTTTACCATTTCCGATGTAGGGTTTGTATTATCTCTTACGTCTAATAGATATCATATGATTGAATGTTGCAACTATGACCACGATGGGCAACTTCCACTTGAAATCATACCAAGATCTACAACTTTAAGTAAATAATGAGAATGAAGCTAAATTTAAATATTTTTAGTTCAAAATTATGGTTTAAAATGGTCATATATATTTACCAAGAAATTATCTACCTTTGTCTTAACAAACTTTGTTAGAAGAACTTCTTCAGTTGACTATACATTTGCCGTTCTATTTAATTATAAAATTTATAGTGGCTCTTAGAACATTTTGGACAAATTTTATTTATAAAACTGTTGTGACTTTTCATATTCGATAATCATCAGATAATTTAATTCGATTTGTAAAATAGAGTGAAATTAAAAAGAATATAACTAGACGACATTTAAATCATATAATCATTAAACATCAAAGTCTTAATATTTTCTGTCGTACTAGCTCTGTGATTTCTATATAATTTATAATATATATATAAATATATATATATATATATATATATATATATATAGAAATAGTTTTTATATCGATTGTATGCATGTTTTTGATACCGATCGTAGTTCAACGACTTATATACGCGATTGACCGTTTACTTTAAACTCTGATCGGATCTTATCTGCTCGGCTTATTATATATATTATATTATTTACTGTATGAGAATTAAATGTAAGTCAGATTTTAGAAAAAATGGTTAGATAATTGTAGACGGTCCCTATTTCCGTTCCATTAATTCTGAATACAGGCGCAGATTATGTTGACATTTTTGAAACTTTTGGGTCATTGAGATTATTATTAGTAGGAATATCGGCTTACTTAAATGGTAAAAGTACACGTTTTCTTAATTATTAATTTCGTCCTAGATTATTACAGACATGATGCATTATTTTTGAATATGCATCCCCATTCTGTTACTAGGCATTATATTTTGTGCGACAAAAGTGCACAATAAAGTTCAATATTCACCATTAAATACATAAGAGTAAGTAATTTACCACCATGAGATTAATCGTTCATTCAAACCAGCGTTTTGGAGCATTTGATCTCTGTTATCATACTTCTAAATACAAATTAAATATCACGAAATTACCTTTATTTCAAAATGTAAAGTTGTAGAAAAATCTTCAGATGTCGTTTTCCCTAATCTGGAATTTTATTCTGTCACTTGCTATTATTTTTGCGATGCATAAAGTTGATTTTTAAAATTTCATTTTATTAAACGAAAATGATAATTTATTCCATTATATTTAGAATTTTAATATTTTTACATCATTTTAACTATTTTTATTAATTTATTTCATTTTGAAACAATTGAAAGAATTCAATTAAATTTGACATTGCATAATGCGCCGATATATTTTTAATCGCAATTTTTTGTATTTTTTTAATTGTATTTTCAGATTGAGTAATTTCTCGGCAACAAAAGTGATTTATGATATATATTAGAAATGTCAGGTTTGACATAAAACGTATAAAATAATTAATATATTAAAACCTTATCACATTACAAACTAATGATAAATATAATATAAATAAAATATACAATAAACACACAATTGATACAACGTATTATACTTTATTCATTTCCAATATTTTTATATAGTTTATTTACATAGTTTTAATGTCTGACAATTTATTTTATTTACAAATCATACAGTAAAATTGCAGTATGAAAAATGTTTCGTCCAAAAGTTATCGATTGTATGATAAACATGAGGAAGAACTGATCTCAAACCATGATTCTCGTTCGGATAACTCTGAAATAGATATTAACTGAATCTTTGTAATATCATGAAACATTTACATAAAATATGGCAACATAACTGATTATTAAATCGCATTAATTAATAAATAAAAATGTGTAACAAAAATTAATTAACAAAACTAAGTGCAAGTAGCATTTTGTTGCACGTTGCAGCTGCATGAACATCCCGATATACATGATCATTAAGATCAATAAGATTCTATCACTATGCAAAATCATCAAAAAACATCAACAAACAATTACGAAAAATCTCCCTGCCTTAGCGCTATATATGATTCAGCAAAAATTAAATTTATAGTTCTACGAATGGTCTTAATTCTTGAAAACTGGGTGCAATTGTATTATTATTTTTGCCTGTGGTCCTAGAAATGTAATTTACAATTACGGATCTGAAGTTCAAATGAACAAAATTAACTACAATAACCGAAAATGGATCACAATTTCAACAAAGCTCTAGGCTGTACTTAACAGCTAATAATTTAGAACAACGTGAGGATATTTTTTTCAGGTGAGTTACGTTACTATCATCCCGTTTCGGCTTCACGTTGAGTTCTGGGACACCTTATATTTATATCTTAATAAGTGGCTCATAAAAACATTTAAAACTTAGTTATTAATGCTTTGTTTGGAAAAGTCTGACGAAGCAGAGATGTATCGTCTTAATCTTGTATTTAAGCTGCATTATTATCTTATGTCTGTTACCTGACACTCGAAAGGTATATCCAACAGTTGAAGTTGTCGAACTAATTGCATTGCATTTTGGTAATGTACATTATCATCGGAACTTCCGTGTATTAATAGGAATCTTTTTCCCCGAAACGCTTCCGCATGCAGAACGATGTCGCTTTCGTTGTACCCCGCCTGGTTGTCCGATGGCATTCCCATGTAACGTTCAGTGTAAATCGTGTCTAAATAGAAAACATATATAGTCAGAATGTTTAATTTTTCATAATTTTATGCTTAAGCCAAGGTGCATGAACTTCCCGGTACGTGTAATTAATCGACTTAATAAGAATTCACATTTAGCAAGTTTTCAAATTACGATAAAATTTTCAACGGTAAACTAATGGAACTATTCATTAGATTGATATCTATCGAACAGAAATAACTTCAAATTTCAAATATTTGTGAATGTACTAATTCAATTTATGTAATATAATTTATTATACTTTAGATTCTAAAAATTCATTTTTAGAACACAATCAGCATGATTCCCAAATGATTTCTTTCGAAGAGTTTTTAGATTTTCAAAATGCAGAGTTTCTACGAAAACGTTGACAAACATTTTTGCACCCATCTGTAAATTCTATAGAAATGGCTCGATAGATTTATTCGAGCTTACATCGGTTTGAAATCAGTGCAGCCGTTTTTTAAGAAATGTCAAATTGTGGCTTACAGCATACACACATTTTTTGCAAATTTGGGGTCAAACTACTCGGGATAACTTGAAACGTCGAGAAAACAAAACTAGCAAATTCAACTTCTCTTTGAGGAACAATTCTCCTTAAATTATATATATATATATATATATATATATATATATATATATATATATATATTGGACTATGTAAATTTGGTGATGATATATATTAAAACGAGTGTGTTGAGTCAGGCAATATCACCAAGTGAAGAAAACTAAAGTAATTAGGAAAACAGCTTTATTAATCCACACGTTTCAGTCTTCATCGAGACCGTCATAAGTGGAATACTAAAAAGTTTTGTTTATTATTAATTTAGAAGAGAAAATTGATACAACATATTGGACTTAAAAATAGGTACTTACAGACCAAAACAATGAAACACTACACTACACTAATTAAAACAATTATCAGTACTACTAGCTAGTAGTTTTTTTTACTTGATGATAGTGCCTGAATCAACACACTCGTTTTGATATATATATATATATATATATATATATATATATATATATATATATATATATATATATATATATATAGATATACTATTCAAGTCTCTTAATAAACGTTATTATTTAAAAAATGTATAGTGAAAAATTTCAGAAAAATATTCATTATGTTAAAGTTCACCATTGTAGCTTATATCTCTTTTGAAAAACGTTTATAATTTCAAACGCATTGTTTCTAAATGTAATTTGTAAAACTACTATTAAGAATTGGATGATTAAAATATTCATTATGTTAAAGTTCACCATTGTAGCTTATACCCCTTTTAAAAAACGTTCATAATTTCAAACGCATTGTTTCAAAATATAATTTGTAAGACAGCTATTAAGAATTGAATGCTTAAAGCCATTATATCAGAATATCAGCGAATTAATTTTTTACATAATATAATGGATCATGATTATATTCTGAGGAATATTAATTTATTCGTTTTTCCTATATATTTATGAAATATAATTTTTTATCAAGTTTAATATAATTTTATAACTATACCATAATACAACCAGGAGGTGACAGGAGCGACTGCCACGCCAGCTCTGAACACGTTTTCTTTGTCACGAACAAGTACCATTGCAGCCGCGTATCCCCCGTAACTCCAACCCCAAATCCCTATACGTTTGGCGTCGATGAAACTGAACATCTCGGTTAATTTTCTATAAAAAAGTACAAAAATTGTAATTGGGGTATATCCGTAAATCAAAACACAAAAAGAAGTGCAGTAAGTAGCCGCCTTCCAAATATATTTGGTAAACTTACTTTGATTGTCGAAAGCAATCTTATCATTAATAATATATTTATTTAGTTAATACTATTAAATTTAGGCATACAAATAAATTAATACTTGTGATATGGTATAAATTATTCAATTGAAATAACTTTAAATTCGTTTTAACTATCGATTATATTATTAGTAATATAAAGATAGATAACAATGTGTTTCCAAGTGAAAACAGCCCTCATCCGGCATTGCTGCATCAGTAAAATATTCGCCCTATTACAGAAATGTAATATAAAATTTATTACACTATCGATTTTATGCGAATATAATAAATGTAGATACTTATTTCTAACATCTTTGTATCTTTTCAATATTATCTAATGATTATATTTCGTAGTTTTTTATGATATGAGTGATGATTAGAAATTGGCGTACTTTTATCTTTAATATCTTGTACATATTTAGCAACTGAAATACTTTAATCTGCTGATTCAAATAATCATGGCTGGATATTGTTTATTATTAGTGATTTACTGACATAACCGATAGCCTAGATATACCTAAATCCATTTATATCCGCTTTTATTTATTGAAGGCAATAAATTAACATTACAAATATTTGTTTATGTTTATGAAAAAATCATAATTATCAATAAACGTGTAGCACTTATATAAATAATTTTATGAAACTATCGATTTAATTCATAATTATAACTTAGGGTTAGGTTAATAAATAGGGTTAGGGTTATTATACTTACGAAATTTATAAATAAATATTTTTTTAATAATAATGAATATGACATGCCAAATTATAAATGTATTGAATCACGAAAAATTATACTTCAAACTATTGATTAGTGAGAAAGGGCTTATCATTATTTGCGAGGAATCAATCGAATCGAATATGTTTACTGATTAAATCTATCAAACTTTACAAATAAAAGATAAAATGCATGTTATTCACAAGTAGCATAAACGATTAAGTTTTTTCGGTTATATTATATTAAGAAAAAATAATATTAAGAAACGCATGATTTCAAATATAATTAATTTTCTAAATTTAATATAATTCAAATTTATTCAATTATTTTTATTTATTGGTGCTTGTAATTAAATATTAATCCGTTTCTTTTAAATCGAATTGTGTAACAAAAGATATAAAAATACATAAATTTCATTACTTGGTAACTAAGATCTGATCATCTATCTCTACAGTCCCAAGAGCATTGTTGATCTCGTAAAGCATCTCGTTGCTTCTGTAACCGGATCCTCTGCTATCGATTTCGCAATAAAGAAAATTTCTATTTGTCAGCAAATACTTGTTGTATCCTGTTAAAATAAAATAAAGTTCGATTAAATTTTCTACGGATTAAACAGAAATTCTATCTCACCTAATGTATAGACATCGACTATTTTCTTGAAAGCTGGTCCAGCA
This sequence comes from Ctenocephalides felis, assembly GCF_003426905.1. Lineage (NCBI taxonomy): Eukaryota > Metazoa > Arthropoda > Insecta > Siphonaptera > Pulicidae > Ctenocephalides > Ctenocephalides felis. Next base: position 23,614,622 of record NW_020537758.1, on the reverse strand, counting down.
TAAACACCTACAATCATGGGGTATTTAGTGGTATTATCACATTCATCAAAATCTGGCGTCAGATGGAGTCTGACTTCAGCTTGGAAACCATTTGGTACATCAATTTTCATATCACGGACATGTGGCTTCTTGTACTTGGCTAATTGTTCGCGAAGACTGGCGTTATCTTCCCAAATAAGCACTCTGCGTTCTTTCTACAACATAAAAATAATAATTAAAATTGTTTAAATAAGCAAAAATTTTATATTACCCAAGTTTTACTTACGACGACGTCAAATATCATGATGGTCGGTGGAGTAGGACCCGTGCATGCTACGACGGCGTATGTATAGTTTTTACTAAAACTTGCACCACCATGACGACATATGGTACCATCGTCATTGCTTAAAAGTTGAGTCAAACACAAGTTTTTCATTCCACCGATGTAGACTTCCCTATGAGAACTCATTTCTGCGGAAGTCGCTACGTAAAATCTAATAGAGAAAGGTCAGAGATCAGGAAAAAATATGTAAATTTAAAAATATGCTCTAATAATCAATTCATATAAAATCTCACATTATACTTACATATGATCTCGTACTGAATCTATGCCAAGAACCGATAAAACAGCTCTTCTGCCACTGGTTAAAGGAGTAGCAACACCTCCACGTTCCACACTGATCAGCTGCGACCACGACCTTCCGTCTGATTGTTTCAACGGCCGCACGATTAAATAATGTTTGCCATCAGGATAAAATGTTGGACTATGCACGTCTACCCAGCCAACTTGAGCCACTTCCTTGTGCTCCTATAAATTATACATATAAAAAATTTTCATTAATATGATTTATAGTCCCGTTTACCATTTGGCAGAAACCAGTATCTGCGTGGCAAATCAATAGGACTGATACGTTTTGTTTTCTGCTCATCCATGTGATCGCTAATTCTATATCAGTTGCCCATTTTACATCAGCTATTAAATGGTCTTTGCCAACGTCTTCTACAGGAGCTAGCATAGAGACCCAATTAACATTTCTGTCTTTGACATCACACAAACGCAAAGCACGTACGGTTGCCTTAGGATTTGGTCTTCCCGGCTAAATATAAAGAAAAACAAATAAATAAACTATCTACATGCTAGGATATATATTTAATTTTCATACTTTGGGATAGCGCAATTCCACAAGTTCTGGATACTGGCTTTCTGGGGACCCAGCGTCTCCGTATTGAAAATGCATAACTTCATCGACAGCAGTATCATCAAATGATGCAATTGCAAGTCTCAAACCGTCGTTTGATAACCAGAGTGCATTTCCCGATGCAAATACTTCCTCTGTAAATTTACAAGATGTTCGATATATTTTTAAACGCTTTTTTAATATTCTAAATAAAGCTAAAGCATAAAAGCCAGCTATTCTAGAAGACACAAGTCTCATATAAAATTATATACTTTCGGTATTTTTGAAAGCGCTGACTAATTCGTAGAAAAAACATAAAATAATCGAATATTAATAACTTGTAATAATAGATATAAACTTATGATTGCCAATAAACATATTTTACCAATTATTAATCATTAACAACAATCTCACCTTCGTACACCCAATCTGTGACACCATTATATTTTACGCCTGGTTCTCCATCACAAGTCAGCTGAATCTCTTTATTTCCTATTGCTGGTCCACGCCGATAATAAACGTTATTATCTTTTATATAAATTATTGAACTGCTCTCAGGAACCCATTTTGCTAACTGAACATGCTTATCTGAAGCTATTGGCACAATTTCTCTAGAGAAATAAAACAAGAAATCTATTATAATTATATAATTACATGATGGAGCAATCAGATTAAGTTAAAAAATATACTTTTCGTTTATGAATTTAAGATTTAGATTTTTTTCTTTGGGACGGTATTTACCAAAAAATACTATGATATGAATCTACTAGAAAAATTTTTAAATTACTTACTTTGATTCAACATGGTATATGAAACATCTAAAGAGCGAAGAATATCTAAATCCCTAAAATAATATAGTAATTAACTAAATGAATATAAATTGTATCTATTGAACTTCAATAAATATCTATTTTATATACAAGCATATTTTTACGACCTGCACTGAATCCTTATAAAACAAAATGTATTTCAGGTTAGGAGAAACGGCATAGGCTGTTATATTGAATTCTTTCTGAAACACGCATTTCAAATTAATATTGCAATAAATGTATGATCTTTTCCAATAAACTTCAAATATTTACTGCATCTTTAGTTTCATTTTTGCAACAATTGCAAAAATGATGTCTGCAACTGCTTGTAGATTTTTTCTCTGTGATCGTAGCTTTTACCGGTGTCAGATCATTGTTACAAGAAGCTTTTTTTCTTTCTTGTTCGAGGTAAAGAGCACTTCTCTGTAAATGTAATTAAAATAACAGTTTGTAGTCTAAATAATAAAAAAGTAGGCATATGCAAAAATTATCCTACAATATCTTCTTGGCAAACATAGTTCTTCTGCGTTTTTTTGCGTACATCGTATAGTTGCAAATCGCCCTCTTCATTTTTAAATACCAATGTTGTATCTATATAAATATAAACATAATTGATAATCAGAATATTTAAAGCACCCCATTATTGAATTTTACCCGAAACCCACGATCCATTAAATCCCTTTGGACTGAAACGACCTTTAATCATATCGTCCATTTCGATAGGAAGAAGTTCCTCTTGTACTTTCTGAGGCCTTGGAGGCATTGGCGAGCCATAATTTTGCCCAAGCATACATACTAAAAGACACGTCGTTACTAGATTCTTCATCTTTCTTATATGGATTTAAAAAACACATTTTTATTTAGACAGTAATTTTGAGTAAAAATTTAAGAAAAAGCATCTTTTCTTTTACAATCATGGAGATTTAAATACAATTTATAACTGGAACTTCAAAAAATGCCAAAGTTGAAATTTTAAAAGAAAAAACATCCCTGTGTCAGAAGGATACTAAGTTTTTTCTTGCAGTGTTACATTATTGTTTATTTGTAATATTTTTGTGGGTTTTATTTAAATTTTGAATTTATTACTGAAATTTTTTATTTTTGTTTTGACAATGAAAATTTTATTGTTATTTTTGTCATATAAATCTAGTCATTCATCATATATTTCATATATATTTAGAGTTTTTTAAAAAAGGAGTATATAAACCTACGAATTTAATGTTACATTTCTCAAATAATAAAACAAAACTTTAGTATATAATTCAATTAAACCATATTTGCTTATTGAAGACTTAGTGTTATAACAATTTTCTAACTAAAAAAAGTAGATTTATTAAAAAGTAGATCATTAACTGCGAGTCGTGAAATTTGATTATACATTACAAAATTGTTGCCGAATATTGATAATTAAACATTTAATTATTGCTTGCTTTATTTCTGTAATTAATATTTTGAATTTAATTAATTAATATGTAAATTTCTTCTAAAAATAAATTCTCTAAAAAAAATATGTCCAATCGGTAGTTTTCAAACTATCGGTCCCCAATAGCTTGGGAACCAATGGTTTTTTCAAAAACAATTAGTATTTTTGCAATTATGTACTTGCTTTTAGCGAAAAGATATATATTTACTACATGCAAAGTTACCGTTATTAAAATTTTGTGCTCATTTTATTCAAAGGATCTTTGTTCAAGACTAATTGAATAATTGCTCGGATAAGCCCAGAGTTTTTTTTTTCTATAGAACGTGCGCGCTCGAATAATAAGTATGAAATTAATTGTTTTTGGATTAGTTTTATCACATTTATTGAGCTATTGAACTGCTATTTTACTAATTTTAGATTGAATAAAGTTTGATTTTCATAGATTCTACTATACTTTTTATGAATCCTTGTTTAAAAGTACCGTGTTATAAGAAAGATGGTATCAATTCTTAAACCGTGTTAGAGCGAATCCATGTTATAGAAGTACCGTGTTATGCGGGGATTACCTGTATGTTCTAAGCGCGGTTTGTGCTTTTGTGAGGTATAATTAATACATTTACAGATATTGATAAATATCAATTGGAAATCGTACTGATTAGATTTTAATGAAAACAAAAATTGCAATAAAATGTCTTAATCTGTATTGATTATATTAATTACACGTACACGGTATGTGCACATACACATGTGTGACTTGCCTTAAGGCCAAATGCCTCTTAAAACTTATCAAAATTTAACGTAAAATGGTAAAAATTTTACGTAATTAGTGGAATTTAATAATCTGATTTATATATATTTGTAAACATTGTAATGTATTATATATTAATTATTCTACTATTTGTTCTACTTTTCTTTGTCTATTTCACCTGTCTATTTACCTTTTAGTTTTTCAAAATGGACGAAATCGTTTAATATTTTGCTAGCCGCCGAAAGATGTCTCTAGAATCGCTTCAGCGTGACAACTGTCAGTTGTTTGCGAACTTGCGTTCCGAAATACGTGGAACTTGTCGATCAACATGACTTAGTGAAGTGAAAAGTCTGTGACTATTTTATAAGTTTAGTGATAAATTAAATTCAAAATGACTAGAAGTGGCCGAAATCACGATGGCCTTTTGGCAAGGGTTAATTTTCCTTTATATACATTGCAAATGTTAACCAGCAGACATGTGTTAGTGGCTGGAGGAGGCGGAATGTCCAAAACTGGAGTAGCAAACGGATTTGTAAGTACATTTTATTATTGTTTTTCAATTATAAAGAATAACTTTTAATGAAATAACTAATAACCACTTTTATGTGTTTGAATTAACTACTTAGCATGTCATTTGATTTGATTGATATGAATTCTAGATTTTTGCATATATTTCAAGAGAAAGTATACCAATATTCACATGCATCTTCCTTGTTTATTTATTCATATTATTCACATCATTGCTTTAGATTATAAAATGCCAACAAAAGCTTCTCTCAGTGACTAAACTCATCATTTTAAAAATTTTAATTCCATTATTTTATTTTAGTTACATTATATTTTACATTGAATATATTCCTAATTCAATTTTAGGAAGTATACGAACTTTATCACAATGGTGAAAGATTTATGGCCGAAGAAGTTATACGTCATGAAACAGGAACAAGTGTTGTTATGAATTGTTCTGTGGTTTCAACTAACAAGGGCTCGTATTTAGCAGTAGGCCAAGAGAGTCATTGCCAGTTATACAATGTAAATCCAAAAATTATTGATTTATCAGAATGGAAAATTGAGCAAACTAATCTTGCAAGGCGGAGAAAAAATTCAGAAAGGTCTAATGATGACAATCATCATGCAGAAAATGATTACAACAGAGAGGGTTTTAGAAAAATGACTTTTGAGGTAATGTACATGAATAATTTTTTGTATTTCTTAAATTATTAGTGTTTCAGTCCATTATAAAACATGTTTTATGATGATGATTAATAGTGTATAATGTTTAACTTGTTTCTAGATTCAAGCTCAGGATAGTATACAAACAGATTTTACACCAGAAGAACCACTTCAAAGAGTGATAAAAATAAGTCACTGTGGAAAATTAATGGCCACAGGTGGCACAGATGGCCATATTAGAGTATGGAAGTTTCCAAAACTTGTCAAGACATTAGATATATCAGCACATACAAAAGAACTAGATGATGTAGATTTTTCACCCAATGATAAGTTAATTGTTAGTGTAGCAAAAGATGGCTTAGGATTAGTATTTGATGCCGAAACAGGCAAAAAAAAGATCAGTCTCACATGGAATCAACCAGAAGGGACTAAATATTTATTCAAACGTTGTAAATTTGGAGTGGTTGAAGGAGTTAAGGATAAGTGTCGATTATTTACAATAGCAAATCCAGCAGGTAGAGCTGGCAAGCAAAAAGGATTTCTTCACCAGTGGGATATCGAACAGAATACAATTACAAAGACAGTAGCTATTGAAGAAAGTTTATCTGCTTTGGCAGTAAGAGATGATGGTAGATTTTTAGCGATTGGAACTATGTTCAGTGGATCAGTTTCTGTATATGTAGCGTTTAGCATGCAAGTAAGTGTGTGAAATATGATGAGACTCTATTTTATCAAATATAAAATGCTTTGTTAATATAATTTATTATGATTATTTTGTAGAGGGTTTTGTATGTCCCTGGGGCCCACTCAATGTTTGTTACTGGTCTTGAATTTTTGCCTTTAAAAGGTAAAGGCCCACCAGTGTCTAGCGATACAGAAGCGGCTGTCCTTTCTATCAGTGTTGATAATAGGGTTTGCATTCATAGTTTGCCTTTCCGACGTAAGTGGTTATAATATAAACACACACAGTCTGTAATTTAATAATTTCTATATTTTCAGATACATTACCTGCCTGGGTAGCTATACTTATTATAGTATTTATGCTATTCCTAACATTCACATTTTGTTCTTACTTGGGGCTGTGATTGTAGAATTATTTGTTTATATAAGATGACAATTTTTTAATCAAACTACATACATAACTACTATGTGCAATTCTCTGAGAACTGAATTATTTGATCTGGGGTATTGTATGTTAATATAATTCTTTTATCTATATCAATTTGTAATAGTAATAAATGAAAAAAATTGCATTTATAGCTCTCGAAAAACTTTTAGTCTAAATTAATATATTTATTATTTTCGAGGAATAAATTAACAATTTATTGAACACTTTGTATTTCTTATTCACCAAAATTTCATTTTCTTCTGTATCCCTGTTGTGGGTCTAATCACCTTTCTCCTTTCATCTCTGTGTTTCTTCATATTCTCTAGTGTTTTAGAATCCTTTTTCTGAAATGCAAAAAGTTTATTGATAAAAAACATTAAGAACATTTGCATTAAGAAGCATATTAAGGTAATATTACTTACTTTATAAGTACTAAATGTCATTTCACGCCTTCCTACAGACCCCAACATTCTGTAATCTGTTTTCTCTTCGCCAATTCTTTCACCAAGAGTTTTTCTGAAAGTAAATTAGTAAGTTTTTATTCATATAAATAAATATATGTACTGTAAATTGAATCACTTACTTGTTACGTTTAATCTTGAATCCTTTGTTATAGTTATACTCCTCACCAGTTTTTAATGCATATAATTTTGGATCTTTTTGTTTGTCATTATTATTTTCTTGTTCCATTTCAGCCTTTCGTCTAGCTTCATTTTGTATTTTTCTATGTTCTTTCTTGACTTCTTGTGTCCATTGATGTTCGTCATCAGAAGAATATTCACTTAACAAATCATCTGAACTTTCTTGTTTTTCATCATCATCAATCATTTCAAATTGGCTTGTGACTGCTTTTTGCATAGTTTTCGCTTTTGTTTTATCTAGTTTTGATAAAACAGGATTAAGAAGACGAAATTCTTCAGTATTTTTGTCAATTTCAAAATCTGGATTTTTGAACATGGCTGAGAACCGGTCATCTTTCAACAAAGTCTCTGATGCTTTAGTTTTTTTGGCATTGCTTTGATTGTTCATTAATTTCAAAGCAAATTCTTTATTAACTGAAGGTAAATCATTGAGCTGCAAGCGATTTGGACGACTTTGTTCAATTTTTTCCCTGATTTTACGTTTTCGATATTCTGCAAACTCAAATGGATCTGCCACAGATTTTGCTTTGCGGTAAAGCCGGATGTCAATGAAATAACTGCAATGAACAAATATAAATGATAAACTTTAGAAAATGCATTTATTACCCTAATATAATACACTACAAACCCGTGCATATAAGCCCTCAATAGAGGTGTTCCTATAAGATGTTCCAAGTCCAAAGCTTTCAATTCATCTAAAGTCACAAACTTGTAGTCATCATAAATTTCTTGTGTATTTTGTGACTGAAGCTCTTCTGTGAGATTGTCCAAGAAAGAGCACCATTTTGGTGCTGGGCCCAAAGAAGGAATGTAATACGTCAGCATTTTTGTCTCCTCATTGGCCATAAATAACAATCCTGAACCAGGCACCACACATAGGTTGTTTAAGTCAGATTGTGATTCTATTGCTGTGTACTGTTTTCCCTTATTTGTGAAAGAAAATTGATTACAGAAAATTGAATCTTAGGAATTTAATGAGATTATTTTACTTACGGAACTAGCATCCCAAATTTTCAATACGCTCGTGTCCATACTGTAGACATAATCCATATTACTATGAAAAGCAACATCATTTATAGGAAGACCATTCATATGATCTTTAATAAGCAATGGATGTGAAGATCTAATATCATACAGTAGTATGTGTCCTGAAGCCGTCCCTACTCCCATTGTTAATCCGTTTTTAAAGGCCATTGATGTTATAGCAGGAAAAGTTTCAACCCTGAACATAATCATTATTGAAAATATGTAATACAACTACCATAATAAAGATAAATATAATTTATTACATGTTATCATGTAAGCTTAAAGCACAGTCTAAGGTATTACAACGTTCTCTACATCTAGGATCCCATGCTTCTACAGTAGCTCCTGCTGTTCCCACGCACAACAAATTATGTTCTGGATTCACCACTGAACAGTTTATTGAATTGCTGTTTGTTGTGAAAGGTTGTAGGAATTGTCCTCTTTCTAAATTAAGACGAAATATATTCTGTAAACATAATACATTTAGTAATTAGTATTTATTTAATTATTATATGATTAAAAAACATACACTAGATGCTCCAACTAAAAATAAATCACATGATGGTTTGTGATAACATAAATCTCTCCCAAAGTTTGGTATTCTAAGACGATAGTGTCTACCGTGAGCAACATGGATTTCGACATACCTAAAAAAGTATTGATAGCAATGTTTATAAAGTAATTTATTCTGATTTTTATAATATATAGTGAATTACCTATCACACTGCAAAAATACTAATTTACTGTAGTCATCACTCAATATTTCAAATGTTACAACTTCTGAGTCAAAGCATCTTTCAAATTTTTGTGATAAGTTGTTTACATCAAAACATTTCACTCGAGGTTTATAGATGCCAGTAGCAAGTATATATTGACCGTCAGGAGATATTTTAACACTTGTGCTTACTCCTGGCATATCAAAATCTTGAATTAGTTCTATACGTCTACGTATATCGACATTTTTCTTTAATAAGGTTCTTCGTTTTCTTTCTGACAACCACTGTAATCAATATAAGTAATTTAATATAATGTTAAATTGCGTTATAACAATTAACAAATGTTACCTCTGGTAGTGATTTTCCAGCACTAAGATTATAAATCTTAACATTGTCAATTTCTGAGACTTGCATTTTGTATCATTTAAAATAAATGATTAATCAATCAGTTTCATATATATTTTTAATAATAATTTATTCTTAAAACGATATCTTAATTTATTTAATTATCTAATGAACTATCTTCATAAAAACTTGTTTATATATCTATATACATATTCATCATACGCTTTTAGGTTATATGTTGAACACGTGTGCTGTCAAAAATATAAACTCTGTTTAACTGTGTGGTGTTTCCATCGACGAACTTTTTTTTCTAAACCGTTTTTTTCCGTTAATGGATCAACTATCTGAAGAATCAAGTGGTACATATGTACATAAGATTAAAATTAATAATATGTCTAAATGTTTGAAATAATCATTTCAATATATATTATTTATCAAAATGCCACCCGAGACAATATTAGAATATAAAATATTCATAGGTAATAAAATTTTAAAAATTTTAAATGAAACAATATCAGGCTTTCGAATCAAAAAAGGAAACAAACAAATACGAATACGTCTAAAATACGAATCATTTTCATTTGTACTTTTTTATGTACTTATAAATAATTATTTAGCAATACTTGTTTTGAATAATGTTCAGATGAGACTGAATAAAACTAACAATAAGACAAATAGCGCTAGTTTGAAAAAATTGGGCTTCAATGATATCTCGGCCACACAACGAGCTAGAGTAGAGAGTTGAAAATTGGGGTATCGCACCTAGACAATATAATAATCGGATATTTTCTAAAAAAAAACTATGAAATGGCTTATTAATTATACCATTTCATTTCACATGCAAACACGCATTCTTGTACGAATTTTTGTATCAAACGATTACTTAAAACGACGAGGATGCATAAAGTTAGAAAGCTGCATTTTCTATCGAAATCATATGCATCTCCATAGATAAATGAGCATAATAGTACATCTCATTTTCATATTACAAAATCATTTTTAGTCAAAACTCTTGACAAAGACCTTAAAAATTGAAAAATCTCAACTCAAAGTTTCAAAAGATTATCATGATTTTTTACCGGCTGTGCTACCAGGTTGACATTGCCAACAGCGTAGTTCAAAAGAAAAATATATGTATCGGTATTGGTATTGAATGTCGTACATGACAGTTTAATTAGAAAAAATGCAACAATTTTCAATAGTCAATTAACTTTCCATCTCGTAGGATGACCTTTGTTTTGTTACATCATAATCAACACAATAGATAATATTTAGAATGTTCAGAGGAAAACCAATCACGTCAAATCTTGGAGGACATGCTACGATCAATAAAGTGTATAGTTTATTGTAAGTAAAATCTAAGCTGTGCTATTTAAAGCTATATATAGATATAGTTTCTAAACTGTGTGCTATATTAAAACAGATTTAACACTCCTTTTTTAAATTCGTGCTGCAGTATGTCTATCGACATAGGAGGTACGTTGGTCATGGTGACATATATTTCATTTTAACATCTGTCACAGTTTTCATCTTTACTAAAATATCTGTTTTATGCAAACAAATATACTGATTAGAATTTGGTTATGATTCAATATTTCATTTATTTTTCACCATAAAATGACAAAAATCAACTGACATTTACTATTTAAATAAGTTCTTTGCTATTGTGCTCATTATCAAATTGAAATTAATATGGTTTAATATCATGAATAATAGATTCTATGATTTGAGTAGAAAAATTATAAGGCAGTACTCAATTTCAGGAATGCGTATGAAATACAAAACAAAAGATGATACATTTGTTGAAAGTCAGCTGGTGAGCAAGAATCCCTTCGTTCAGTTCAAAGCTTGGTTTGATGTAGCATGTAAAACTCCAGGAATATTAGAACCAAATGCCATGTGCCTTGCAACATGCTCAAAGTAAATATAGTTTTAATTTCTTGAGCATTGATTATATATTCTCTCGTTTCTATGCATTTGTTATTTACGTTAGAGAAGGTTTACCATCTGCTCGTTTTGTTTTATGCAAAGGATATGGAGAAGAAGGATTTAAATTTTTCACAAACTACGGTAGCCGTAAAGCTAAAGATCTAGTATGTAGTCATTATTATTATTATTATTATATATATATATATATATATATATATATATATATATATGTATGATTCAATAAGTAAATACTATAGAGAACCATAATTACAGGAAGAAAACCCAAATGCAGCTCTGACCTTCTATTGGGAACCCCTCAAACGATGTGTAAATATACACCAAGTAGATGAATAATTGAATATGATATTTTTAACGTTTAAAAAATAATTTTTATGTAAGGTCAGAATTGAAGGAAAGGTTCAAAAAGTACCTAAAGATGAATCTGTTGCATACTTTCACTCCAGACCACGTGATAGTCAAATTGGCGCTTGTGCTAGTGAACAGAGTACTGTTATTGCGGGACGTCATGTACTTATAAATAAAGAACAAGAACTGAAAGAAAAATACAAAGATGATCAACCGATTGAATGTCCATACTGGTATTTTTTCACAGATTAAGCATTAGTTAATATTACTACTTTTTTGTAAAAATAAGTTGTTTTTTTCTCTAATGAATTCTCACCAAGAATTTATTAAATAATAATAATTTTAATATTAATTTCAATTATCTTAATCATATTCTTGATAAACCTTATGAAAAATTTACAATGCTAATTCTTTTAGGGGCGGGTATATAGTAATACCTCGATCTATTGAGTTCTGGCAAGGCCAAAGTGATCGCTTACATGATAGAATAAAATTCCGAAAGTTGCTTCCAAATGAACAAATAGATTTGAATTTAACACATGAAGCAGATAATGGATGGGTTTACGAAAGATTATCACCTTAAACTTAAAATTATTTATATTTTTATGCAGGAAAGCCAAAATAAAAATAGTTCAATAATTTGAACTTATAATTATGTACAATGTGATTCCAGTTATTAGAATAATGTAAAATATGTGTAAAACATTTTACTGACAATAATAAAAAATAATACGTTATATAGTTACTATTTTGCATATAATGATTTAAATATAAGTATCAGTATAATAATAAGTATAAATATCAGTAAATCAATCAATTCAGTAAAAAGATGTATTTGAATTTTTTCAGTCATTAAACAAATTGCTTAAAAATGTTTCTTTAGGTTTGAGATCGTTCAATGTGATACCACTTACAAAGTAAATTTTATTACTAAAAGAAATAGTTTTGATCATCATCCCATCTACATGTTAAAATTATCACATCTGAAATAATATCTTGATTGCTTGATCAACCCCAAGCTTGTGATTTACAATAATGCAGAGTAAGTTTTCCATCTGAGCCAAAGCATTCATACAAATTACGAATTATTTGATCAGGGGATGGTGCAAATGTTTGATTCACATACAAAAACTGAAAAATTTAGGTGGTTAATAAAAGATTATAAAAACAAAGAATTATCAAACTCTTTGACTAACCAATTGTTCTTCAGGTTCCAATTTTAAATATTTTTTAATGAAGCTAATAATGGAACCTAATTGCTTATCTGCCTCAACCGCCCACTTTTTTTGTTTCATAATTGGAGCATTTGCAGTTGCTTTTAACAATATGTCAACTGTAAATTAAATAAAATTATATCATATTGGATCTAAAAGAGTTTTGTCCGTGGAAGAGGTAAATTATCGTAATTACTATTTATTTTTACTTCTAATGGTGTTAATCAATAGTTTTAATCTATAAGAAATATGGTATTGTGTTGAACATTGTCAGCTTGCTGATATTTACATATATCAATAGGTTTTTACTTTTGTATAGTTTTTGCAAGCATATTTATGGAATGTTGAATATTTTTCACAAATAAACAGAATGCCAATTACCAAAATTTACCTCTAACATATTTAATAACTTTTAGTCTTAGTTGTTGAGGAAGAGTTGGAGTCTCGACTGATAGTACGTTCTACAGTTGGAACAATTGATTCTGGTGCAGAAGCAGTTTCAGCCGAATTATCTGTGGCTTCAGATGATGTAGGTTCTGTATCAGCCATTAGAAATACAATAATGACTCTATTTTATGCGGTTTTTTGTAGTTTTAGCGATCTCAATATAACGAAGCACTTATATCTTGATATTTTTGAGCTGGTGGGTCCCTCCTAGATAAAAAATACAGCTGTCATTTACATTTTTTTCTGAATTGACAGTGCGTTCTCAGGTACACCAACATAGAGACATTACCAAATATAACCTCACTTTTCATTTAATCTATTTTACAGTTGACATTTTTTCAGTTTAGCTTATCATGTTATATATTCAATAAAATGCTACGTTAGTTTGAAGTGAAAATTGATGTAGTGTGTAATAAATACCAGGTTTATTTTTTCAAAACGATTTTAGCTGTGGCATAATTATCTTATGTGATCATGTAACACAAAAAATAGTAAACATGTCACTTGAACAAACTGCGTGTGAAGGTTAACAACAAAAATCTAAAATTATTTTGTCAAGTAAATAAAATGAGTATTGAAAGTAATTTAAGCGTTATTCCAGATTTAAAAGCATTTGAAAGACGTTTGACTGAAGTGATTGCTTGCTTGCAACCCAGCACAAACAGGTGGAGAGGTAATTGAAAAATAATTTCAATAAACATTGTTTTGTTTTCGCTATTTAAAGTAAAATTGGTTATTTCAAGATTTATTATGAGGAACAATCCTTATTCATTAATATTTGATTATGATTTTATGCTAAAACTAACTAGCAATTGGGCTGATAATTTCTTTATTTGGAACTAATATACAAAGAGAAGTGCAATGATAGTTTAAAAATAACACATGAAAATATGACTCTGTTTTAACTATTTGATTTGAGCTGTTCTTATTCAATATTTTTGCAGCAATAGCTCTTTATGACAAATATGCACAATAAAATTAGTGAGATTTCTATATCATGAATCAAATTGAATGAATTACATTGTCCGCCCTTTGTTGTTCTCGTTACTTTGGAATTCTTTCAGAATTTTTAGAATTCTGATGATTGAAGTACTGAAAAAACTTATATAGTATAATATTGCTTTCAGTTGTTTTGGCTGTTATTTCGATATGTACAGCCGTTGGCGCTTGGTATTGGCTCACGGATCCTACAACACCTGTAGTCTCTTTAGTGCAATCATTATGGAGTCACCCATACTTCACAATATCAAGCATCATTTTAAGTAAGCTTGTTTATAATTTGATTTATGATTTATTGCTGCTCTAATATCTGTAATATTTTTTCATGTTAGTACTTTTATTCATGATGGGCATTCATAAAAGAGTCATGGCTCCTTCTATCATTACTAGTAGGACTCGAACAATTCTAGGAGATTTTAATATGTCCTGTGATGATACTGGCAAGCTCATTTTAAAACCAAGGCCTAATGCATAAAATAATACTGATGTATACTAATTATAAGAGTACATTTTAAATTTGTAATTTATTTATTTTATTTTATGATACCTGAAATTTGTTTTAAACTGCTTCTTATAATAAATATTTAATCTTGAGAAATATTTATTGTTTAGATATTTAAATTGCAATTTGAAGATTTTAAACAGAGTTTTGCAAAATTTGTAACTGAATCACTATATATATATATATATATATATATATATATATATATATGTTTAATTTGAGTTTAATAATCGGGCGTAACATCAATAAAAAATTTTATTGATGTTACGCCCGATTATTAAACTCAAATTAAACATATATATCAAAATCAAATTCAAGACTATTCAAATATATATATATATATATATATATATATATATATGTATATATATATATATACATGTTAAATTTTAATTTATATTGATTGCAGCATTAAAAAGAAAAAAGACATTTTTCTCTCTAATAATTATTTTATTTTACTTGATAGATTTCCAGAATTGAATTTATAATAAGCCTTGCATTTCTTTCATGAATTGATAATATGCATCATCTTTAGTTTGTCCTTCTTTGGGTTTCTCTTGTACAACATCTCTAATCAAACTAGTAGCCTTTTGAACTTTCAGCTTCTTATCATCTCTCTTGATTCTAAGTGCTGATGGAACAAATCTAGTGATATCTGCACTTAAATTTCTTATTTGTGGTTTAGCCATGATAGTGGCGCCTTGTTTAGGCCTATCAGTATGACTGATTAATTGAGGTGCAGCAGAGAGAACATTATTTGTTTGTGATTGTTGTTGATGCTGAGTGGAAGATGGTGCATTATTAATTGGCATGTGCATAGACATTCTAGGTGCCATTGGGGGGCGCATCAGACGTGGTGGTAAACCAGGAGGAGGTCCTGGAGGTAATCGTAACCCAATGCGTGGAGGTAAGCCAGGTGGAGGTCCGAGAGGCATATTGGGTCGTGTCGGCGGTGGTCCTGTGGAATGTATATAATTTATATAAGTTTTAATATATAATTATGTTTGAATGCTTGTCTGCACTGCAAATTATAAAACTATATATATCTTCTATGCTATTTTACCTGGAGGTAATCTCATAGCAAGTGGAATTTCTCTATTTTCCATGGGTGGAAACAATCCTGGCGGTGGTGGAGGCATGCCCATAGTTGCCATATTGTTAACTGAGATACTTGAAAATGAGTTTGGAGTTTCTGACGTTTCTAAAATATTAAAAAATTCAATTATTTAACAAGTAAAACATAGTTAAACATATAAAACATGTCAAACCATCATTTCCTTCTTCGGAATCAGTTCTTGCATTGCTATCATTATTTCTGTCTTGTTCTCGTTTTCGCTGCACAACTTCCATTTCTTTCATGAATTCATCAATATTTTGACCTGATAAAGCTAACATGCGTTGTTGAAGTGACGTAGGTTTAGCTTTCAATTCTACAATTTCAGTTCCAGGAACTCTCAATTGTGTCATGTCATCATTTTCTAAAGATTCTTTATCCTAGAAACAAACAAAATTTAAAAGAATTGTAGATTAGTATAACATAGAAACTGCAAATATACTTGGCTATCTTCAATATCATCAGAAAATCTTATTCTTGATTTGGTTTTTGCTGCAATCACAGTTGCATTTTCTGAAAAATCATCATCATCATCAGATAAGGAAGGCGGTGGCCCGGGTGGTACTCCAGGTGGCTTTCTATTTGCATTTAACTATTACAAAAGAATATATTAGGTTTATTGTTATTTAGATATACAAAATATAAATCACATTTAATTTTACCTGTCCAGAAGATTTCTTCAATATACCTCCAGATTTTGAAGTAACTTTTAGAACAGGTTTAGGCAACATTGGAGGCATCGAAGGCAATGGTATTTGTGCTGGCATACTATACATAGATGTTAAATTATCTGGAATCTGTGTTATATATATATTTAAATAAAGTAGCACTTAGAGCGATACATATCAATTATCATAGTTACAATAAATCAAGTTATTTAGGTGATTGTGACTGATATTAAGAGCTCATAATTTATAAAACAATATATATGATTATTGTAGCATATGGAAAAGAGATAAATATACCTGAAGAGAAGGCAAAGGAATTTCATCTATTTGCACACTTTGTGCATGTTTCACAGCTTCATAGTGAGCAACTAATTTGTTGCGTCGCCTTTCATAATCAATTTCTCTCCTTTTCAGTTCAGCCCATTGTTCAGGGTCATCCTTATCCTATATTTTAAAAATAGTATAAATGATTAACTAATTTTATGTACATTGAAAGAAAAAGCAAATACACTTACGTAGAGTTTTAACACTCTATCCAAAGTTTCTTTTAACTTTTTCCGTTTTTCTTTGAGGACTTTTTCGTTTAGTGGAGATGCTTGATGTACATTGAATTCTGAAGAAATGAAAAAAAGAATTAGGTTGATTTGTTAAAAAAAAAATACTACATAAACTTAAAATGTGGTTCTTCAATTAGATATCGTTAATGTACCCATTTCATCAATTTTTTCCATTTCTTCAATTATTTGTGTCGGGTCCTTTCCTTTAAGAACAGCAGCTCTAACCATTTGACGTTGTCTTTTATTTTTCTTCAATTCCTTCTTACGTGCCTCTTTGCCTGAAAGTACATTTGAATTTCAAATAAATTTCAACCCCCTTTTAATAATAATCATCAGGTTATGTACTGACGGGCTTGATCCGTAGGATTCATATATTTTCCACTTTTAGTGGTATTTATAGAACGCCGCCCCATGATTAAATGCTTATTATTAACACCTTAGTGATTTATCCTAGTTAAATATAAAATTATTTCAACAAATATATGAAAAGAAACAATTCTTCAAGCTGACAGCTGAAAACGTATATTATATTTATAAATGTAAAACGTCAAGTTCAAAATAAATGTAAGCGCCATCCATAGACAAAGCTTTTAACATGAATATTGAGTCATGAGAAAATTTAATTGCGACACCTATGGGAAAAACTTGTGCCTGACCAAAATAATATAAGCAGTTCGATCGTTTTTCATTTTTTTGTAATAATATTATTATATATTATATAATTATTGGCGTAACTACATGACAGCAGAGGTGGCAAATGCCACGGGCTCTCGATCCAAATGGGTCCTGGCCCTGGCCATAAGTGAATCTTCTATCTGAGGGTCCAGGCCCAAAGGCTTCGTGCTCAAAAAAAAAAATTATTTTACTCGAATTTCCTCGTATCTATTCTGTAGACGACTGTAAAACCTCGAAGTTGGTTTTGATGAGGTCCAATAAAAAAACTTTGCCTCGGGCCCTAATCAACAGAATTTGCAGAACACCGTACAAGTCAAGCGATTTAACTACATATTTCGATTATTTGAACTCAAATTCAGTTAATAAAAGTCTCATTTTATGACAATTAAGCCTTAGGAGTGGATAGAACATAGGGATAGAATATACTTTCGTCTATTTTAATTCACATTAATAAATTATCTGACTTAATGTAGTAAAAAGTATTTTATCGAAATGTATGTTATTAAAAAATGTTTAGCTTTTAATTTACAACCGCCACTTCCATGTATTTTGTTTATAGTTATTAGTAAACTATGTATTGTATGTATAATTTTATTATTGAATTGAATACGAGTATATCAATCATCATTTATTAAGCATTTAAATTTAATTTCGATAAAAATTTAATTCGAATTCTATATAATATTACAGTATAAATGTTACGGTAAATGTGCACTTTTGATGAATGTGCACATTCACCAAAAGTGCACATTCAAATAAAGAATAATGAATAGTTCATAGTTAATAGTAAATAGTTGAATAGTAAAATAGTGAATAGTGATAACTGAATAGTTAATAGTAAATAGTGAATAGTTATTAGTAAATAGTGACTTAAGAATAGTTAAATAGGTAATAGTTAATAGTTAAATAGTTAATACTTATCAATGAAATAGTTAATAGTCAATAGATAAATTGTTAATTGATAAATAGTTAATAGTTATAAATATAAGTATAAATATAAATATATGAATTAGCATTTCACCCGCACATGCGCGAGTTGAACTTACATTCGCCAAATGAGCCGGCGGTAAATGTGCACATTTACCATAACATAAATACCATGATCAGGAGATAAAATTTCTTTTACCATAATTTTCACAATAATTTAGTGAAATGGAATGTAATACATAAATATTAACAAATATCAATTAATTATTAATAAATAATTCTTTTATTAACAGTAATTTGTATACTTTACGCTTATAAAATAGAAGTTTAAAATGCTTTGCTTACAAGCAAATTAGCATACCAGTACTTTTGCTTAATAATTTATATTTTTTTTTTTGTAATGTAAACTAATGGAAAAGATTGATCATCCCTGGTTTCAATAGAACCCTAGGTAAGCAAATAAATAGGACAGTTTTATTGCCACGAAGCCAGAAGACACTGTCTTGTCCATTTTCTTTTTTAAGATAATATTTAATGACCAAACAAAACAACGTTTTAATAATAATTCTTCTATATTTATATGGATATATTGCTAGAGAAGAGCTTGCCCGCTGCCGATTGCCTATTAACAATCAAATAACTGTTAAAAATGTGCTTAAATATATTTCATTAAAATAAACATAATGCATTTTATCATTTATATTCAGAAATAAAAATGAAAAGATTGAAATAATTTAAATTCCTTGGACATTGGCTCACATTCTCTTTGATATCGAAGTCCATGTGAGTCCATGGTTCATGGTGTTTGTGTTGTTCTCAGCTATCTTGATCTGACGTTCATTTTTTTTATTAATAATATCACTGATTATGTTATTGCAAGTCATAAACGTTGGTTAATCTGTTTACTAAGCAAGATTTTCATTGTAATCAGCTGAAATTATTTTCAGTACGTTTTGTTGTAACATAATTGGCGTGTTTCAATTTGTTGTTTAAAGGTAGTAGAAGGAAGTACAAGAATATAACTTAAGTCGATTTGCATAAATAAATTCAATAAAAAATGGCTTCACCAAGATGTAAGGTTTATGTTATTGGGGTCGGAATGACGAAGGTATGAAAACAAAGTTCATTTCTAGTAATTTAGAAAGTTACTGTTTTTCCAATTCATAGAAATAAAATAGAATAGATATGACATATTTTATTTATACACTAATATTCATTTTCACTAAAACATATATAACTATTACCAGTTTGAAAAACCTGGATCACGAGATGATTTTGACTATCCCCAAATGGCTAAAGAAGCTGTTACTAAGGCTATGGCTGATGCAAAAATACAACATAGTGATATCAAACAGGCCTGCGTAGGATATGTTTATGGTGATTAGTTGCTAATATCATAATTTATAAATTTATTACTTATATATTAAAATACTTGGATCTGCTATGAAATAATCTCATCTTGCTTTATTGTCTATACATTTTGATTATAGAAGAAATTGTATTGAATGGATTTGCACTACGAGTAAATATTCTTTTATTAATGCTGGAACAGCAGATATTAAATTTTACATTCACCTGTATTAATTATATATCACTCAATGATCAAACTACTTAACCACAGTTCTACAGCAAATGTTGATTTGTTTTTGATCCTTTTGTAATTTTTGAAGAAAATTATATACTTTACTCAAAATGCTTGTTCTTTCGACAATTGCAGGTGATTCCACCTCAGGTCAAAGAGCTTTGTACGAAGTTGGAATGTCTGGAATTCCAATTTATAACGTGAATAATAACTGTTCCACCGGGTCTACCGCCTTGTTCATGGCAAAACAGTTTGTAGAATCCGGTTTAAATGATTGCGTTTTAGCCTTGGGATTTGAGAAAATGGAAAAGGGATCACTATCATCTAAAGTAAAAATAAATTCGAATATTTTCATACAAAATGATTTTAATTCATGAATAATTCCAGTTCAATGATAGAACTAATCCTATGGACAAACATGTTGAAGCAATGTGCGACATAGCAGGATTTGGTGCTGGCCCAGTTACAGCACAATTATTTGGAAATGCAGGGATGGAGCACAATAACAAATATGGTTCAACACCAGAACATTTAGCTAAAATAGCTTATAAAAATCATAAACATTCCGTAAATAACCCGTGAGTTACTTTATCTAGAAAATGTAGATTTTACATGATATTTTACACATGAATTAATATTAAAAATATCATATATATTTATTGTCCAGAAATTAAATATTATTGTATTCTTATTTTGAAAATGAAAATTCTGTAATTGAATTATTAAATGATTTTGATCAGGTATTCCCAATTTCGAGATGAATACTCTCTGGAGCAAATTAAAAAATCACCGCAAGTTTTTGGACCTCTTACTAAACTACAGTGTTGTCCAACAAGTGATGGTGCAGGTGCTGCAATTTTAGCCTCAGAAGATTTTGTTAAAAGACATCATTTAGAAGATCAAGCAGTTGAGATTGTTGGAATGGAAATGTCAACTGATACTATTACTACATTTAAGGACAAAAGTTTAATGAAACTTGTATGTTAATTATTTTGTTAAATTACTTTTTAAAATTTTTAATCAACTTCAACAATTATGTTGTATGACTTTTAATTAGGTTGGATATGACATGACTAAAAATGCAGCAGAAAAACTTTTCACAAAATCTGGATATAAGCCAACAGATGTTCAAGTTGTAGAATTACATGATTGTTTCTCAGCGAATGAATTGATTACTTATGAAGCTCTCGGTTTATGTCCTCCGGGAAAAGCTGGGGAGCTTATAGATTCAGGCAACAACACTTATGGAGGAAAATATGTAATTAATCCTAGTGGTGGATTGATTTCCAAAGGTCATCCTTTAGGTGCTACAGGTAATTTTAATTATTGTGTTTCTAAGTCAAATAGTTCCAATATGTATGAAATATTAAATTGATTGCTTTTGTGCTTTTATATATTTGAAAGAATTTGAGAAATATCAGTAGTTTGTTTTGATATAAAACAAATGACAAAATACTATCTATGAAAAATGCTAAGTTAATGGGAATTATTAATTTAATTTAATGTATTGAGCTAATTATTATCCTTTTTTAAAGGACTTGCTCAATGTGCTGAATTATGCTGGCAACTTAGAGGCCAAGCAGAAAAACGACAAGTTCCAGATGTTCGCTTGGCACTTCAGCACAATATTGGATTAGGAGGTGCTGTTGTAGTAGCTCTTTACAAATTAGGTTTTCCTAAAGCACAGAAGTAAGTATTCAAGACTAATGATACAACTGCAATTGTTTTTATGCTAATATGATTATAATTAAATAATCTAACAACGAGGTTTAATCATTATGTTTCAAGTGTAAATGCATATCTTATTACAGCCAGCAGTCAAATCAAACCACAAGTGCTTCATCTTCTCCAGATGATTTTCAAGTCACCAAATATTTAAAAGTTTTGGAAGGTGCTATGCAAGATGATAAAGATAACTTAATAGAAAGGGTTCGTGGAATTTATGGATTTAAAGTTAGAAATGGACCAGGAGGAAAGGAAGGTTACTGGGTTATCAATGCCAAAGTTGGTAAAGGAAAAGTAGAGTTTAATGGCAAAGGTAAATAAGAACTACAACCGAATCCAAATTCATTTGCTCTTCTAGCTTATATCTTTTAAAATAACTAAAATTCACATGTTGCTACAGAAACATCAGACAATAGTTTGTTTAAATGCCACAAACTGTTTTAAAAGATATGTGAAATTAAATTGAGATTGATTTTACTCAATGAAAATTATATATGATTTTATGAATTGATTTCAGATAAACCTGATGTTACTTTTATAATTAATGATTCCGATATTGTGGATTTAATAAGTGGAACATTGAACCCTCAAAAAGCATTTTTCCAAGGCAAAATTAAAATAACTGGCAATATGGGACTTGCAATGAAGCTTGCAGATTTACAAAGGGTGGCATCTAAGAGAATAGAAGAGTTAAGGTCGAAGTTGTAAATGGAATAAAAAATTCAACAATCTGCTTAGAGCCAGGGCCGTGGTTTTCGAAAACTTTTTCTGTGATTTCAAAAACAAAATATGTTATATTATTGTTAAAAATGTCTTCAAGTTTTGGCGGTAAAAGAGAATCAAATATTTAATTATGTGAATTTATACACATTATAGAGATTTATGATCATTTATTGCAATATTTATAATTGCTTAGAAAAATGTTTTACAGAATTGCCTAATATATTTTATTGATTTTAATCTTAGTTATAACTGTAACAGAATTTTGACTAAATGGTTGCATTATACTCTATACATTGGTGGGTAAATGGTATGTAATATAGAAAATTATATAATAAAGTTTTGTTTTTTTATTTTTTATTTATTTTTATTGCAAATGTCTACATCTTATTATTTTTAAGTATTCATTTATATCTTATTTCATTTCTTTTATAAATGTTATAAACTTATCTTCAAATTTCAAATTTAACGTTAACAGTATCCGTTATTCGAAGTAGGACGTAACGGATTTAATTTTAGCGATTGCAACGCCAATCATTATGCTTTCGGCTTTTCTCTTTACCCTCGTGTCAATTTTTTTCACAAAGTATAGTATAGTTATAAATTTTATATAAATTTTCCGAAAGATGTTGACGACGGATCAAGAGGATATTGTGCATTTTATTGCACCAGTAATCCAGCATAATGCATTCGGATGGGGGCCTTGTGAAATGCCCGATCAATTTAAAGACATGCCATATCAACCATTCAGTAAAGGAGACAGATTGGGAAAAATAAGCGACTGGACTGGTTCTTCATTTCAAGACAAAAAATATGCCAGTTTGTTGATTTTGATATTAAACAACTCTTAAATCATTAAAATAGTTATATCGTACTTGATATACAACTTAAAATAAACATAACCTTGTAATTACATCCATTATTCATTTCTTACAATTTATATTCAACTTTTCCAGATAAATACGCTTCTGCGTTTGGCAGTGGAACACAATATGCTTATTATCATGACGAAGATGAATCAACCTTCCATTTGGTTGATAGCACTCGAGTTCAGAAGCCACCATACCAACGAGGACGTTTTAAAGCAACCAGGTAACTTCTAGAGTTTTTGTTAATGACAAAACTTTTTTTATGATATTGCAGACTTTTGGTTTTAAAACTGCATTTCTAATATTTTTACATACATGGGCAATACATTATTTCAACTTTTACATTATGTGTTTTGTCATGATGTAATTATTTTTTAGAGGAAACCGTGGTGGTCGCGGTGGGCGTGGTGGCCAACAAGGAATGACTGCTTTAGGAAAGTCTTTGAAGATGAAAGAAAGAGATCGCAAAGGAATTGCTAAAAAATGGGGTCAAAGAGGAGTATGTCTATTTTTGTTTCAGATTTTTTTTTTGTATCATAATTGGTTATACTTTTCTTTAATCTTATTATTGTTTGACAGTTTTATTTTGTTTCATAAAAAGTGAAATTGGCTTTGAATCACTTATTGATTTACTTATTGTGAATATCTAAAATAAATTCTTATTAAAAAAGATTTTGCAAATATGAATAGAATATCAGTAAATTAAAAATGTAAACAAAACTGTTTCTCCTAAATTTATAGATTATTGTATTAATATATTTACAGGCTCCTCAAAAAATACGTGATGCTTCAGTTACGGTCCGTCCAGATTGGATAACAATTGAGGAAATGGATTTTCCACGGTTAGCAAAGTTGTCATTACCAAATGTTGGAGAAGGAGAAGACATTATATGCTGTGGTACTTTGGAATATTACGATAAGAGCTATGATCGAGTCAATGTGAAGAATGAAAAGCCTTTACAGCGTGTTGATAGAATATTTCATACTGTATGTATCTGACACATTTTAATTACAACTTTTTATACAGTACTATGTTGCTTAAGTTAATATATAGATAAAGAATTCATAGATAAATAAATTTCATGAAATGATCTTTTTTGTTGCAGGTAACAACAATTGATGATCCAGTTATTCGCAAGCTATCCAAAACTGTTGGAACAGTTTATGCCACAGATGCTATTTTGGCAGCTATAATGTGTTGCACTCGATCAAATTATTCTTGGGATATTGTCATTGAGAAAATTGGTGACAAGCTCTTCATGGATAAGCGTGATAATACTGAGTTTGATTTACTTACTGTAAATGAGACATCTGTTGAACCACCTCAAGATGATGGTAGTCCTTTGAATAGCCCTAGGAATTTAGCACTAGAAGCTACTTTTATCAATCACAACTTTAGCCAACAGGTATTTGAACTGGAAATTATTACCAAATTTATTATTGCCATAAATTATTCAAATTTATTAATAATGATTTGTTTTTATGTATATAATCTAATATTTAAAATAATATTTTAGGTGTTGAGAACCGGGCCATCTGAACCTCGTCATAAATTTCCAGAGCCAAACCCATTTGTTTCAGATGAAGAAGAAGGTGAAGTTGCTAGTGTTGCTTATCGTTACCGTAAATGGGATTTAAATAATGGTGTAGTAAGTATTTTTTTAATATGATATTTCTGATTTTTCTTGAGTTTATTTCATTATTAATGCATATTAAAATTTATAAATGCTTACTGTAAACAGAAACTTTACTAATCTCCTATTGGAGACTACTACAATCCTATTATTAATCCTGAAATATTACCTCCAGAATTCTTGTCAAAAGTTTATATTTTAGAGCTTTGGAAAGAATGTTCTAAAAACCAATAATAATAATTAATGTGGCAATTCTGTTTGAAAATTGCACAATATAATCTATTTCATATTAAATGAAAAACTCTTATTGTAATAATTGTAGGTCCTGGTAGCTCGTTGTGAACATGATGCAGTTGTTCAATCACCCTCAGGTGAACTACAATTTTTGAGCATCAAAGCTTTGAATGAATGGGATAGTAAGTTAGCAAATGGAGTGGAATGGAGGCAAAAATTAGATACACAAAGAGGAGCCGTGTTGGCAAATGAACTGAGAAATAATGCTTGCAAGCTTGCTAAATGGACTGTCCAAGCTCTTTTAGCTGGCTCTGATCATATTAAGTTTGGTTATGTGTCCCGAGCCCAAGTCCGTGACAGTTCCAGGCATGTTATTCTAGGAACCCAGCAATACAAGCCTAATGAGTTTGCCGCTCAAATCAATTTATCTATGGATAATGCTTGGGGAATCTTGAGATGCATTATAGATATTTGCATGAAACAAAAAGATGGTAATTTTTTGTTCTTTTTTTTTTAAGATAATCTCCCTAAAATATGCTAACAATTATTTATTATTTTAGGAAAATATTTGATCATGAAAGATCCAAATAAGCCAATGATTCGTCTTTATGATATCCCTGATAATACTTTTGAATCAGAGGGTTCTGAGAGTGAAGGTGAATTTTAATTCTGATCATTATGTATTTTACAAAGCAAAGAAGGCATAATGAATTTTTTTGTTGCAGAGAACGAAATTTAACTATTACTCTATAAAATATACTTTCCAGGAGAATGTAAATATGTATTTAATTCAATTTATAACATTTCGGAAATGTATTTGGAATAAAAAATAGCAACTTTTTATTTATGCGCATATATACATTGCATATATATATATATATATATATATATATATATATATATATACTTTTTACAATTTATTTCTGCACCAATGGCTACTCAAAAATAATACCATTCTCTTATTCGTTTTGTTTTAAACAAGTTGTTTGTTCAATTAGATTTTTTCTATTTTCAATCCAATTCTCCAATATCAAATTCTTTTTCCAATATCCAACTATTGAATTTTTTCTATAAAATTTATGTGGGGAATAGATTTTCCTAAGCTTTGTAATATTTGTTATTGGTTTACTCATTTAATTTTTTTTTTATTTTGGTTTGATGTTTTTGAAATTTTTTTGTTGCTTCTTTTTGGGTTGTTGATACATGCTAGAATTTGGTCTGATATTTGCCAATTCTAAATATGCATCAGGATGTTTCTAGAAATTTATTATGTGCAGCTATAACGCGGTAGAAACAAATATCCATAGAATTTGGTTTTGTTGTACATGGGTATATTACTACCATTATTAGCCACCATTGCAATAATGAATGGGTGTGATATCTCAAAACTTATATGCAAGTAGTTTTATTTGATGTTGAAGCAACTGTACAGTATAAAATCATTTGTTTCAAAAAATTCATTGTATAATCTTTATCAAATTGTAAATGTGGTTTCACTATTCAACTGATAAAGACCGATATGGATAATGGACGCATTTCCTATGCTAGATACTAGATCAAGAACGTGTCAGTATTTTTGTCTATGATGCACGGAATTATATAGTATCCTTGTGTGAAACGAGTTACTTCTGGTGATAACACATTCTCGTAAGTTTACTGTATTATTATTATCATAACGAAAATAATTATTTTGTATAGTGTATACATTTTTAATTATGCTTAAAATGCATTATCTCGTATCATCAGTCATCACCTAACTAATGTTTTATGATTTTTGCCAGTGAAGTTAAGCGCATACGTGAACATAAATGAAGTTCGCGGCAAGTAGAATTATTCTAGGCGCTATGTTCGAATTTGATGTAGAATTTTGCAAAAAGTGTTTCATTTTATTATATATTCTCATAAAGATTTCGCAATTAAAAATTTTATTAAAGTTCTTCGAATCTTTCAAGTATCAAATAGTATTGTTAATAATATAATAACAGGATCTCATTAAGTTAAAAATATCAAAAGTAATAAATCAAAACAAACTTGATGGCTATGTTATGTTTTCATTAATTTGTTTCGAGATTATATGTAAAATTATTTTATATTTGATATTTGTTTTGTTTACAAAATAGCATTTACCATTAATTTCGTACTGAGCTCAATTTACCTTAATGATGCTAAAAAATAAGAAAGAAATTAACAAACGGTATCTGATAAAAAGCTAAATGTTATTTCTTATTAAATTATTTGTAAGTGTATACTATTCACACATAAAACTTTTTTGAACACATATCTAATATACATAATAGATTTTGAAAAGAATGTTTGATAGAACGTTAAGTGGTTAATGAATCATCTAGCGAAGCAAAAATATCATGGCAATGTGTTTAATATGATGTTTAATATATATATTTATACCAATAATATATTTAAAACAAAGCAAATATATTAGTGGTAGAAAAAATAAAATATAATATGCCATTATTAAAAAAAAACTATTTTTTTAAATGGCCCGAAGCTATTGAAAAAATACTATTTTTTTAAATGGCCCGAAGCTCCTGTTATTTTTTTTATTATGAGAAGACTTAAAGCAGTTTTATTAGTAGATAAGGTTTACTTAGGTCATTCACAAAATTTTCTATTAGTGAATTTTAACGGCAAGCATTATAAAAATATTACTTTTTGATCAATTTTTAAAATATCATAGTTGTTGACGATTAAATGTAATCATGCATATGATAGGAAAGAAAAGTAAATTTATATTTTAAAGTTACATCATTTCACTCGCCTATTTGTAATTCCATACTTAAGTTGTAATATTGTGGTTCCTATGTATTATGCTTGATAAATAAGTTGAAAACTTGTTACGATGTTACTAATTTGAATGAAATCAGTCAGATTTTTCTTATCGCAACTGCACTATGCTGTACAGTATTAATTTCCATTCCAGTATTGTTTCCTCTGTAAAATGGAGCACTGAAACACTATTTAGGTAATTGAGATAATACGTATGCATTAACTTTCCGAATGAGAAGTGATCCGCCTTGCCAATTTTATGTTCTCTCGACGTTTCAAGAAATTTTTAATCATTTGAGATCACAATTTGTGTGTTTTTTTTTCTAATAAACGGTTGCGCCGAAATCAAAATTTAAAAGCCTAAATATATCAGCAAGTTCATGCGACTTGCCTGGAAGCAAACTATCACGAATAGATTTAGAATGACTTGGAACCTCGTGAAGGCAAAATCGCGAGATAATCGGAATATATGACGAAAATATATATTTGATGTTGAATAATAATTGTTTTTACATAGAGGTGCATTCTTGATAAAAGTACTACTTGTTTTGTTGAATCGATTTATTAATTAAAATTGAATATTTCAGTAGTATTTAAGTTCTTTTGATATGACTACTCCAACTTTAACAACTGGAATACATGGCGAAGATGCAGAATTATCATGTTTACCCATAACGTCTTTAGAGCAACTGTGGACTTATATGTCGAAGCCGCCCGGGTGGGGCAGATTCACTGTTACAAAAGCTCCAAGGGGTGGTTCATTTGGCAATGTGCCATTTGGGAATTACTATTGCCACGTTAAGGAGGACCAGTGGCGTACTGATGTAGAACGTCGACTACGAAATTGCCGATTGGGAAAAGAAGTAGTGAAAACCGAACTACTTGTTTGTCATGATATGATGAACGGCTACCTTCATGACAGGTAAATTCAATATTTTATTAATGATAAAGGCGATATGTTATTTTTTTTATTAATTCTACCTTAGAACAAGTTGCAGAAACTTTCTGATATTTGTAAATAATCGACTTTAATGAGAATTGAGACTTATTGTTAGCAAGTTTTATATTTTAAGACATCCCATTATTCCAAACATTAATTAATTTTTATACTTTAAATCTCTTGTCGTAGGCAGAGTTATAACATAAAAAATTCATAAAAATCGTCAAAAGTCTTATCAATGAATTTCAAAGAAATGGCCCGGCCGATTGTTACCAAAAACTAATGAGCACGATCTTTATTGATATCTTCTGAACGGTTATAAAAATCGATTAAGGAGGAGCGAAAACGTTGACGAAAAATTTTCTGCAGATTCTGAAAAAAAAACTGCAAAATTAATCAACGCGAGCTCTTATCGAGTTTCATCGAATGGTTTTTAAATTTTTCATATCGGGTCGACCGTTTTTGAGAAAGCGTAAAAAGGTCAAATTATAATAAAAGCGTTCCATTATTTCAAACTTAGATGATTATTTTTAAATATAAATAAAACTATTTGTTATACGTCTGTAATATTTCAGGATGTTTTTTATGTGAACTCCATCATCAAGACATCTTTCATACAAATCGTTTTTTTCTTCTTTTTTAATAATATCAGATATTTAACAATTTGATTTATTTATGTTTTCAGATACAACAGTCTAATTTGAATATTTATTGTTTAATAGGTTTGTTAACGGTTCATCAACATTTCATTCCTATCGATTTTATCGGTGGTCGGCCGTTGATATATTCGTTTATTTTTCGCATCATTTTGTCACGATACCGCCCTTAGGATGGATAAACGCTGCCCATAAGCACGGGGTTAACATATTTGGTAAGTGTTAACAAGTGTATATAATTATTCAATTTATCACATATTTTCAATGGTTTTGCATGATATAATTGAAATTACAGGTACATTTATAACAGAATGGGATTCTGGGCAACAGATTTGTGAGGCGATACTGAGTACTCCGCACACTATGAATTTGACGATTCAGTCTTTAGTGCAAATAACAAAGTATTTTAAATTGGATGGGTGGCTACTGAATATAGAAAATAATTTGCCCGATGGAAACAAAATGATGTACGTTATATTAGATCACATTAAATATTTGTTTTTGGATTATCTGACTGATTTTATGTAGCATATTTAAAAAGGCAAAGTATTCACAAATATTCTTTCTTTGTACATATATCTATATTAACAATTTAACTCTCAATCAACGTGAATTGATTATTTACCAATTATGCAGAAGAGTTCTATGGATTTTTTTTTTAATCATATCAATGTTGCTTTTAGCGAATTTGTTCAAAATCTAACTGCTGCCTTGCATAGCGAACTTCCAGGTGCGCGGGTTATATGGTATGATAGTGTCCGCGTTGATGGAAAACTTCATTGGCAAAATGAGCTTAACGAATACAATAAGTAAGTTTTATTATTACAAAGGTTATTCCATAAAGCTAGTTTTTAGTTTTGTTTTACCAACTTTGATATATATAAGCAATAAATATTCAATTCTGCGCTTATATGTTTGAAAGCTATGAAGAAAAAACGGTGATTATTGATAATGTTTCGTCGCCATAACTTTAATGGCTTTAAGCTGGTCTTGTAGCATAAGAATTAGCAAAAAGAATTCGAGAAGTTTATGTTTATTACTTATTATTATTTTTTATAAAATATCCTTTAACGATTCACTGTTTAATTTTAAATGTTTAGAGGATGAAATATTATGCATCAGAAAAAATATATTGAGACTTTTTTGGAAGTAAAGATTCTGATTTTTCATAGATCATTTTATGATGTCTGTGATGGAATATTTTTGAATTACACATGGAAAGAACACAATTTAGAGCGATCTCTGACTGCTTGTGGTTCTGGATCTGCATACAAGGTCTTTGTCGGTGTCGATGTTTTTGGGAGAAACCAGTATGGTGGTGGAGGATTCAAAACGCAATTGGTAAACATATTTATAATAGTTTATTATTAATAAATGAATTTTGTATATAAAATCGTTTTCAATTAGATTGTGTATATTATTTATTATTTTACAACAGTACGGAGTTCTCGAAAAAGAAGTTTGTTTTCTGAAATTATATTTATAATAGTTTATTATTAATAAATGAATTTTGTATATAAAATCGTTTTCAATTAGATTGTGTATATTATTTATTATTTTTTACAACAGTACGGAGTTCTCGAAAAAGAAGTTTGTTTTCTGAAAAATCTGACTTGCTTATTTTGTTTTCTTGCCATTTTACATCCAGTCCATACGTTGAATTCTAAGTACAAGGAAATCTTTTTCTATATCGGATACAACTTAAATTTATGTAAGTCATGATTAACTTTTTAGGCAATAGACATGGTGCACAAATATGGATTTTCTACAGCGCTATTTGCTCCTGGTTGGACACATGAAGCTATTTGCAAAAATATACCGCAGTCTGGTGTTCTTCAACAAGTTGTCAGCACTGCAAACAATATTTTGAACATATGCAGAACATCGGCAATTGTTCAGGTTAGATTTGATATTCACCCAATTTGAAAAACAATAAATGAATAATAGATTTTCCATATTAAATGTAATAGTGCCTATTGTGCCGTGCCGTGCCGGGCCGTGCCGCCTGTAGATTAAGAGCGACGAGACTCGATTCAGAGATCCCGCTTCGTGCGGTCTGTTGTACAGCAGAAATGACAATGGGGTTTTCACGTGGAAACATATTGCTATCAATATTTCAAAGTGAAAACAGTTTTTGTCTGTCATTGTTGCAATATCCCAATTAGAAAGACAGCCAGGGAGTTAGGGGAAATATAACTATATCTCAGATAGGGTAAGGACAATCGCTGGATTGCCTGCAACGTCGTTCTTAGTAATAAGCAGAACTCGGCATAGCTTATAGAACATATAATTGTTCTGATTGCTGTGAAAACTTTGTGTAAAAAAGTATTACATGAATATAAAGTATTGTTTTTAATATTTTAGGCAGGCTTGAATATGTCATCAACAAGCCAAAGTTCTGATACCATGTCTGTAACTCCTTTACCAGAGAAAAATGTTGCAAATGATCAAGCGCATTTGGATTTATTTCTGGCACGCGAAGATTTGTTTTGGAGTTTGATATGGCGTTATTACAGGACACATGAAATTGTTCAACTTCCATTCGCCACTTCATTTTGTCAAGGAAGTGGGTTATATCGCAATAGAAAGGCTGAGGTACGTAATATTTGCGATACAACACTTGAATAGGATCATTTTTGATGATTTAGTAAATGAATAAATGTTACTTAAACGCGCAATGAGTAATGAATATTTACATTCTTGCGCTGAGTTTTTACTTTTTTACTTGAAACTAGATTTTCTATCATTGCTGTTGTTATCGTGAAAAATTATTAAAGAAAGTTTAATTGGCTTATAGTCCATCAGAATTTATCTTGTAAATTTAAGAGAAACGGAACAGTTGATAAATATTTTGTATTTTTTTTATTTTTTTTATTTTATAGAGCACAATACATATTGTAAAATTATTATTGATTAGTGACATTAATAATTTATTATTTATTATTTATTATACATTATTAGACATTAAAAAAATTGATGTACTTTAATCAATTAAAATTTTTATATTATCCAATTAGAATTATTTAAGGTAAATCACTATTTTAATACTTCCTATATTTCATTTTCAATTGATTTTCTATTTTTCTTATTGAATTATTTAAAAATAATTTGATGCATCGTATTATGCAATAAGATATCATTACATACTTTTTACACGCTTCATTTAACAAAAATTTGAATCATTTGGCGTGAATTATTTTATTATTTAACCAAGACTATCAAAAGAAAAGTTGATAGCCCAAGGGTGATTTTTACATTATATTTATTGTTGTAGTACATTAGCGATCAACCGTGGTACGATCTCAATGCTCAAGAGATTCAGCCAAGCATTCCATTCTGTCCATTACGCTATGATTTAGAAACGTTTCTAAATCCTACAAATGCTCTATCAGATCTTTCTGTTGCCAACATCCAATCTACAAGTTGCTTAGAATACGAATTTGCAGACTCATTCAATGGTGGTTCATGTTTAAGATTTACAAAGCTTGCTGATGATGATCTCATTACTCGACTTTTCGTTACAAATCTGCCGATTAGAAAATCGGCAATAGTTATCGTCGTTACGAAGAAAATATTTTACGGATGCCTGTCCATCTTGGCATTAGGTAAGATGAACAAAAATAATATTCAGATTTAGTTTTTACATGGGCACGGAATTAGAGTAGTTTTTTTTTACATTTTAATAATACATATTTTTTAGTATTTCTGCAAACATAAATAACTAATGAAGTAAATACGGTACAGTTCTACCAATTTTATAACTAATTAAAAGTCTATACTAATAATACCTTTAAATTAATTTTCCCATATGATCGTTTTCCAAATAGTGTATAGGAAAATCAATTAATCTGCTAAGAGAGATTTATTATTTGTTTTATCAAAATTTCAACAATCATACTTCCAAGTAGAAAGTACGGACAAAATGACATAGTGTTTCGATTTGGATTTGATATTTACTTATTTAATGATATTATAATCAGTCTCGATTGACCAATTACATAGTCTAACAAGTAGAAAATGTAATAAAATGTTTATTATATCATTTTGTCCGAAAGCCAACAAAATGAATAAATAACATAAATTTCATCGAACACCTAATTATTGCAATAAAATTGATCGAAATTACTGTGCTGAAATAAGTTAATTGTTTTTTTTTTCTTTTTTGATTGATATTTTATTTTCATTGACTGAGATAGTCAGACAGGGGTGTCTAGTATAAGAGATAATGAAACAATTTTCATATTTTATATATGTATATACATATCATTTATGTCTATTTTATTATATATTAATAAGGCTTATATTTAAATCTTTAAATATCTCTTCAATCTTTTTTGTCTTCAATTTCTTAATTTATAATAAAACTAATAACAAATAACAATTAATAAGTGCTCAAATAATAAGAGAAAACCACCGTCAATATAATAACTTTTGAAGCTGCGATACTTGTTTGAACTGATTACTGCGACAAGACTGTGACAATGACGATCAACATCTGACTAGCTTGTTATTATATCTTTTCTCGTCACATTATACAATCATGGAAACAGTACTGAAACCAGCTAATTTCTACATAAGACCTATGTCATTTTATCCGTATTTTTTCTAGTAGTTTTGCAATAAATAAAAATTTCAGCTGAAAGACCTGACGGTAGTACGATAAAGTTGACATTGGGTGCCGACGATGAGTGTGATCCCTTCGAGGAATTCAATTTGCCGAATGTGTATTCACCAGATATGAGGTCTAGTACCTATTCTGTGCCATCACTGACGCCATTCGAGTGTATAACGACGAGTGAGGCTACAATCAAGCCTTCTACTGGAGAACAACTGAAATCGGCTTTGATATACTTACTAATTAACTATCCACAGGAATACTTTTATTTTTCTGCGCGAAATTATTGGACGACCAGGTATTTCTTGCAAGTTCAATATACATATTTATATACTTCAATATTTATTAAATAAATAATTAGGATATTTTAATGGAAATTAAGGAATTAAATATTGCAATAAAAATAATATTAAAGCTGATATTGTAAGAGAATATTTTGGTCCAGAATTTTAAAAAAATATTTGTTTTATATTAACTTCTTAAAATATTAAATTTATTTGCCTTTCAAAAAATCCATAAAATTCTTGTTCTTAGACTAGAATACTCCCTTATTATATTATTATACTTTTAACTCAATTTCAATCATGCTTTAAATAAATTTCCATACAATTTATTTTTAGACTAGAAACAAATTCTGATAATTCACAGCTTGAATATAGTGATGTAAACAGAACAACTTTTATCTCAAAGCCGTGACTTTGGGATATAATATATTTTAAATATATTTGTGATAGAACCTTTAATTAACTAATTTATTTTTCAGATACTACGTTATTCCCTGTTCCGATGTTCGCATAAGGGATATAGCTGTAAAATTAACAGGGCCTGTCGATTGCACAGTGCTTCTAGGTCATTTAGCCATAATACCATATGAATAGTTATTATTCATATACAATTCAATTAAAATTCGAAATATTAATAAAAGATAGTGCAAACAATTGATGTGTATTATTTATTTTTACATAGATTTATTTATACATACATATTACACACACACACATATATATATATATATATATCTATTTTTTAAAAATATGCCAAAATGTTTAGAAACCTGGGTTTGGAAACGGCCATCGACTGCACGCCGTTCTCCACCGGCATGTTTAGTTACAAACTTATGTATGTAAATGTATCACGCAGAAAGCACGCCGGCTCACAAGCTATTCATAACCGATTTACTGGGTACTTTTTATTACTTCATTAACAAAATTAATGAATTGAGTGGGGCCAGTAAAAATACCCTTCTCGAGGTCTGGCGCTCATCAGCTGGACGAGCATTTTTAACTACCAGTAGGGTAAGTTATAGTAATGGTCCAAAAATCGAAAATATTTTTTTTGCATATCTTTACGTTTTATAGGTTTCTGAACATTCTGGCATACCTTAGAAAAAATAGATGTATGTATGTGTGGATACAATTTTTTGTCCACGTTTTTGAGAGTACGAATCAAACAATTTGATCCGGCAAATTGCTGGAACTTTCCGTAGCAAAATAAAATATTCGAGCAATATTAAATGTTTTCAAATAGATTATTATAAATACTGTAACCTAAGTTACAGCTTACAGCTTCAAAGCTTTAAAACGTAAAGATATATATATATATATATATATATATATATATATATATATATACAAAATCTTCTAATAACTCTGTATTTTTGATTCAGATTTCAACACGTTTGAACAAACAATTACTCTAGCAACACTCAACATCAATATTTTTTTTACTACTGCACATATCTTACGGACTGGGTACTCTGGTCTGGCACAGGTCCTTCTATCCAACTGGCTCCGCACCATCAGTCTAAATTTTTCGTATTGCACTGTCAGCAGTTCTGATCCAGAAACTATTTTGATTACATAACAATGGATGCATTTTGTTATCACCTGGTAACAATTCACAGGTTTGTCGCAATTTTCACACCATATAACTGGTCCTAAAGAGGAATCAAATCATTCTGTGTTTGGAGCGCGTGATGACGACATTGCAGTGGTAAGTGTTTGAAGAATTTAATATTATGCAATAAATTCATATATTTAGTTTTGAATACGTGGCATATTTCTGTTTTGATTGATTTGATTTGACTTGATTTTCTATTGTTCCATTTATTACCCGTTATCAATAATTAATCATTTTAATTTTTATCAATAAAATACTATAAATGCTACGTAGTATTATCTATATAAAACACTAAATGTATTAAACTTTTGCCAACTTTCGATGAAGCTTGATAACACACTTAGGTACACAACTTTTTAAAGCAGGACCCCTCAAAATCGACCGATTTTTTAAGTTATAAAATCATAGTTCAACAAAAAGTTAAATTCTTAAAAACTGGACGCAATTGTGTTATTATTTTTGATGGTGGTCCTAGAAATGTTATTCACGGTTAAGGTTTCAAAGTTAAAATGAACAAAATTAATAAAATTTAACCACAATAACCGAAAAAGGGTCATAAATTCACCAAAACACTAATTTGCACTTAAAAGCTCATACTTTCCAATTAAAGTAAGATATATTTTATACCCTTAACCCGTTATATATATATATATATATATATATATATTTGAATACGAGTTATTTCAATCAAGAAAAGATTGGAACAAATGTCAATAAAAGAAGATATATTTTTAGTTCGATTTATTTATCGCATTTTAAATATATTTATGTACAAGATTTTATGCTAATAAATGCACTGTAGCGTATTTATAATATTTTCAATATCGTTAAACAGCTTGTGAGTGATTTTATATTTTCCAATTTGTTTTTTTATTATGATAGTATAATATTACTAATCTATAAGTCGTCATGTACATTTCATAAATATAACTATACATAAAATTATTATCCTAGAAGTTTAGCGGTTCCATTATCGAGTCCGTTCGTCATCAATTAAATATCATATTGTTAGTTGTTTGGACGTGATTAGGTAATATGGCTTGATTCTTATTATAAATGCAATATAAATAATTCTCGGATGAATTTGTATATCACAAAAGTCCACAGAGTGTCTTTGACAATTTATACATCATTACAGTTTCCAATTCTATTGTTGCAGCTAAAATTTTTTCCGTCCATTGTAAAAACTGTTTAATATCCGCTCCCCAGAGGACTTCCATTGGCTGGTCTTCCGCTTCCGTATCCCTCAGCACCGCCAGCACCTCCAGCACCATTACCATTT
Organism: Ctenocephalides felis; assembly: GCF_003426905.1. Classification (NCBI taxonomy): domain Eukaryota; kingdom Metazoa; phylum Arthropoda; class Insecta; order Siphonaptera; family Pulicidae; genus Ctenocephalides; species Ctenocephalides felis. Next base: position 23,577,138 of record NW_020537758.1, on the reverse strand, counting down.
CCTAATTAATAAAAATTATTTATTTTATTACTTAAATTTGTTGTACCCAATTAATCCTTTTTTATTATTTTAAAGTATAAAAGTGTACTCAAAATATTATCACAAATTTTATTCACAGCTATATTGCTAATGAATAAACTTAATCGAAACCGATATCTTTTTCTACTGTAAATTTTCCAATTTGAAACCAATTATATATTTAATAAATTCATACTAACCTCCTGGATACCCTCCATTTCCATTGCTACCACCTGGATAACCTCCAGCGCCTCCATTTGATCCACCTGTTTTTATAAATTATTAGTGATCTGATTATAATTATTAATGAATTAAATTGAAATTTAATAATTACTAAATTACTCTTGAATCTTAACGATTTTACTGAGATATTATTAATTTGAAACTGATTACATCATTTCTATTAATTTATACTAACTGCCTGGGTATCCTCCATTTCCATTACTGCCACCTGGGTAACCTCCAGCACCACCGCCATTTGATCCTCCTGGTTTTCAACATAACAAATGAATATAAAATATTTTTATACAAAATAAATTAATAATTGTTTATATACTTATACGTCAATAAATCGTACTAACCGTTTGAATATCCTCCATTTCCATTGCTGCCACCAGGGTAACCTCCAGCACCGCCATTTGATCCGCCAGGGTAACCTCCAGCACCGCCATTTGATCCACCTGGATAACCTCCAGCACCGCCATTTGATCCACCTGGATAACCTCCAGCACCGCCATTTGATCCACCTGGATAACCTCCAACACCGCTTCCTGAACCACCTGTTGAAAATATATTTTATGACCATATGATCAAAAGATCAAAGAGGTTTGTAGGCAACTATGTCTAATTCATGCTTTACTTTCTGTTATGATATATTTTAGAAATATATTAATGAAGAAAAAAATATATTAGACTGATCACACTGATTATATATATCTATATGAAACAGATATGAGAGATTTGTCAAGTTTGTTCCCGACTTTATTTTTTCAGAAACTTGTTTGAAATTATTTTTCTTTACAGAAAATCAAGGAAAGGCAATTCATGTAAATATATTAATAAGTGGCAAAGGAAATAAATCTAAAACAATGCAAATGTGCCATATATACCGGGATATCCTCCAGCACCTCCAACACTTCCACCCGGATAACCACCTGCGCCTCCAGCACCTGATGAAGCAAGTATTGAAACGTTAGTAAATAGATAATACCTTGCAGCTATAATCAAATATTATTAGATTATAAATAATAATTTGTAACTAATGTAATGGATCATGTAATTTGTAATGGATTTTGTTACTAAATAACAAAATTAAGTTAATACTCATTTGAGAATGATCCGCATAGTCACTGTAATCTACATTGTTATCCTTGATTATTACTTTATCGTAACTAAACTAGTACCGTTTATTTTAACAGTAGAGCTTCACACTTTAAACATAATGTTTTGTTTTCAAACTTTTATAAATTTTGAACTAAATTGCATTAATAATAATCTTGCCTCCAGCGCCTCCTGGATAGCCACCTGCGCCGCCAGCACCGCCAGGGCCTCCAGATGCGTAACCGCCTGCACCACCAGCACCTCCTGCACCGTTGCCAAATCCTTCATCTGCATTTAATACGTTTCCGGTGAGCAATAAATAAAAAGGTAATAACAAATATTTCATACCGAAATATACCAAATAGCTTTAATTAGAGCAGTAATAGAACATTTTCCTATTCCGTTATATAAATTATTTCGAATTTTCAAAGATCATGCACAAATAATTCAAAACAGTAAATAATTTTGGTTAAAGAATATTATTTAGTAATGTATGAGAATTAGTATTGTTATGGAAATTATAATGTATGTTCATAAATTTGGAAATTAATTGTTAATAGTTTCAACTAATTTGCGTTAAGCGTCGTTAGAAAGCATACGTACCAATCGTAATGGCATTAGTAGTACCTGGATAAAAAATTAGCATATTGTGGTAAATATATAAATTGTTAGCCATAAGGGGATATAATAAATAAGAACTTCTTATTAATATATGATTGTGTAGATATACACATACACACACAAACACACACACACACACATATATATATATATATATATATATATATTTATATATATAGGTATATAATTTCATGGTTCAAACCCTAATACGTTTACCTCAAACAATTTAAAACTATTATTATTTGTATTGTTAAGTCAAATAATACAAATAAAATGTAACTACAAAATCTCACCACTAGAATATTGTTACAATTTTTACTTTACCTATTTAGTTCCCGTTAGTAGATGATTAGACGCCATCCTTTTCCGGCACCTACCCGCGACCTACTACCGCCCTAGCCGCGCTTTGAGCAAGAGCCACGTAGAAATGATTTTATGCTATCAGTTTAATTAGTTGACAATTACACTTATTTAATTAAAATATGTACTAAAGATTTATTTTGTATTTTGGGATATAACTGAATAGTTTATTCCCTAATTAAAATAAAATTTAAATTGTACTCCTGGCTTTGTAAAATTAACATTTCTTATTTCGCCAAGGCTTCATAAAAATCACAATCAAATAGTATATTTTTGCCGAAATGAAGTAACAAATTACTTATACGAATCTCATATGCTGCCTCAATATTTTTAATTTCAGTAGTCAAACGAAATAATTTTTTTCCTTCAAATGTAATAAAACCAAATTGCGACATCTACTTGAGTTTAAGTGAAAAATATTACGTAACTATGTTTCATACAATGGTATGATTTCAGTTTCTATAGTGGCTCTCGGATGAAGCAGCAGCATTGTTTTCCTTACTTTTTTTTTTTTTTTGAAAATTTGAACCGCGTTTCGTACCTTCGTAACGAATCTGTGGTCTGAAACCGTCAGCGTCAGCCTCATATTCTACAACCTGACGCCTTCCGTCTGGTAGCAACACGTTGAACTGACCTGTTGCTAAATCTCCATCTCGTGATTCTGAGTGCCCAAAACTGTTTCCACTTTCGGGATCCTGCACGTCATAACTGAATTCATACTTGGCCGGCTCCTGAGAATTAATCTTATTTAAATACAAGTTAATTTATGTACAATAGGACAGCTATGGCGATGCAGTTTTTACTGGCACGTATTATAGCGATGAGGGTCATTAGATTCCACAGAATAGTTGATTACTTTCAACAGATGACTTATCTCAATTACACTGTTACATTTTTTATTACCTCGATTATTCAATTTTAAATTATTTATTTAATCATGTTATTCAATAATATAGATATATAAATATGCATACACACACCTATATATATATACGTGTATATATATATATATATATATATATATATATATATTATTTTATGCGCGATTTGCTAGGACTACAATTTTTTGAAATTGAAAAAATATTTAAAAATCTGATTAAAGCAAACTAATTAAAATTGTTAAAAATAAAAAAAAAATTCTTTTTTTAAATATAGCACTGTGACCCGAACAAAACAAAACAATAGTTGCTTTTGATCTGTGTTTGTTGGTTATATGGAGTTCAATACATTTATCCAGTTAAATAAACTCGATCAAATTAATGCAAATATATTGTAATACGATATTTATGTCATTTCTGTTCACATATGTGTGTGATACACATATATGTGTGTGACTTTAGTAAATTGGCTTTAGTACTTAAATAATGTGAATAAGATTTAGAAATGATGAGATTACGTCCTTGTTAACAGTGAAAGCATTGATTAAGTAATTAACGATCCATAAAATGTACATAAAATCGGAACGCAGTGTTGCACTCTCAAATCATTGGCGCAAAATTTCATGAATTTTACGATTAAAGATGTTGTAACCAAAAGTTAACTAATTTGATTAGAAAGTAATAGATTATGATAGTACACGTTTGACAAAACTTACACTGCTTCCGTCGTCTCCTCCAAAGCCGCTGCCGCCAAAGCCATTAGATCCAAAGCTTCCAGCGCCTCCTGCTTGACCGAGTCCGCCCGCAAAACCAGCAGCGCCCCCAGCACCGCCTGCACCAGGTGCTCCGTATGTGGAGCTTAATCCACCACCATTTCCAAACCCATTACCTGCTCCAGGTGCGCCATATGTTGAGCTCAGCCCACCTCCATTACCACCGAAGCCTCCATTTCCGGATCCAGGAGCGCCATACGTAGAGCTAAGTCCGTTACCTCCAAAGCCACCGTTGCCTGATCCTGGTGCACCATATGTAGAACTGAGACCACCGCCGTTACCGCCGAAGCCACCATTGCCTGCTCCTGGTGCTCCATATGTTGAACTTAAGCCGCCACCATTACCATTCTGGCCTGGAGCTCCGTAAGAAGAGCTAGGCTGTCCAATAGCACCGCCGTTTCCATTTCCGTTAGCCCCTGGAGCTCCATAGGATGAACTAGGCCTACCGCCATTTCCCCCAAAACCATTTCCAGAACCAGGAGCTCCGTATGACGAGCTCGGTCGGCCACCATTTCCATTAGATCCTAAATATATTCATATTTCAACTTTTGCTCTCATAACATTATCTAATAACTGCAATAACATACCTGGCGCACCATAAGAGGAGCTTGGTCGACCTCCGTTGCCATTACCGTTACCGTTGCCATTGCCCGGTGCACCATATCTTGAACTGGGTCGGCCGCCTCGGCCCCCGTTAGCACCATTACCGTTCCCAGGTGCTCCGTAAGATGAGCTTGGTCTTCCCCCAAATCCATTGCCTGATCCACCAGCACCGGGTGCACCGTAAGAAGATGATGGACGGCCGCCTCCATTTCCTCCGTTGCCAGCACCAGGAGCACCATATGAAGAACTTGGGGCACCGCCATTGCCGTTTCCACCAAAACCACCACCGTTTGGAGCACCGTATGTGGCACTCAGACCATTGCTAGCACCTTCAAATCCGTTTCCATTTGCACCGGGAGCACCATAAGTGGAGCTGAGCCCGCCTCCATTTCCTCCATTTCCATTGGGAGCTCCGTATGTAGATGATAACCCACCATTTCCTCCATTTCCATTAGGAGCTCCGTATGTAGAAGATAAACCACCATTTCCAAAGCCACCGCCGGCACCATTTCCTGGAGCTCCATAAGAGGAACTGGGTGCCGAACCGCCTAAACCATTTTTACCACCTCCTGAACCAGGTGGAAGGTAGGAATTCACAGGTGGTTCCGCAGAGACAGCCGCAAGTGTCGTCAGAAAGACGCTAAACGCCAAGGGCTGAAAAAATAGACGGTGGTGAAATTTCTTGTATAAATATTGTGGACGAAACGGCATACAAATGGATTAATTAGCTTTCCGTTTCTTTCTCACCTAATACGCTTACAGTGTGACGAAACAATGCAGATGTAAAAGGAGCCAATTGCATACATTTGTCATACAAGTTTTAATGAATCGTTGTGACCATATAAATTATTTCCACTGGTTTATATATATATATATATATCGATTACATTTACGATTCTAATGATTTTCTATGATGAATGATAAGAATTACAGTAAACATTTTAGTAGTATTATCATTAACATTTTGTAAATTTGTATTATTCCTATATTCATTGGTTGATCTAAGAAAAATATTAATAATACTACAGATAAAAATTCTAATGTTTGTTTTGAATTTTTGGGCTCTTAACAATATTCAAATTAAAGTTTTAAATAAATTAATCAATTTTAAAAAAAATTGTTAGAATAATTTAAATTTACAATAATTTATTAAGAATTTTGCTAGCTAATTTGAGCTTTTTAGATCGTTAAATGACAAATATTTGGCAGTTTCATAGAAATATAAAATATTTTTACACTACATATACAATTAATTGAAATTTTGATTTGTAATACAATTATACCATTTCAATTTTGTTTTTTATTAACAATTCGCTTTTAATTTTAATTTTGTTCATTTTAATTATGACCTTATACTTCAACACTGAGTAAAATATTCATTTTAGTCTCTGGTTCTCGCTAACTCATATTCGAAGTTTAACGAATTTTATTATTTTTTTAAGAAGAGAATATTCAATTGTTTATTTGAAATATATATATATATATATATATATATATAGAGAGAGTTCCAATTTTTATATATACATATAAATTTAACGTTAATTTGATTTAAATATAATATATAATTTATTATATACAAATATCGTTCCATTCTAAATTGAAAATAGGGATAAATTTAATATGTTCTGGAATTTTTTTCAAAGTTCAAAACGATTGATTGAACGCTTAATTCAGCATCAAGATATAGATACGGTACGATGAAATTTGGTACTGTGAAAAGTAGCCGTAAGCTATTTATACAATTGGGAATTTTCAAATTTTAATAATCAATGCTATACACAATCTCAACAATATGCAGTTGTTCCATTCCAATGACTTAGACTATTTAATATAATAATTTTGACTTATATTCTGCATATTTACAGTTTATTGATTGACACTGATATTTTGTATTCACTTACCGCAATCATATTTCACCAAGATTCGTAAAATTGAAACTTGAATCAAATTGAAATCCAAAGCTAACTTTAACTCTTTATTATAACAAAATAAGTAACAATATTTATATTAACTTTGAAGCTGTGTAAATGCAATAACCGAATAATATGATGCTCCAGAATTCCTGGTCCTGGCTTATATACTGCTTTAGCTTAATAGTGCATCATAGAGGGGTTCCAATATGATGCAATGTGCCCCTCACGTGGCGCATCTTCGAGAGAAGGTACTTAGTTCCCCTCCCACGCAAGAAGTATCTGCCGGTGCACATTACCATAGTCTTAAGACTACCATCATAAGATGATCCACAAAATTACGTAATGTCGGCACTGTGATGAGAGCACTATGAATTATTCAATGTGCTCCTACAGTGCAGTACTACTAGTACTTCATTAGAGCTAAGATTGTGTGCCTTACGAGAATTTGTAATGCAGTTTGTAAAAATAATTTTTTCACTTTTCATTGTTCGCATGCTGGAAGTGATCTAGACAATTGACCCGCTCATTGTTGCATGTCGCGATTATCGTAACAATAACAACTACATTTGCTTGGCAGTAATTGTTTGTAATTCGAACTAGATGTCGGCGAAACTTCTATATTTCGTACAGATTAAAATAACCTGAATTATATTATATCAATGCATCATATTTATTAAGTCCATTTTATAGCATGGACAAAAACGGTTTTATTAATAATGCATACAAAACAAAGCAAACATAGGTAAATCCATAAGACTTTTATAAGATGATTTGATGATTTTTCTGTATTTTCTTATTTGTATTTTAAAGCCTATTTTCATTCCTAAAATTTTAAATTATAATGAATTTTACTTGTTTTACATAGTATTTTACTTATAAAATATAACGATTTGAGATTAACAATCGAGAAATTGTTGACTTGGAATCCTTGCTGGTAGAAATTATTTCTACCTCTAGTCTGATCTCAGTGCCTTTGACAGGTCAAAAAAGTGCGATGTCACATTGGCAATGATTTTATAGATATGGATGAATTCATTAATCCATGACCACGTTTAATAAATTTACAATAGCTTAATGCGGTTACGCAATATTCTCGTAACTTTTTTATTGCGGATTAATAAAAATGTTTCAAAGAGTACAGTTAATGTACGGTAATTTTCACTATTTATGTCTATGCGTATTTCCTGTCAATTTTATCACAAGAATGAATTTCTTATACCTTTTATGTTAAAATAAAATAAAAAACAATTTAAAACGATGTTTTCCAACGTGGAGTCCACAGAGGAACTTATTTTTTATATTATTTTAGAGAGCAATTTATGTAAGGTAGGAAGAACATCATCATTACCTCAAAAGCAAGTAAACAATGTTATGTAAATTTATAATATTTATGAGTTATAAAGTAGAGATGAAAAATATGTCACCAGACATCACATTAAACTCACATCTTTGAATTAATATTGAAGAATATTTTGATTTTTACAAGAAAAAATGTCAGTATGAGTTCAGGGAAATATTTGTCTAAACTAATTGTAAGGTATTATAACGCACTTATGTTCATATTTCTGTAATAGGTGTGATACTGGATATGGTGAGGAATAAACTATTATATTATGTGTATTATTGATATGAATGTCAATTTTATGATATTGGAGTCAATTTTGCAAGCAACGCTTTCAATATCGGAGTTAGGAGCTACACAAATCAGGTGAGCTGTAGTAGATATGTTTATTCATTTACAATATATAACACTTATATTTTACCAACAGATTCATTCTAATAATGTAAATAAAGTTTTAAATTATTTGCATTTAGATCAGAATCTAAAAACAGTTCACTCGTTTAATTCAAAACAGGAAGCAAACTTTAGAACTGTTTGCCTGCGTGGTAAGAGTCCGATACCCAATTCGGCCGGATTGTTGTGAAACATTAGTGATTTTAGATTTTCACTTGTGATTATTGATTTAAAATATGATATCAAACGAAAAAAAATATTATTAATTAGAGAATGGTCACGTTGGGCTGAATTCTAATAAACAATAGGTTTGATTGATACTCAAAAAAGGTGTACAAGGTCATTTTGGACGAGTTTCAAATAATTTAGATGTGAGTTTAGCACGTGTTTATATGATTGTCTATAGATTAATTTCTATTCATATGTGCATTTTATGACACTGCACAACGACTTCATACGAGTAAATAGGTATTCTTGCACGCGTACTTTCCTCAATTAATTGCTAGTAATTCATTTCCTATTGCTAAAGTTATTTATTCTTTTATATCTCATAAATGCTTACTCTCTCAATATCGTTAAATAAGGCATCAAGATATATTTTTATATAGACAATAAAATATGCAACATTAAAGTTTGCTTTTGTTTTAATCTAGAATTAATTAGTAGGTAGCTGACAACTGTTTTACTCATCGACTTAAAAATAAGATCTAATAATACAAGTTTATAAATTATAGTCAAACAAATATTATTGGAGCTATTTCGCACAACATTTATTATCTTAAATTTTTATCACACTAAATGTTGTGGTCGTTTTATAACGTTGCATTAATGAATGTTACTAATTCTTTATTACTAAAAAAAGTCAACATAATTTGCATTCTAGAAAAATGCAAATTCAACGAGCTTCTATATATATATATATATATATATATATATATATATATATATATATATAAATATATATATATATAAATATATATCTAGCAGTAAGTGTAACGAGTAAATAACATATTTGTTACGATTTATTACTATTATTTTTTTCCCTAAAATTTGATGTCAAAAACTAATGTTTGTCAAATCTCGATGATATGCTTCTTCGCGAGGTATCTCTATATTTGCTCGATCCAATAACGGTCCTTCGTAGTTTTGGAATTTATGTTGGTTTACTGTTCGATTCCATTTTTGTTGTTTATATATTGGTTAAAATGTAAGACAATTTGATGATTCCACAAACGCACATTAGTGTCTCGATTATATATTAAGTGAGCAATTATTTAATTTTCTGTACCTAAAATAAACCGTAAAAATTCAATCTGACATGCCAACCAAGAATGTATTCAGATATATAATTATATTATATTATATATATAATTAAAATCAATTAAACAAATAATATTTCAATTCTTGTGCATCATGTGCACTCTGATGTACTCTCTGATGTTCACTTACTGTTGGTATTACCCCGAGTTTAGAAGTAAAAATGTATTCCATTTAAAAAGGTCAAAATTACAGAATCAATAAGTTTTTCTAAATACTTGCTGCAGATACAAATAGAGCAAATAAAAAGCAATAGATATTTGGATGACCTCACGTGAACTGTTGTGGCTTTATATTCCGCAATGAAATGAATGTGTAGCATGATTAAGTAGATACTTGAAATAAAGTGAAGATGAAAGTATAATATCGTACACCGCAATTATGTTTGCACGAAATAATCATATGCAAATAATATTCATGTAATCAAAACTCACGGCCAGACCAAAGTTGTAGTAATCGCAATGATGATTGCAAGCACTGTACAAAAAACAAATAAAATTTGAAAGATTGGCTTCATTTTTTACACTGTTTTAGTTACTTTTATACTTAAAAAGCAACTATATTCGACGTCTATTCGCAGAAGAATAGATATCTTATTTTTCATATTCAAAGTATCTTAGTTTTGTAACGTATAACCTAGCTGCTGAATGGGTGTGTAGAACAACCAACCATTGCATAAATTAACTTCAATTGACTTTCTGTGTATTAAGGGATTTGACACTGGTATAAAAGTTATGCGAGAAAGAATTATGAATCTGAAAATGTAGCCTATTTCACATAATAGTAATTATGTGATTTGAATTGTAATTATTTAGTTCTTCTGTTTTTCAGTAAAATGATTTGCAATGGCTACATTTAGGCCACATACACTGTACTCACAAAGTGATTAGAATAGTTTGCCGATAATGTTTAGGCGCTTAGAACGCCTAGGGATCCTTAGCTTATTAGGAGCATTGATATTATGTCGCTAGTTACTAAATACTAAAGCAAAGATATTTATTTGAGAGAATGTGGTCAAGTACAGAGAGCGGTCAAATACAAGGAGGTCTGATATGACGGCGCGAGCAGCAAAGACTTTGACGCGCCCGCGCGTTAAAACTATTGAGTTTACGAAAAAGATTATTAAATTAATTATAGGAAATTCTCTGTAGTTTAATTCGTATATATTTACTTTTCTCGTACAATGAGCCGGAAAGAGAAGATATTGTTAAAAAATTTTGATCTATACAAAAAAAGCTCATTAAACTTTTGTGAATATTCCTAACCAAAAGTTAAAATAATAATGCTAATTTCTTCGAATCGAAGAAAGCATGTATATGAGATCGATATTCTTCAAACTATTTTCTGCTCATTTTCAATATATAACAAAAAAAAAATTTTTCAAATCAAAATAAGTGTAAGTCAAAATGTTTTTCTAGTTTATACTATACATATTCCAAGAACGTACATAATCAGAATTAGTTTTTGGTTTTGGAGAAAAAATAAGTACTACATGATTAATTCCCCTTGGTATTCTCATATGAATACAAAATCTTGTAACGATGTTATATGATCATCTGTAGAAAAGTGATTCAATATACAATAGAACGTTCTCCGCGCTACCTATTAAATGTGATCAAATAACATGGTGTTGAGATGTTTTCAATAAATTCGATCATTAAAAAAATACTTTTACAACTTTGATATTTTTATGACGCTTCGCATATGATCAAAATTTCAAAATTAATTTAGTGTTCAAAATTCTGTTGCTAATTTTAGAAAATACATTTTCATTTTCTTAATTCATTATTACTGCTCTTGAGTGATTTTCCTAGTTCCGAAGCTTTAATTCTATTTTATTTTATTTATAATGAATAATATTTTATTTTTTTGGTTATTATTTTAGAAATGCGAATGATATACGACATAAAAAAATATTATAATATTAATTACACAGGTAATCATCTGCAATATAAAGAAAATCTTCTAGTTTCTGTTGTTTCCTGGCCATTTTTATCTTAAATATTTACTTGAATGAATTATTGTGTGTTTGCAGATAACCCAGGGGCAATAGAGAGTAAATATGTTCGCAAATTACTGCTGAATTATACAAAAAAATCATTGAAGTGAAAATCAATTCTCATTCGTGTTCAGCGGTAAAAACTACATTGGAAAACCGCACACCCAATGCAGACAACTATATTTTGTGGACACGTATTATCATTATGATTAACATTGATTTCGAACCTAATTGGTAGATAATATATAATTAACTTTCTATAGGGTTAATTATAGTAATCGCAATAAAAAATAAATAAAATTATTTGGGATATTTTTGCGTTTCGAAAGTATGATGCGTTTCAAATAAGAATTTTGGCATACCTTAGCTAAAAGGTGTGCATATGTGTGTGTGAATAATTATAATACACATTCAAAACAATAGTTATTAATCATTGATCTCAATGCCAAGCGCCACTAGTTTGCTAAATATTGTCTCTGCTTGCAAATAATATAATAAGCATCTCCTTTTTGATTTAATTCTATTTGTTCGTTGCTCATAGAGATATCATCGATGAATTACAGCTCATACAGCGCTGAATGGTTATATTGGAATTGTGTATTGATTTAATGAAGGCGACCTTGTTCTAAATATCGATCAAACTCAAATTATATTTTTGTTGAACAATCTGAATTGGCAACTCTATTTGCTCAGTTACCATTAACATGATTGTTTGATGCTCATGTAGTGCTTTTCAATGCTCGAATTCTGACATGATATAATAAATATCATATATATATATATATATATATATATATATATATATATATATATATATAGCGATATTATCGCTAATTATATAAAATTAGTATAAAAACTTTTATTTTAAATTTTAAAAACTTAAATTAGTATAAAAAGTATCAAAAGAAATGATGTACTGGCAATGACGATAATAATAGATTTGTACTATACTACTTGATATTGAGCAAATCGATTTTAAGAAGGGCTAAAGATTGAGAAGGACACTTGTAATAAGAATTAATTTTCATAAGTAATATCGATCATATGTCGTATAATACGATTTCATCCACAAGTAGTAAGATGCGCTCGTTTTATCTCTCATGGTCGCGCATGAAAATTGTAAATAATCGATTTCGCAAAAATCGAATAGTTGTAGACATATGCACACGAGTTAAAAGCAACTCGTGGAACACACATGCCGCATTAATGTTAAAAAATCAAACGTGTGCAAGTGCAATACGGCAATAAGGCACCGTGCAACTTGCATTTGAGATGCTGTTACAACACATAAGATAGTCGAGGATCTTATAGCTTGTTTGTACATAATAATTATCAATTTATATTTATATTTATATTTATATTTACGGATACAGGAATAAATTTAATAATTACAGAAAATAAATTATCTTAATTAAATTAAGTACAGTAAAATACAACTATTAAACAATATTACGCCTAACATTAGTAATATCTAATTCAATAACTTAAAGAAAAAAAATTTAATAAAATTCAAATAGTTTAATTGTTGTAGATCTTGAGAGTCTTGTTATGGTAAAAAAATCCTTTAAATATCCGTTATGCAATTTTTATTTGAGTCTCATATCTGGAAAATAAAAATTAAGAGCAGTATCAAATAAGAATATACAATATTTAAATAATTGTAATGATAAAATACTTAAAGTAGAAAAATGTTAAAATAATTTAGAATAAAAATTAGAAAAAGCATTGAAAAGGGAAAAAAATTCTGTTGGAAAAAAAGTATCAATTATTATTAGTAGGCATTTCATTATCAAAATAACGTTTGATATCAAAATTGGCAAACTCAGAATTCTGAGTACTTAAGTATCGTAGAAACTTGAGCTTTTAAAAGTTTAACAATAGTATTATGAAATTGACGATCATTCAGTTTCCTAATGTGTAGTGGGAGTAGATTAAAAAGCTGTACTCCTCTCCCGTCTATGGCATTAAAAGATGTTTCAAGTTTAAAAGTTGGTCCTTTTATAGTCAAATTTCTTGTTTTATAATAGGAATTTAACATGGAGGATAGGTGGAAGCGTTCAGGATTATTCTTTATGAATGACAACGTAATTAGCAAAAATATACAGCGAACAGTGAGAATGTTAAATTGTCGGAAAAGATTCCTACATGAGGACAAAGAACTGAGGGAAAAATTATTCTTAATGCTCTTTTCTGTATTTTGAATATATCCTTTAAGGAGGAAGAGAATCCCCAGAATTGTATTCCACAAGCGAGATGCGAATAGAAATTAAAATAATAAATTAAAAGAAGGCAATTTAAACTAACTTTTGATTTAAGAATTCTCAACATGAAACAGGTTTTAGTTAACTTAGATACAAGTATGTATAATATGCACGGTGTATTCTTGCATACTATTTTATTCAAAACTTTTTATTGCAGATTATTTATTGAAATAAGAAACTCAAACTATTTATTAACTTTCCGAATTAGAAGCTCGTGCTTTAATCAGGAAAACGGATTTGCTAATTTTCCTAATACTTCTTCTACGTTAACAGAGATTTTTAATCGTTTGAGATAAATAGATAAAATATGACTCCATGGAAAATTAAATTGTTGGATGACTTTGCCGGAAATATTTAATTGTTTAAAGAAAATTGCATGCGCTTTCCTTTCAACTTTTGGTTTCACATATCTCTGTGAACAATTTTTTTCTCACATGAAACATATTTTGAGTTCACAAAGAAGACGTTTAACAACTAAACATTCAGAATCTTGTGTGTTACAAATTAAACTCCGGATATTGTAATGTTAAGCATAAATGTACAGGGACAAGGTTCGCATTAATATTGTTTAGTTTATGTTAGAATTTTATGTTATTTGTTAACTTCCGTCCGGTAAGTTATAGTAATCGCAAAAAAATCGAAAATGAAAATTTTTATATATCTTTACGTTTCAGAGTTTTCTGAACATTTTGGCATACCTTAGAAAAAATGCATGTATGTGTGTGTGCGTGTGCGGATACAAATTTTTGTCGACGATTTCGGGAACACCGACCAACCGATTTGAATAATCCAAAAAACATTCGATTCGTATTGATAAGAAGACGTGCTGATTAGTTTTTGGCGAAGGCAGGTCTAGCCGTTCCGGAAATATGGAGCAAAAAGTGCCAAAAACGGTAACTTAGTTTTAAGAGAACAGAGCGTACGATTTGAATAATTCAAAAAACATTTTACTTGTATTAAAAAGAAGAAGAATTGATCAAATTTTTATGAATCTAGTAGTAATCGTGAAAGAGATGCCACCTGGCGGTCAAAAATGATCATTAGACATATTCACATCAAATTATCAGATATTTTATAGACATTTTAACAATAACTATACATTTTGTTTACATTCCTATGGGTTCCGTACCAATGTTTATCCGTTAGACGGCGACGCGGCGCTTAGGCTCTTCGATATTTCGTCTCTATGCAGTTAAAGCAGTACGATTGCTTTAAAAAAAAGTTCAGAATTTTCAGAATATTTCAAAATACACTTCTCCAAAAAGTCTTTTTTTTCAAAAAAAGTAAATTTTTGTCAACAATTTATAGTTTCTCAAAAATCTAATTTTTCAGAGTAATTTTTTTCAAAAATGTTAATCTTTTATAAAAAAAATAATTTTTGGTACGGGAAGTTCCAGCAATTTGCCTTAAGGCACGATGCCATGCCTAGACTAGTTAATAAATATGTTTAAAAGATATTTTGGTTATAATTCTTCTCCTCTAGAATCTGGTTGTATATTTCAAAATTAAGGCGGCACCCTGAATCATATTGGTAGAGTGGCTCGGCACACCACAGTTAAAAGCTTGCCGTACCCTGTTCTAGACAGATGTAGTTGTAAATAGTTATTGATTCAATGAGCTCTTCAGGACGTAGTGTTTGTACCAGAATGAGGTACGTTAGATTTGAGTATGTCTACTATCAAATACTTAAATTGATATGTCACGAATAAAAAATATTATTAATTAAATATTTAACTTAGAAATGAGATTTGTGGTATGACTAAATAAATTTGATGTTTGATTTTAAAGATCTCTCTTGGATCATTTTTGTATATCAATTTAAATTTTATAACTTGTGCACGGTAAGACTGACTTGAGTCTAAATAAAATTGTTATCTTATATGAATGTAAAAAAATAGAAAAAGTTTGTCAGTATATTTGAAAATGTATTTTCATTCTTTAGATATCACTTCAAAACGAAACATTTTTTTTAGTTATATAAGTTTTTAACAACTCTTGAAATACTTGCAGTATAAATTAATAGAGTACTTACTCTAAAAAAATCGAGCATCAATATAGATATAAAGAGATGTTATTTTATTTAAATTATAACGGATTTATTGTTGTTAAAATTAAAGGTTCAAACAAATCTTGGTTGGAGTTCCAAATAAAGTGGCGCTCGAGTACATGCAGCGCCATCTTCGACCGAACAAACTCGCATGCTCTGTAGTCGCATATCTACAAGTTCTTTTTGCAGATCTATGGTTTATGCCTGTCTGTGGGATGTCATCATGGCATAAATTCATTTTCTCATCGGAGTTACTTGAAGAAGCATCGTGGAATACAGAGCCCCCTTACCAATTGCTGCCTGGAGGATAATTGAATGTTGGTATTGTGTGCTGAAATAGATTTCGCTTTACGGATTCTCGCTCGATTTCATTTCGTGTTCGACAGTATTGCGTCATACTTTAAAGATGACATGTGCTACAATTTATATAGTTTGCTCAAGTGTCGTATTAGTGCCATAGACGCACACCGTAAATATTCCATTTTATAATGTCTATTGTTAAATAAAACAATTTTGTTGACTAAGCAAGATCTTCCAATCGCAAGGCTATTGGACGTTGTGCAATATATTCGAAAAGTGATTGTGATTTGTGAATATGTTGGACTCGGTTATTATGACTTCCGGCAATATTTTTATTTATTCAATGTTTTATACAAATATAAAATACTGTTTTTCAAAGTTTTTCCTCACACAAAGTGAAAGTAAATCTGAACTGCTACTTCATGAACATTTTATCGAGAGACTTAATCAGTTTGTGAGTTGTATATGTAGTTTAATTTTAAGTGTTATTTAAATCATTAGTATGTGCTAACTCATTTCAATTTATAGATCAGAAGAATTGCATATGTTGGAGCACAATCTTTATGTTATCAAGAATTTTGAAGAACGGCTTTGTGCTCATACACTATTTTATTCATTTACTAGAAGGAAATGGCACAGAATAGTTCTTAGAATTTGATTGAAAATGAAGATGCAGATAAAGACTATTTTGTGCTTCTCTGGAGCAACTGCATAGTTCACGAAAGCAGCTTTGGTGACGTATCAACATTAGATAATAATATATCTGAGATGTTCATCATAATTTCATACTAACTTCTGTATTTTATAGGTGCATGTACGTTTGAATTTGTGGCATTTGTGCAGAGTCTTTCAGTTTTGTCACTGTAATGCACTAATTGTGGTCTTACTGGAATTGCATTTGGTATGAATGCATTTGTTGAACAGTGAATTTACCCAAGATTTCATTAATTGATACTTTTAGTTTTTGCTTTATCTTTTACAAATTTACGAAATCATTAAAGCATTGGCTTTTATGAATCAAATGACCATTTGCATGATTTGCATTCTTAGTTCTCATATCTAATAATACTAACAAATACTAACAACTACTAATCCATTCTTCTACTAAAATATAATGTGGTCGTTTGAATCTTTTAAGTCTATGCAATGTGGATTTGAAGTATTACATTACATTTCAATTTTTACTGTTTCGAATTCATCTTAACGCATTTCATATAAAACCAAGTGCAATTATTAAACTGCTAGTAAATTCACAGAACTATATTTCTGGGCATCGAGATGAAATCACATGAAAACCACAACGTTTCCTATCAAACAAATTGTTGAGTATCGGAGGGCCAAGTAATATCGAGTGAAAATTCAGTTTACACTTATTTTATTTTATTGATCTATTTTATTTTATATTATATATATTGTATTTATATACTTTATTTATTCTTCACTAGATCTACTGATTTGTAACCTCATAATTTGTTTTTAGGCATACATGATCGGACACTGTGATTATTACACACCGGTCAACTGGAATGATACGATTAAAATATTTCGAAAGCATCCAAAGTATGAATAACTTAGAAATTTATGGCATTTTTAAGACCACAGAAACTCCTAAACGGGACTAAGAAGTAAGTTCAAGTAAGTGTCTAAAAATCAATATTTAGCTTATCATTATTTTCATATGCTGTCAATTTTTATTTTATTTCATTTTTTTATGAAATTCTCATCATTGAAAATTCAAACTTTATACAGAGCCTATCATGATGGATTGGTTGGTAACGCATGAGCACTTCTATGAAATCTCTAGGCAACATCAATGATAACATTTCTAATGTTTTTTTTATTTCAGATCCTGGTTCAACGACCAATTCAAAAATGCAAGAATATTCATTCCGACTACTTTACTAGAAATCTCTCTAGAAACATTACATCAGGTGTATGTTTATCCATAACCAGTATAAATGCAAACGTTGCTAAAATATTTTTTTTCTCAGGTCCTTTCAACTTCTGCTGCTCTGCACACTAACTCCTTCACCAGGAACATTTAATCAGGTATTGTGTTTATCCATAACCAGTATAAATGCAAACATTGCTAAAATATTTCTTTTTTTTCTCAGGTCCTTTCAACTTCTGCTGCTCTGCACACTAACTCCTTCACCACGAACATTTAATCAGGAATGTGTTTATCCATAACCAGTATAAATGCAAACATTGCTAAAATATTTCTTTTTTTTTTCTCAGGTCCTTTCAACTTCTGCTGCTCTGCACACTAACTCCTTCACCAGGAACATTTAATCAGGTATGTGTTATCCATAACCAGTATAAATGCAAACATTGCTAAAATATTTCTTTTTTTTTCTCAGGTCCTTTCAACTCTGCTGCTCTGCACACTAACTCCTTCACCAGGAACATTTAATCAGGATGTGTTTATCCATAACCAGTATAAATGCAAACATTGCTAAAATATTTCTTTTTTTTTTTCTCAGGTCCTTTCAACTTCTGCTGCTCTGCACACAACTCCTTCAACCAGGACATTTAATCAGGTATGTGTTTATCCATAACCAGTATAAATGCAAACATTCCTAAAATATTTCTTTTTTTCTCAGGTCCTTTCAACTTTGCTGCTCTGCACACAGACTCCTTCACCAGTAACATTTAATCAAGTATGTGACTATTCATAACCAGTATGAATACAAACTTTATTAAAATGTTTCTTTTTTGCAGATTTTCTCAATTCAACTATCACTGCCCTGATACTCAAAACATCATGAGTTTAAAATACTCATTCATGTAAATGATTCACAAGTGGTTTTTGTAATGACTGCCTTAAATGCATGATTAACTTAAATCTTATTAACTCACTAACACGACTAACCTCACTAACTTAATCAGTATTATAAAACCACTTGCTGAGTTTTACTATGAAGGTCTTACTGATGTTGCTTGAAAGACAGCGCTGACTAATTTATCAGGTGATTTATTTTTATAGTATATTATATGAGACTTGTTACTAATTCATTGTTTTTGTTCATAGGTTGAACAACTTCGAGCTAAGTAGTCTTCAACTCTGGAATTACTCAAGACTTTTTCTCCAGTGAAAATAATCGCTCAATCTTCAAATTATGCTATCCCAAGTAACTATCTCCGTCTTGTCGTCAGAGAAGGGTCTACTGTGATATATTGAATAGTTAAGTGCATAGATGTTGATGAAATAATGAATAAATATATTTTATTTATTTTTTTTAATTGATTGTTTTAATTTAATTATGAGCCACTTTACGGCCCAAATTACATTATGATGTAACGTAAATTACAAAAATATTTAAACATATCCGAATTTTAAAAAATTCTTGTGTTAATAGGGATTTTATTGAGTGCACTTTTTAGTGGAGACAATTGTGTAAAACAGTTTGTTTACTGTTTGGGTGTCTTGAAATCTTGGTCAACTTTTAAACGTTTGCTTTGTCTCGGTCAAAGTCTGCGTAAGTGCTTTGACTTGTAGAACTATACACTTGCTCTCTTGATAATACTGAATTGACTTAAAAAAGTAGATTTTTTTGACATGTTTAAATTGACTGTAAAGCATGTACTAGACACTTAGCTCTTGTGTTGTTGAAGTGCCTTAAACATTTAATGTGTCGGACCGGTGACTTCTCTAAATTAAATATTGTGTTTTTCTATTACTCCTTTAAATGATGTACTTTTCTTAGCTATAATATCACTTAATTTAATATCATACTGTGCTATATATATATATATATATATATATATATATATATATATATATATATGTGATCTATTACATATATGTGTATGTGTTTTATACATATTGCATTTATTGTTTTGCGTTTATATATACATATATATGTTATATTAATTTTTTATTGTAACTATTATCGTTCCATAACTATTATCCTTTTTCTGTTAATATCTATACTTTTCTTAATAATTTCTCTTTATTCACATTTTTTGGATTTGATTATGGATGTCTTACACATGTATATATTTTTACTATGTTCCTACTGCGCATGATCGTTGAGAAAATCTTCGTAATATGAAACCACTAAAATTCTCTCTATCCCGTTCTCTCACACAATGACGATACAGTTTCCACTTTTTCCGCAAACACTTACGCACACATTTTACTCTCGTACACACTCGTAATACAATTTCCAAACTAACAACATGTTCGTTTGGAATAAGCTTTTTTATAATAAAATATATCATTTATTTTAATTTTACATTTTTTTTAAATTTTCATAACTAGACGTTTCATCAATCTTTTATTTCACATTTATTTATTTTTTCGTGCAATTTTGTGTTTCTGTGTTGTTTTTCAAAATTTATTTGTATGGTGAGTTTCTTTACATTTGTTTATTTTATGGTTGTTTTTCATATATACTTTTCATATACACTGTTTTACTTATTTTTGGTTGTTAATTATGTATTTTTTATATTGTTTTAATTTGTAACCCTGAATTATTTAATTATAGCACTGAATATGGGTCAAATCAGGACCCGAAACATATGTTCTTAAAATAAAAACATTTTTCATTAAAACTGTTTTTTTATTACTGGATGGATGCCTAAGAAACAATTTCATTATATATATATATATATATATATATATATATATATAATACATACAGATATATAAAATACAATATCTATTAAAATAATTACAAATGTTAATGTGTTTTAGTCATTTTCATTATTGCAATAAATTAATATAATTGAATTATTAAATATTGTGATACATTAAGAGTTTTGAAGAAAACTAACTAAACTTTATTTGGAGTGTTTCATTTCACACCATTTTTAGTGATATATATTAGAAACATAAGATACAGGTACAGGTATTATAAACTGATAAGCTAATGTTATCATAAACATTAATATACTCATTAATTCGTTCTTCGAAGAGGATTCAATATTTTGAATAAATTTCATATAATATAATTTTTGTAATCTAATTTTATCATGATCAATATTGTTAATGTAGTTATAACTTTGGCCATTTTAAATAGACTAATCTATGGTTTTTCACTCATTTCAAACATGTCAAAAATGTTAACATTTTTCAATCACTTTAATATATATTATTATTAAAGTCTCAATTAGTTCATTTTAATTAATATACTTTGAATATTGGTCAGTTTTACTTAACTATAACTTATAAAAAAAAATTACTTAACTATAACTTATAAAACAAATTCAAGTTCTCAGTCTTGAGTTATTTACTTCTTTTTACAAGAATATCTTCATTGTTACTAATATATCTTTATTATTATTCGCGTGATTATTACATTAATGACATTAATATTCTTACCAAATATACCCTACCATCTCCTATTTTACTTTACACTACCTTACCATAACCTTACACTACCTTAACCTAATACTTACCTACGTTAAGAACTAATGTACTCTTACCTTGGTTATCTTACCATGTCTCGAACCTGCTACCCTGTCCTCTCCAGCGACTCCCACCTCCCAACGCGCGACGCCACGACGATCACATTAATAAACCGTTACAAAGTAGGTGATATTATATATTTTAAACGAAAAAAACTAACAGGTCATATGGCAAAAAAAAATTGAATTGGTATGGCCTGTGTTGGCGTAATTGGTAGAGTGATGGCTTCGTATCGTAAAGGTACCGAGTTCGAATCATACATCAGGACAAAAAACGGGAAGAAGTAGTGCTGTTCGCGTTGAGGAATTTATTTATTGTAAGATAGCACAAAAATAAAATTTAGATTTAATAAACTAAGACGTCATGAAGCCGAAAAAAAGCAGATTTGGTGTGGCCTGTGTTGGCGTAATTGGTAGAGTGATGGATTCGTACCCAAAGAGTGCCGAGTTCGAATCGTACCTCGGTACAAAAATGGAAAGCGTGGAATTTATTTATCGTAAGATAGCACAAATTAATATTTAGATATAACAAACTAACAGGTCATGAGGTCGAAAGAAAGCAGAATCGATGTGTGCCTGTGCTGGCGTAATTGGTAGAGCGACGGATTCGTACCCAAAGAGTGCCGAGTTCGAACCATACCTCGGGACAAAAAATGGAAAGCGTGGAATTTATTATTTATTGTAAAATAGCACAAAGTTAAAATTTGGATTTAATAAACTAACAGGTCATGAGGCCGAAAAAAAGCAGAATCGGTGTGGCCTGTGTTGGCGTATTGCTAGCGTGCTAGCTTCATGTCAACAGGGTACCGAGTTCGATTCATACCTCCGGACACAAAACGCAAAATAGCGTGACTGTTGACGCTGTGGAACGAGGTATGCACGGAATCACATCCGTTCGAATTTGAGACCGCCAGGCAGGTATGCTCCCCTCGATCTCGATTGAGAGGAGAGATACGCGCGAGAATCCCGCAACATCCCCTAATGAACCCCGCAGCAGCCCCGAAAAGGGGCGAGGGGGGATTATAGGGGGGTGTGGGGTTCACGAACCCGCGACCCTGTGGTCCAACCCTCCCGGAAAAGGGAGAGGGGGGACTATAGGGGGGTGAGGGTTCCGCGCGACGACCACCACTGGGTCGCGCCGGTTGAAAAGCCGGGTGCATCACAGGGTGGGTCGGTGTGCGAGTCCCCGGAGCACCCTCGAGTGCGATGATGGGGATGTGGGGTGAGGGAAATGCAGTGACGAGGGAAAAAGGGGTGGAAAGATATGAGGAGGGAGAGATAGGGATGGTGGGAGAGATAGGGGGAGAGATAAGGAGAGGGAGAGAGGTAGGGGGAGTGATAAGGGGGGAGTGATAAAGGGGGGAGAGACAAGGGGAGGGAGAGATAGGGGAGGGATGAGAGAGGGGGAGGGATGAGCGAGGGGGAGAGAGACGAGGGAGGGATAGAGACGGAGGGAGGGATGGATGAGGCGACGGGCGCGGGGGGAGGAGACTAAACCATTTTACATACATAACAATGTGTTACGTCCGCGCCCGTCGCCTCATCCATCCCCCCTCCGTCTCTATCCCTCCCTCGGTCTCTCTCCCCCTCGCTCATCCTCCCCCTCTTCATCCCTCCCCTATCTCTCCCCTCCCCTTGTCTCTCCCCCCCTTATCACTCCCCCTTATCACTCCCCCTACCTCTCTCCCTCTCCTTATCTCTCCCCCTATCTCTCCACCATCCCTCCTCTCCTCATATCTTTCCACCCCTTTTTCCCTCGTCACTGCATTTCCCTCACCCCACATCCCCATCATCGCACTCGAGGGTGCTCCGGGGACTCGCACACCGACCCACCCTGTGATGCACCCGGCTTTTCAACCGGCGCGACCCAGTGGTGGTCGTCGCGCGGAACCCTCACCCCCCTATAGTCCCCCCTCTCCCTTTTCCGGGAGGGTTGGACCACAGGGTCGCGGGTTCGTGAACCCCACACCCCCCTATAATCCCCCCTCGCCCCTTTTCGGGGCTGCTGCGGGGTTCATTAGGGGATGTTGCGGGATTCTCGCGCGTATCTCTCCTCTCAATCGAGATCGAGGGGAGCATACCTGCCTGGGGTCTCAAATTCGAACGGATGTGATTCCGTGCATACCTCGTTCCACAGCGTCAACAGTCACGCTATTTTGCGTTTTGTGTCCGGAGGTATGAATCGAACTCGGTACCCTGTTGACATGAAGCTAGCACGCTAGCAATACGCCAACACAGGCCACACCGATTCTGCTTTTTTTCGGCCTCATGACCTGTTAGTTTATTAAATCCAAATTTTAACTTTGTGCTATTTTACAATAAATAATAAATTCCACGCTTTCCATTTTTTGTCCCGAGGTATGGTTCGAACTCGGCACTCTTTGGGTACGAATCCGTCGCTCTACCAATTACGCCAGCACAGGCCACATCGATTCTGCTTTTTTTCGGCCTCATGACCTCTTAGTTTATTAAATCTAAATTTTATTTTTGTGCTATCTTACGATAAATAAATTCCACGCTTTCCATTTTTTGTACCGAGGTACGATTCGAACTCGGCACTCTTTGGGTACGAATCCATCACTCTACCAATTACGCCAACACAGGCCACACCAAATCTGCTTTTTTTCGGCTTCATGACTTCTTAGTTTATTAAATCTAAATTTTATTTTTGTGCTATCTTACAATAAATAAATTCCTCAACGCGAACAGCACTACTTCTTCCCGTTTTTTGTCCTGATGTATGATTCGAACTCGGTACCTTTACGATACGAAGCCATCACTCTACCAATTACGCCAACACAGGCCATACCAATTCAATTTTTTTTTTGCCATATGACCTGTTAGTTTTTTTTCGTTTAAAATATATAATATCACCTACTTTGTAACGGTTTATTAATGTGATCGTCGTGGCGTCGCGCGTTGGGAGGTGGGAGTCGCTGGAGAGGACAGGGTAGCAGGTTCGAGACATGGTAAGATAACCAAGGTAAGAGTACATTAGTTCTTAACGTAGGTAAGTATTAGGTTAAGGTAGTGTAAGGTTATGGTAAGGTAGTGTAAAGTAAAATAGGAGATGGTAGGGTATATTTGGTAAGAATATTAATGTCATTAATGTAATAATCACGCGAATAATAATAAAGATATATTAGTAACAATGAAGATATTCTTGTAAAAAGAAGTAAATAACTCAAGACTGAGAACTTGAATTTGTTTTATAAGTTATAGTTAAGTAATTTTTTTTTATAAGTTATAGTTAAGTAAAACTGACCAATATTCAAAGTATATTAATTAAAATGAACTAATTGAGACTTTAAATAATAATATATATTAAAGTGATTGAAAAATGTTAACATTTTTGACATGTTTGAAATGAGTGAAAAACCATAGATTAGTCTATTTAAAATGGCCAAAGTTATAACTACATTAACAATATTGATCATGATAAAATTAGATTACAAAAATTATATTATATGAAATTTATTCAAAATATTGAATCCTCTTCGAAGAACGAATTAATGAGTATATTAATGTTTATGATAACATTAGCTTATCAGTTTATAATACCTGTACCTGTATCTTATGTTTCTAATATATATCACTAAAAATGGTGTGAAATGAAACACTCCAAATAAAGTTTAGTTAGTTTTCTTCAAAACTCTTAATGTATCACAATATTTAATAATTCAATTATATTAATTTATTGCAATAATGAAAATGACTAAAACACATTAAGATTTGTAATTATATTAATAGATATTGTATTTTATATATCTGTATCTGTATATATATATATATATATATATATATATATGAGTAAGTTCTTAAGGGCAATACATCAAACAAATAAATTTCTTTGTTTGATATATCGCCCTCAAGAACTTACTCATATGTCAACATCAAAATTATGTGTTTTTATATATACCTGTACCTGTATCTTATGTTTCTAATATATATCACTGAAAATAGTGTGAAATGAAACACTCCAAATAAAGTTTAGTTAGTTTTATTCAAAACTCTTAATGTATCACAATATTTAATAATTCAATTATATTAATTTATTGCAATAATGAAAATGACTAAAACACATTAACATTTGTAATTATTTTAATAGATATTGTATTTTATATATCTGTATGTATTATATATATATATATATATATATATATATATATATAATGAAATTGTTTCTTAGGCATCCATCCAGTAATAAAAAAACAGTTTTAATGAAAAATGTTTTTATTTTAAGAACATATGTTTCGGGTCCTGATTTGACCCATATTCAGTGCTATAATTAAATAATTCAGGGTTACAAATTAAAACAATATAAAAAATACATAATTAACAACCAAAAATAAGTAAAACAGTGTATATGAAAAGTATATATGAAAAACAACCATAAAATAAACAAATGTAAAGAAACTCACCATACAAATAAATTTTGAAAAACAACACAGAAACACAAAATTGCACGAAAAAATAAATAAATGTGAAATAAAAGATTGATGAAACGTCTAGTTATGAAAAATTTAAAAAAAATGTAAAATTAAAATAAATGATATATTTTATTATAAAAAAGCTTATTCCAAACGAACATGTTGTTAGTTTGGAAATTGTATTACGAGTGTGTACGAGAGTAAAATGTGTGCGTAAGTGTTTGCGGAAAATAGTGGAAACTGTATCGTCATTGGTGAGAGAACGGGATAGAGAGAATTTTAGTGGTTTCATATTACGAAGATTTTCTCAACGATCATGCGCAGTAGGAACATAGTAAAAATATATACATGTGTAAGACATCCATAATCAAATCCAAAAAATGTGAATAAAGAGAAAATTATTAAGAAAAAGTATAGATATTAACAGAAAAAGGATAATAGTTATGGAACGATAATAGTTACAATAAAAAATTAATATAACATATATATGTATATATAAACGCAAAACAATAAATGCATATATGTATACACATACACATATATGTAAATAGATACACATATATATATATATATATATATATATATATATATATATATATATATATATATATATATATATATATAGCACAGTATGATATTAAATTAAGTGATATTTATAGCTAAGAAAAGTACATCATTTAAAGGAGTAATAGAAAACACAATATTTAATTTAGAGAAGTCACCGGTCCGACACATTAAATGTTTAAGGCACTTCAACAACACAAGAGCTAAGTGTCTAGTACATGCTTTACAGTCAATTTAAACATGTCAAAAAAATCTACTTTTTTAAGTCAATTCAGTATTATCAAGAGAGCCAAGTGTATAGTTCTACAAGTCAAAGCACTTACGCAGACTTTGACCGAGACAAAGCAAACGTTTAAAGAAGTTGACCAAGATTTCAAGACACCCAAACAGTAAACAAACTGTTTTACACAATTGTCTCCACTAAAAAGTGCACTCAATAAGTATCCCTATTAACACAAGAATTTTTTAAAATTCGGATATGTTTAAATATTTTTGTAATTTACGTTACATCATAATGTAATTTGGCCGTAAAGTGGCTCATAATTAAATTAAAACAATCAATTAAAATAAATATAATATATTTATTCATTATTTCATCAACATCTATGCACTTAACTATTCAATATATCACAGTAGACACCTTCTCTGACGACAAGACGGAGATAGTTACTTGGGATAGCATAATTTGAAGATTGAGCGATTATTTTCACTGGAGAAAAAGTCTTGAGTAATTCCAGAGTTGAAGACTACTTAGCTCGAAGTTGTTCAACCTATGAACAAAAACAATGAATTAGTAACAAGTCTCATATAATATACTATAAAAAATAAATCACCTGATAAATTAGTCAGCGCTGTCTTTCAAGCAACATCAGTAAGACCTTCATAGTAAAACTCAGCAAGTGGTTTTTATAATAACTGATTAAGTTAGTGAGGTTAGTCGTGTTAGTGAGTTAATAAGATTTAAGTTAATCATGCATAATTATAGGCAGTCATTACAAAAAACCACTTGTGAATCATTTACATGAATGAGTATTTTAAACTCATGATGTTTTGAGTATCAGGGCAGTGATAGTTGAATTGAGAAAATCTGCAAAAAAGAAACATTTTAATAAAGTTTGTATTCATACTGGTTATGAATAGTCACATACTTGATTAAATGTTACTGGTGAAGGAGTCTGTGTGCAGAGCAGCAGAAGTTGAAAGGACCTGAGAAAAAAAAGAAATATTTTAGGAATGTTTGCATTTATACTGGTTATGGATAAACACATACCTGATTAAATGTTCCTGGTGAAGGAGTTAGTGTGCAGAGCAGCAGAAGTTGAAAGGACCTGAGAAAAAAAAAATAAATATTTTAGCAATGTTTGCATTTATACTGGTTATGGATAAACACATTCCAGATTAAATGTTCGTGGTGAAGGAGTTAGTGTGCAGAGCAGCAGATGTTGAAAGGACCTGAGAAAAAAAAGAAATATTTTAGCAATGTTTGCATTTATACTGGTTATGGATAAACACATACCTGATTAAATGTTCCTGGTGAAGGAGTTAGTGTGCAGAGCAGCAGAAGTTGAAAGGACCTGAAAAAAAAAATATTTTAGCAATGTTTGCATTTATACTGGTTATGGCTAAACACATACCTGATTAAATGTTCCTGGTGAAGGAGTTAGTGTGCAGAGCAGCAGAAGTTGAAAGGACCTGAGAAAAAAAAAATATTTTAGCAATGTTTGCATTTATACTGGTTATGGATAAACACATTCCTGATTAAATGTTCGTGGTGAAGGAGTTAGTGTGCAGAGCAGCAGAAGTTGAAAGAACCTGAGAAAAAGAAATATTTTAGCAATGTTTGCATTTATACTGGTTATGGATAAACACATACCTGATTAAATGTTCCTGGTGAAGGAGTTAGTGTGCAGAGCAGCAGAAGTTGAAAGGACCTGAGAAAAAAAAAGAAATATTTTAGCAATGTTTGCGTTTATACTGGTTATGGATAAACACATTCCTGATTAAATGTTCGTGGTGAAGGAGTTAGTGTGCAGAGCAGCAGAAGTTGAAAGGACCTGAGAAAAAGAAATATTTTAGCAATGTTTGCATTTATACTGGTTATGGATAAACACATACCTGATTAAATGTTCCTGGTGAAGGAGTTAGTGTGCAGAGCAGCAGAAGTTGAAAGGACCTGAGAAAAAAAAAAGAAATATTTTAGCAATGTTTGCATTTATACTGGTTATGGATAAACACATTCCTGATTAAATGTTCGTGGTGAAGGAGTTAGTGTGCAGAGCAGCAGAAGTTGAAAGGACCTGAGAAAAAAAAAAGAAATATTTTAGCAATGTTTGCATTTATACTGGTTATGGATAAACATATACCTGATATAATGTTCGTGGTGAAGGAGTTAGTGTGCAGAGCAGCAGAAGTTGAAAGGACCTGAGAAAAAGAAATATTTTAGCAATGTTTGCATTTATACTGGTTATGGATAAACACATACCTGATTAAATGTTCCTGGTGAAGGAGTTAGTGTGCAGAGCAGCAGAAGTTGAAAGGACCTGAGAAAAAAAATATTTTAGCAACGTTTGCATTTATACTGGTTATGGATAAATGTACACCTGATGTAATGTTTCTAGAGAGATTTCTAGTAAAGTAGTCGGAATGAATATTCTTGCATTTTTGAATTGGTTGTTGAACCAGGATCTGAAATAAAAAAAACATTAGAAATGTTATCATTGATGTTGCCTAGAGATTTCATAGAAGTGCTCATGCGTTACCAACCAATCCATCATGATAGGCTCTGTATAAAGTTTGAATTTTCAATGATGAGAATTTCATAAAAAAATGAAATAAAATAAAAAATTGACAGCATATGAAAATAATGATAAGCTAAATATTGATTTTTAGACACTTACTTGAACTTACTTCTTAGTCCCGTTTAGGAGTTTCTGTGGTCTTAAAAATGCCATAAATTTCTAAGTTATTCATACTTTGGATGCTTTCGAAATATTTTAATCGTATCATTCCAGTTGACCGGTGTGTAATAATCACAGTGTCCGATCATGTATGCCTAAAAAACAAATTATGAGGTTACAAATCAGTAGATCTAGTGAAGAATAAATAAAGTATATAAATACAATATAAATATAATATAAAATAAAATAGATCAATAAAATAAAATAAGTGTAAACTGAATTTTCACTCGATATTACTTGGCCCTCCGATACTCAACAATTTGTTTGATAGGAAACGTTGTGGTTTTCATGTGATTTCATCTCGATGCCCAGAAATATAGTTCTGTGAATTTACTAGCAGTTTAATAATTGCACTTGGTTTTATATGAAATGCGTTAAGATGAATTCGAAACAGTAAAAATTGAAATGTAATGTAATACTTCAAATCCACATTGCATAGACTTAAAAGATTCAAACGACCACATTATATTTTAGTAGAAGAATGGATTAGTAGTTGTTAGTATTTGTTAGTATTATTAGATATGAGAACTAAGAATGCAAATCATGCAAATGGTCATTTGATTCATAAAAGCCAATGCTTTAATGATTTCGTAAATTTGTAAAAGATAAAGCAAAAACTAAAAGTATCAATTAATGAAATCTTGGGTAAATTCACTGTTCAACAAATGCATTCATACCAAATGCAATTCCAGTAAGACCACAATTAGTGCATTACAGTGACAAAAACTGAAAGACTCTGCACAAAATGCCACAAATTCAAACGTACATGCACCTATAAAATACAGAAGTTAGTATGAAATTATGATGAACATCTCAGATATATTATTATCTAATGTTGATACGTCACCAAAGCTGCTTTCGTGAACTATGCAGTTGCTCCAGAGAAGCACAAAATAGTCTTTATCTGCATCTTCATTTTCAATCAAATTCTAAGAACTATTCTGTGCCATTTCCTTCTAGTAAATGAATAAAATAGTGTATGAGCACAAAGCCGTTCTTCAAAATTCTTGATAACATAAAGATTGTGCTCCAACATATGCAATTCTTCTGATCTATAAATTGAAATGAGTTAGCACATACTAATGATTTAAATAACACTTAAAATTAAACTACATATACAACTCACAAACTGATTAAGTCTCTCGATAAAAATGTTCATGAAGTAGCAGTTCAGATTTACTTTCACTTTGTGTGAGGAAAAACTTTGAAAAACAGTATTTTATATTTGTATAAACAATAGTGAATAAAATAAAATATTGCCGGAAGTCATAACCGAGTCCAACATATTCACAAATCACAATCACTTTTCGAATATATTGCACAACGTCCAATAGCCTTGCGATTGGAAGATCTTGCTTAGTCAACAAAATTGTTTTATTTAACAATAGACATTATAAAATGGAATATTTACGGTGTGCGTCTATGGCACTAATACGACTTGAGCAAACTATATAAATTGTAGCACATGTCATCTTTAAAGTATGACGCAATACTGTCGAACACGAAATGAAATCCGAGCGAATCCGTAAAGCGAAATCTATTTAGCACAATTACAACATACCAAATTATCCTCCAGGCAGCAATTGGTAAGGGGGCCTCTGTATTCCACGATGCTTCTTCAAGTAACTCCGATGAGAAAATGAATTTATGCCATGATGACATCCCACAGACAGGCATAAACCATAGATCTGCAAAAAGAACTTGTAGATATGCGACTACAGAGCATGCGAGTTTGTTCGGTCGAAGATGGCGCTGCATGTACTCGAGCGCCACTTTATTTGGAACTCCAACCAAGATTTGTTTGAACCTTTAATTTTAACAACAATAAATCCGTTATAATTTAAATAAAATAACATCTCTTTATATCTATATTGATGCTCGATTTTTTTAGAGTAAGTACTCTATTAATTTATACTGCAAGTATTTCAAGAGTTGTTAAAAACTTATATAACTAAAAAAAATGTTTCGTTTTGAAGTGATATCTAAAGAATGAAAATACATTTTCAAATATACTGACAAACTTTTTCTATTTTATTTACATTCATATAAGATAACAATTTTATTTAGACTCAAGTCAGTCTTACCGTGCACAAGTTATAAAATTTAAATTGATATACAAAAATGATCCAAGAGAGATCTTTAAAATCAAACATCAAATTTA
This sequence comes from Ctenocephalides felis, assembly GCF_003426905.1. Classification (NCBI taxonomy): domain Eukaryota; kingdom Metazoa; phylum Arthropoda; class Insecta; order Siphonaptera; family Pulicidae; genus Ctenocephalides; species Ctenocephalides felis. Next base: position 23,545,469 of record NW_020537758.1, on the reverse strand, counting down.
TTTAGTCATACCACAAATCTCATTTCTAAGTTAAATATTTAATTAATAATATTTTTTATTCGTGACATATCAATTTAAGTATTTGATAGTAGACATACTCAAATCTAACGTACCTCATTCTGGTACAAACACTACGTCCTGAAGAGCTCATTGAATCAATAACTATTTTACAACTACATCTGTCTAGAACAGGGTACGGCAAGCTTTTAACTGTGGTGTGCCGAGCCACTCTACCAATATGATTCAGGGTGCCGCCTTAATTTTGAAATATACAACCAGATTCTAGAGGAGAAGAATTATAACCAAAATATCTTTTAAACATATTTATTAACTAGTCTAGGCATGGCATCGTGCCTTAAGGCAAATTGCTGGAACTTCCCGTACCAAAAATTATTTTTTTTATAAAAGATTAACATTTTTGAAAAAAAATTACTCTGAAAAATTAGATTTTTGAGAAACTATAAATTGTTGACAAAAATTTACTTTTTTTGAAAAAAAAGACTTTTTGGAGAAGTGTATTTTGAAATATTCTGAAAATTCTGAACTTTTTTTTAAAGCAATCGTACTGCTTTAACTGCATAGAGACGAAATATCGAAGAGCCTAAGCGCCGCGTCGCCGTCTAACGGATAAACATTGGTACGGAACCCATAGGAATGTAAACAAAATGTATAGTTATTGTTAAAATGTCTATAAAATATCTGATAATTTGATGTGAATATGTCTAATGATCATTTTTGACCGCCAGGTGGCATCTCTTTCACGATTACTACTAGATTCATAAAAATTTGATCAATTCTTCTTCTTTTTAATACAAGTAAAATGTTTTTTGAATTATTCAAATCGTACGCTCTGTTCTCTTAAAAACTAAGTTACCGTTTTTGGCACTTTTTGCTCCATATTTCCGGAACGGCTAGACCTGCCTTCGCCAAAAACTAATCAGCACGTCTTCTTATCAATACGAATCGAATGTTTTTTGGATTATTCAAATCGGTTGGTCGGTGTTCCCGAAATCGTCGACAAAAATTTGTATCCGCACACGCACACACACATACATGCATTTTTTCTAAGGTATGCCAAAATGTTCAGAAAACTCTGAAACGTAAAGATATATAAAAATTTTCATTTTCGATTTTTTTGCGATTACTATAACTTACCGGACGGGAAGTTAACAAATAACATAAAATTCTAACATAAACTAAACAATATTAATGCGAACCTTGTCCCTGTACATTTATGCTTAACATTACAATATCCGGAGTTTAATTTGTAACACACAAGATTCTGAATGTTTAGTTGTTAAACGTCTTCTTTGTGAACTCAAAATATGTTTCATGTGAGAAAAAAATTGTTCACAGAGATATGTGAAACCAAAAGTTGAAAGGAAAGCGCATGCAATTTTCTTTAAACAATTAAATATTTCCGGCAAAGTCATCCAACAATTTAATTTTCCATGGAGTCATATTTTATCTATTTATCTCAAACGATTAAAAATCTCTGTTAACGTAGAAGAAGTATTAGGAAAATTAGCAAATCCGTTTTCCTGATTAAAGCACGAGCTTCTAATTCGGAAAGTTAATAAATAGTTTGAGTTTCTTATTTCAATAAATAATCTGCAATAAAAAGTTTTGAATAAAATAGTATGCAAGAATACACCGTGCATATTATACATACTTGTATCTAAGTTAACTAAAACCTGTTTCATGTTGAGAATTCTTAAATCAAAAGTTAGTTTAAATTGCCTTCTTTTAATTTATTATTTTAATTTCTATTCGCATCTCGCTTGTGGAATACAATTCTGGGGATTCTCTTCCTCCTTAAAGGATATATTCAAAATACAGAAAAGAGCATTAAGAATAATTTTTTCCCTCAGTTCTTTGTCCTCATGTAGGAATCTTTTCCGACAATTTAACATTCTCACTGTTCGCTGTATATTTTTGCTAATTACGTTGTCATTCATAAAGAATAATCCTGAACGCTTCCACCTATCCTCCATGTTAAATTCCTATTATAAAACAAGAAATTTGACTATAAAAGGACCAACTTTTAAACTTGAAACATCTTTTAATGCCATAGACGGGAGAGGAGTACAGCTTTTTAATCTACTCCCACTACACATTAGGAAACTGAATGATCGTCAATTTCATAATACTATTGTTAAACTTTTAAAAGCTCAAGTTTCTACGATACTTAAGTACTCAGAATTCTGAGTTTGCCAATTTTGATATCAAACGTTATTTTGATAATGAAATGCCTACTAATAATAATTGATACTTTTTTTCCAACAGAATTTTTTTCCCTTTTCAATGCTTTTTCTAATTTTTATTCTAAATTATTTTAACATTTTTCTACTTTAAGTATTTTATCATTACAATTATTTAAATATTGTATATTCTTATTTGATACTGCTCTTAATTTTTATTTTCCAGATATGAGACTCAAATAAAAATTGCATAACGGATATTTAAAGGATTTTTTTACCATAACAAGACTCTCAAGATCTACAACAATTAAACTATTTGAATTTTATTAAATTTTTTTTTCTTTAAGTTATTGAATTAGATATTACTAATGTTAGGCGTAATATTGTTTAATAGTTGTATTTTACTGTACTTAATTTAATTAAGATAATTTATTTTCTGTAATTATTAAATTTATTCCTGTATCCGTAAATATAAATATAAATATAAATATAAATTGATAATTATTATGTACAAACAAGCTATAAGATCCTCGACTATCTTATGTGTTGTAACAGCATCTCAAATGCAAGTTGCACGGTGCCTTATTGCCGTATTGCACTTGCACACGTTTGATTTTTTAACATTAATGCGGCATGTGTGTTCCACGAGTTGCTTTTAACTCGTGTGCATATGTCTACAACTATTCGATTTTTGCGAAATCGATTATTTACAATTTTCATGCGCGACCATGAGAGATAAAACGAGCGCATCTTACTACTTGTGGATGAAATCGTATTATACGACATATGATCGATATTACTTATGAAAATTAATTCTTATTACAAGTGTCCTTCTCAATCTTTAGCCCTTCTTAAAATCGATTTGCTCAATATCAAGTAGTATAGTACAAATCTATTATTATCGTCATTGCCAGTACATCATTTCTTTTGATACTTTTTATACTAATTTAAGTTTTTAAAATTTAAAATAAAAGTTTTTATACTAATTTTATATAATTAGCGATAATATCGCTATATATATATATATATATATATATATATATATATAAAATATATATATATATATGATATTTATTATATCATGTCAGAATTCGAGCATTGAAAAGCACTACATGAGCATCAAACAATCATGTTAATGGTAACTGAGCAAATAGAGTTGCCAATTCAGATTGTTCAACAAAAATATAATTTGAGTTTGATCGATATTTAGAACAAGGTCGCCTTCATTAAATCAATACACAATTCCAATATAACCATTCAGCGCTGTATGAGCTGTAATTCATCGATGATATCTCTATGAGCAACGAACAAATAGAATTAAATCAAAAAGGAGATGCTTATTATATTATTTGCAAGCAGAGACAATATTTAGCAAACTAGTGGCGCTTGGCATTGAGATCAATGATTAATAACTATTGTTTTGAATGTGTATTATAATTATTCACACACACATATGCACACCTTTTAGCTAAGGTATGCCAAAATTCTTATTTGAAACGCATCATACTTTCGAAACGCAAAAATATCCCAAATAATTTTATTTATTTTTTATTGCGATTACTATAATTAACCCTATAGAAAGTTAATTATATATTATCTACCAATTAGGTTCGAAATCAATGTTAATCATAATGATAATACGTGTCCACAAAATATAGTTGTCTGCATTGGGTGTGCGGTTTTCCAATGTAGTTTTTACCGCTGAACACGAATGAGAATTGATTTTCACTTCAATGATTTTTTTGTATAATTCAGCAGTAATTTGCGAACATATTTACTCTCTATTGCCCCTGGGTTATCTGCAAACACACAATAATTCATTCAAGTAAATATTTAAGGTAAAAATGGCCAGGAAACAACAGAAACTAGAAGATTTTCTTTATATTGCAGATGATTACCTGTGAAATTAATATTATAATATTTTTTTATGTCGTATATCATTCGCATTTCTAAAATAATAACCAAAAAAATAAAATATTATTCATTATAAATGAATTAAAATAGAATTAAAGCTTCTGAACTAGGAAAATCACTCAAGAGCAGTAATAATGAATTAAGAAAATGAAAATGTATTTTCTAAAATTAGCAACAGAATTTTGAACACTAAATTAATTTTGAAATTTTGATCATATGCGAAGCGTCATAAAAATATCAAAGTTGTAAAAGTATTTTTTTTAATGATCGAATTTATTGAAAACATCTCAACACCATGTTATTTGATCACATTTAATAGGTAGCGCGGAGAACGTTCTATTGTATATTGAATCACTTTTCTACAGATGATCATATAACATCGTTACAAGATTTTGTATTCATATGAGAATATCAAGGGGAATTAATCATGTAGTACTTATTTTTTCTCCAAAACCAAAAACTAATTCTGATTATGTACGTTCTTGGAATATGTATAGTATAAACTAGAAAAACATTTTGACTTACACTTATTTTGATTTGAAAAATTTTTTTTTGTTATATATTGAAAATGAGCAGAAAATAGTTTGAAGAATATCGATCTCATATACATGCTTTCTTCGATTCGAAGAAATTAGCATTATTATTTTAACTTTTGGTTAGGAATATTCACAAAAGTTTAATGAGCTTTTTTTGTATAGATCAAAATTTTTTAACAATATCTTCTCTTTCCGGCTCATTGTACGAGAAAAGTAAATATATACGAATTAAACTACAGAGAATTTCCTATAATTAATTTAATAATCTTTTTCGTAAACTCAATAGTTTTAACGCGCGGGCGCGTCAAAGTCTTTGCTGCTCGCGCCGTCATATCAGACCTCCTTGTATTTGACCGCTCTCTGTACTTGACCACATTCTCTCAAATAAATATCTTTGCTTTAGTATTTAGTAACTAGCGACATAATATCAATGCTCCTAATAAGCTAAGGATCCCTAGGCGTTCTAAGCGCCTAAACATTATCGGCAAACTATTCTAATCACTTTGTGAGTACAGTGTATGTGGCCTAAATGTAGCCATTGCAAATCATTTTACTGAAAAACAGAAGAACTAAATAATTACAATTCAAATCACATAATTACTATTATGTGAAATAGGCTACATTTTCAGATTCATAATTCTTTCTCGCATAACTTTTATACCAGTGTCAAATCCCTTAATACACAGAAAGTCAATTGAAGTTAATTTATGCAATGGTTGGTTGTTCTACACACCCATTCAGCAGCTAGGTTATACGTTACAAAACTAAGATACTTTGAATATGAAAAATAAGATATCTATTCTTCTGCGAATAGACGTCGAATATAGTTGCTTTTTAAGTATAAAAGTAACTAAAACAGTGTAAAAAATGAAGCCAATCTTTCAAATTTTATTTGTTTTTTGTACAGTGCTTGCAATCATCATTGCGATTACTACAACTTTGGTCTGGCCGTGAGTTTTGATTACATGAATATTATTTGCATATGATTATTTCGTGCAAACATAATTGCGGTGTACGATATTATACTTTCATCTTCACTTTATTTCAAGTATCTACTTAATCATGCTACACATTCATTTCATTGCGGAATATAAAGCCACAACAGTTCACGTGAGGTCATCCAAATATCTATTGCTTTTTATTTGCTCTATTTGTATCTGCAGCAAGTATTTAGAAAAACTTATTGATTCTGTAATTTTGACCTTTTTAAATGGAATACATTTTTACTTCTAAACTCGGGGTAATACCAACAGTAAGTGAACATCAGAGAGTACATCAGAGTGCACATTATGCACAAGAATTGAAATATTATTTGTTTAATTGATTTTAATTATATATATATATATAATATATAATATAATATAATTATATATCTGAATACATTCTTGGTTGGCATGTCAGATTGAATTTTTACGGTTTATTTTAGGTACAGAAAATTAAATAATTGCTCACTTAATATATAATCGAGACACTAATGTGCGTTTGTGGAATCATCAAATTGTCTTACATTTTAACCAATATATAATCAACAAAAATGGAATCGAACAGTAAACCAACATAAATTCCAAAACTACGAAGTACCGTTATTGGATCGAGCAAATATAGAGATACCTCGCGAAGAAGCATATCATCGAGATTTGACAAACATTAGTTTTTGACATCAAATTTTAGGGAAAAAAAATAATAGTAATATGTTATTTACTCGTTACACTTACTGCTAGATATATATATATATATATATATATATATATATATATATAGAATATATATAGAGGCTCGTTGAATTTGCATTTTTCTAGAATGCAAATTATGTTGACTTTTTTTAGTAATAAAGAATTAGTAACATTCATTATTGCAACATTATAAAACAACCACAACATTTAGTGTGATAAAAATTTAAGATAATAAATGTTGTGCGAAATAGCTCCAATAATATTTGTTTGACTATAATTTATAAACTTGTATTATTAGATCTTATTTTTAAGTCGAAGAGTAAAACAGTTGTCAGCTACCTACTAATTAATTCTAGATTAAAACAAAAGCAAACTTTAATGTTGCATATTTTATTGTCTATATAAAAATATATCTTGATGCCTTATTTAACGATATTGAGAGAGTAAGCATTTATGAGATATAAAAGAATAAATAACTTTAGCAATAGGAAATGAATTACTAGCAATTAATCGAGGAAAGTACGCGTGCAAGAATACCTATTTACTCGTATGAAGTCGTTGTGCAGTGTCATAAAATGCACATATGAATAGAAATTAATCTATAGACAATCATATAAACACGTGCTAAACTCACATTTAAATTATTTGAAACTCGTCCAAAATGACCTTGTACACCTTTTTTGAGTATCAATCAAACCTATTGTTTATTAGAATTCAGCCCAACGTGTTGACCATTCTCTAATTAATAATATTTTTTTCCGTTTGATATCATATTTTAAATCAATAATCACAAGTGAAAATCTAAAATCACTAATGTTTCACAACAAGCCGGCCGAATTGGGTATCGGACTCTTACCACGCAGGCAAACAGTTCTAAAGTTTGCTTCCTATTTTGAATTAAACGAGTGAACTGTTTTTGGATGCTGATCTAAATGCAAATAATTTAAAACTTCATTTACATTATTAGAATGAATCTGTTGGTAAAATATAAGTGTTATATATTGTAAATGAATAAACATATCTACTACAGCTCACCTGATTTGTGTAGCTCCTAACTCTGATATTGAAAGCGTTGTTTGCAAAATTGACTCCAATATCACAAAATTGACATTCATATCAATAATATACATAATATAATAGTATATTCCTCACCATATCCAGTATCACACCTATTACAGAAATATGAATATAAGTGCGTTATAATATCTTACAATTAGTTTAGACAAATATTTCCCTGAATTCATACTGACAATTTTTCTGGGGGTGGGGTGTATGGCATCGTGCCTTAAGGCAAATTTCTGGAACTTCCCGTACCGTAACGAAATGTTCGAGGAATACTGAATGTTTTCAAATAGATTATTATAAATATTGTAACATTGTCTAATATTATATAAACTGAATTGCACAGTTAAAATTATTTGTTTAAAGTATATTAAAACTTTAGTCAGAATTAAAAATAAAATCTGAATTATTTTCGATGTACAAAAAAAACTAAAAAAAAAAAAATTTTTTTTCCAAAATCAATTATTTTATTAAAACAAGCTGAAAGTTCTTTGAATCATTTAAATTGGACGCTTAGTTCTCTCAAAAACTGCTATTTTTTGCACATTTAGCTCTGTATCTTCGAAATGGCTGGGCCTGCCATTGCCAAAAACTAATAGTTACTTCTCCCAATCATTACTAATTGAATGTTTTTAGATCATTGAAATCGGATGCTCCGTTCACTCAAAAACTCGATTTCTATTTTCTGCACTCTTTGCTCCGTATCTCCGTAACGGCTGGATCTGCCTTTGCCAAAAACTAATCAGCACATCTCCCTATCAATAGGAATCGAGTGTTTTTTGAATCATTCAAATCGGTTGATCCGTGCGCCCGAAAACGTGGACGAAAAATTGTATCCATACATACATACATACACACACACATACATCCATTTTTTCTGAGGTATGCCAAAATGTTCAGAAACCTTCAAAACGTCGAAAAATGTAAACATTTTCAATTTCGATTTTCGGCCCATTACAACAACTTACCCTACGGGAAGTTAATAAGTTCCTCAGTGGACTCCAGGTTGGAAAACATCGTTTTAAATTGTTTTTTATTTTATTTTAACATAAAAGGTATAAGAAATTCATTCTTGTGATAAAATTGACAGGAAATACGCATAGACATAAATAGTGAAAATTACCGTACATTAACTGTACTCTTTGAAACATTTTTATTAATCCGCAATAAAAATGTTACGAGAATATTGCGTAACCACATTAAGCTATTGTAAATTTATTAAACGTGGTCATGGATTAATGAATTCATCCATATCTATAAAATCATTGCCAATGTGACATCGCACTTTTTTGACCTGTCAAAGGCACTGATGTCAGACTAGAGGTAGAAATAATTTCTACCAGCAAGGATTCCAAGTCAACAATTTCTCTATTGTTAATCTCAAATCGTTATATTTTATAAGTAAAACACTATGTAAAACAAGTAAAATACAACAAGGAAAATACAGAAAAATCATCAAATCATCTTTTAAAGTCTTATGGATTTACCTATGTTTGCTTTGTTTTGTATGCATTATTAATAAAACCGTTTTTGTCTATGCTATAAAATGGACTTAATAAATATGATGCATTGATATAATATAATTCAGTTTATTTTAATCTATAAAAATGAGCAATGGAACATAGAAGTTTCGCCGACATCTAGTTCGAATTACAAACAATTACTGCCAAGCAAATGTAGTTGTTATTGTTACGATAATCGCGACATGCAACAATGAGCGGGTCAATTGTCTAGATCACTTCCAGCATGCGAACAATGAAAAGTGAAAAAATTATTTTTACAAACTGCATTACAAATTCTCGTAAGGCACACAATCTTAGCTCTAATGAAGTACTAGTAGTACTGCACTGTAGGAGCACATTGAATAATTCATAGTGCTCTCATCACAGTGCCGACATTACGTAATTTTGTGGATCATCTTATGATGGTAGTCTTAAGACTATGGTAATGTGCACCGGCAGATACTTCTTGCGTGGGAGGGGAACTAAGTACCTTCTCTCGAAGATGCGCCACGTGAGGGGCACATTGCATCATATTGGAACCCCTCTATGATGCACTATTAAGCTAAAGCAGTATATAAGCCAGGACCAGGAATTCTGGAGCATCATATTATTCGGTTATTGCATTTACTCAGCTTCAAAGTTAATATAAATATTGTTACTTATTTTGTTATAATAAAGAGTTAAAGTTAGCTTTGGATTTCAATTTGATTCAAGTTTCAATTTTACGAATCTTGGTGAAATATGATTGCGGTAAGTGAATACAAAATATCAGTGTCAATCAATAAACTGTAAATACGCAGAATATAAGTCAAAATTATTATATTAAATAGTCTAAGTCATTGGAATGGAACAACTGCATATTGTTGAGATTGTGCATAGCATTGATTATTAAAATTTCAAAATTCCCAATTGTATAAATAGCTTACGGCGACGTTTTACAGTACCAAATTTCATCGTACCGTATCTATATCCTGATGCTGAATTAAGCGTTGTTCAATCAGTCGTTTTGAACTTTGAAAAAAAATTCCAGAACATATTAAATTTATCCCTATTTTCAATTTAGAATGGAACGATATTTATATATAATAAATTATATATTATATTTAAATCAAATTAACGTTAAATTTATATGTATATATAAAAATTGGAACTCTTTATATATATATATATATATATATATATATATATATATATATAATTGGAACTCTTTATATATATATATATATATATATATATATTTCAAATAAACAATTGAATATTCTCTTCTTAAAAAAATAATAAAAGTCGTTAAACTTCGAACACGAATTAGCGTGAATCTGAGACTAAAATAAATATTTTACTCAGTGTTGAAGTATAAGGTTATAATTAAAATACTAAAATGTTTATGAATGTAAATGAACAAAATCAAAATTAAAAGCGAATTGTTAATAAAAAACAAAATTGAAATTATATAATTATATTACAAATCAAAATTTCAATTAATTGTGTATGTAGTGTAAAAATATTTTATATTTCTATGAAACTGCCAAATATTCGTCATTTAACGATCTAAAAAGCTCAAATTAGCTAGCAAGATTCTTAATAAATTATTGTAAATTTACATTATTTCAATAAGATTTTTTTAAACGCTGTTCAATTTCTTTAAAACTTTAATTCGAATATTGTTAAAGCACAAAAATTCAAAACAAACATTGGAATTTTTATCTGTGGTGTTATTAATATTTTCACTGTATTAGATTTCTCTTAGATCAACCAATGAATATAGGAATAATACAAATTTACAAATTATTTGATAATACTATTTAAATGTTTAATGTAATTCTTATCATTCATCATAGAAAATCAATAGAATCGTAAAAAAGAATCGAAAGAATATATAAACCAGTGAAAATAATTTATATGGTCTCAACGATTCATTAAAACTTGTATGACAAATGTATGCAATTGGCTCCTTTTACATCTGCATTGTTTCGTCACACTGTAAGCGTATTAGGTGAGAAAGAAACGGAAAGCTAATTAATCCATTTGTATGCCGTTTTGAATCCACAATATTTATACAAGAAATTTCACAACCGTCTATTTTTTCAGCCCTTGGCGTTTAGCGTCTTTCTGACGACACTTGCGGCTGTCTCTGCGGAACCACCTGTGAATTCTTACCTTCCACCTGGTTCAGGAGGTGGTAAAAATGGTTTAGGCGGTTCGGCACCCAGTTCCTCTTATGGAGCTCCAGGAAATGGTGCCGGCGGTGGCTTTGGAAATGGTGGTTTATCTTCTACATACGGAGCTCCTAATGGAAATGGAGGAAATGGTGGGTTATCATCTACATACGGAGCTCCCAATGGAAATGGAGGAAATGGAGGCGGGCTCAGCTCCACTTATGGTGCTCCCGGTGCAAATGGAAACGGATTTGAAGGTGCTAGCAATGGTCTGAGTGCCACATACGGTGCTCCAAACGGTGGTGGTTTTGGTGGAAACGGCAATGGCGGTGCCCCAAGTTCTTCATATGGTGCTCCTGGTGCTGGCAACGGAGGAAATGGAGGCGGCCGTCCATCATCTTCTTACGGTGCACCCGGTGCTGGAGGATCAGGCAATGGATTTGGGGGAAGACCAAGCTCATCTTACGGAGCACCTGGGAACGGTAATGGTGCTAACGGGGGCCGAGGCGGCCGACCCAGTTCAAGATATGGTGCACCGGGCAATGGCAACGGTAACGGTAATGGCAACGGAGGTCGACCAAGCTCCTCTTATGGTGCGCCAGGTATGTTATTGCAGTTATTAGATAATGTTAAGAGAGCAAAAGTTGAAATATGAATATATTTAGGATCTAATGGAAATGGTGGCCGACCGAGCTCGTCATACGGAGCTCCTGGTTCTGGAAATGGTTTTGGGGGAAATGGCGGTAGACCTAGTTCATCCTATGGAGCTCCAGGGGCTAACGGAAATGGAAACGGCGGTGCTCTTGGACAGCCTAGCTCTTCTTACGGAGCTCCAGGCCAGAATGGTAATGGTGGCGGCTTAAGTTCAACATATGGAGCACCAGGAGCAGGCAATGGTGGCTTCGGCGGTAACGGCGGTGGTCTCAGTTCTACATATGGTGCACCAGGATCAGGCAACGGTGGCTTTGGAGGTAACGGACTTAGCTCTACGTATGGCGCTCCTGGATCCGGAAATGGAGGCTTCGGTGGTAATGGAGGTGGGCTGAGCTCAACATATGGCGCACCTGGAGCAGGTAATGGGTTTGGAAATGGTGGTGGATTAAGCTCCACATACGGAGCACCTGGTGCAGGCGGTGCTGGGGGCGCTGCTGGTTTTGCGGGCGGACTCGGTCAAGCAGGAGGCGCTGGAAGCTTTGGATCTAATGGCTTTGGCGGCAGCGGCTTTGGAGGAGACGACGGAAGCAGTGTAAGTTTTGTCAAACGTGTACTATCATAATCTATTACTTTCTAATCAAATTAGTTAACTTTTGGTTACAACATCTTTAATCGTAAAATTCATGAAATTTTGCGCCAATGATTTGAGAGTGCAACACTGCGTTCCGATTTTATGTACATTTTATGGATCGTTAATTACTTAATCAATGCTTTCACTGTTAACAAGGACGTAATCTCATCATTTCTAAATCTTATTCACATTATTTAAGTACTAAAGCCAATTTACTAAAGTCACACACATATATGTGTATCACACACATATGTGAACAGAAATGACATAAATATCGTATTACAATATATTTGCATTAATTTGATCGAGTTTATTTAACTGGATAAATGTATTGAACTCCATATAACCAACAAACACAGATCAAAAGCAACTATTGTTTTGTTTTGTTCGGGTCACAGTGCTATATTTAAAAAAAGAATTTTTTTTTTTATTTTTAACAATTTTAATTAGTTTGCTTTAATCAGATTTTTAAATATTTTTTCAATTTCAAAAAATTGTAGTCCTAGCAAATCGCGCATAAAATAATATATATATATATATATATATATATATATATACACGTATATATATATAGGTGTGTGTATGCATATTTATATATCTATATTATTGAATAACATGATTAAATAAATAATTTAAAATTGAATAATCGAGGTAATAAAAAATGTAACAGTGTAATTGAGATAAGTCATCTGTTGAAAGTAATCAACTATTCTGTGGAATCTAATGACCCTCATCGCTATAATACGTGCCAGTAAAAACTGCATCGCCATAGCTGTCCTATTGTACATAAATTAACTTGTATTTAAATAAGATTAATTCTCAGGAGCCGGCCAAGTATGAATTCAGTTATGACGTGCAGGATCCCGAAAGTGGAAACAGTTTTGGGCACTCAGAATCACGAGATGGAGATTTAGCAACAGGTCAGTTCAACGTGTTGCTACCAGACGGAAGGCGTCAGGTTGTAGAATATGAGGCTGACGCTGACGGTTTCAGACCACAGATTCGTTACGAAGGTACGAAACGCGGTTCAAATTTTCAAAAAAAAAAAAAAAGTAAGGAAAACAATGCTGCTGCTTCATCCGAGAGCCACTATAGAAACTGAAATCATACCATTGTATGAAACATAGTTACGTAATATTTTTCACTTAAACTCAAGTAGATGTCGCAATTTGGTTTTATTACATTTGAAGGAAAAAAATTATTTCGTTTGACTACTGAAATTAAAAATATTGAGGCAGCATATGAGATTCGTATAAGTAATTTGTTACTTCATTTCGGCAAAAATATACTATTTGATTGTGATTTTTATGAAGCCTTGGCGAAATAAGAAATGTTAATTTTACAAAGCCAGGAGTACAATTTAAATTTTATTTTAATTAGGGAATAAACTATTCAGTTATATCCCAAAATACAAAATAAATCTTTAGTACATATTTTAATTAAATAAGTGTAATTGTCAACTAATTAAACTGATAGCATAAAATCATTTCTACGTGGCTCTTGCTCAAAGCGCGGCTAGGGCGGTAGTAGGTCGCGGGTAGGTGCCGGAAAAGGATGGCGTCTAATCATCTACTAACGGGAACTAAATAGGTAAAGTAAAAATTGTAACAATATTCTAGTGGTGAGATTTTGTAGTTACATTTTATTTGTATTATTTGACTTAACAATACAAATAATAATAGTTTTAAATTGTTTGAGGTAAACGTATTAGGGTTTGAACCATGAAATTATATACCTATATATATAAATATATATATATATATATATATATATATATGTGTGTGTGTGTGTGTGTTTGTGTGTGTATGTGTATATCTACACAATCATATATTAATAAGAAGTTCTTATTTATTATATCCCCTTATGGCTAACAATTTATATATTTACAACAATATGCTAATTTTTTATCCAGGTACTACTAATGCCATTACAATTGGTACGTATGCTTTCTAACGACGCTTAACGCAAATTAGTTGAAACTATTAACAATTAATTTCCAAATTTATGAACATACATTATAATTTCCATAACAATACTAATTCTCATACATTACTAAATAATATTCTTTAACCAAAATTATTTACTGTTTTGAATTATTTGTGCATGATCTTTGAAAATTCGAAATAATTTATATAACGGAATAGGAAAATGTTCTATTACTGCTCTAATTAAAGCTATTTGGTATATTTCGGTATGAAATATTTGTTATTACCTTTTTATTTATTGCTCACCGGAAACGTATTAAATGCAGATGAAGGATTTGGCAACGGTGCAGGAGGTGCTGGTGGTGCAGGCGGTTACGCATCTGGAGGCCCTGGCGGTGCTGGCGGCGCAGGTGGCTATCCAGGAGGCGCTGGAGGCAAGATTATTATTAATGCAATTTAGTTCAAATTTATAAAAGTTTGAAAACAAAACATTATGTTTAAAGTGTGAAGCTCTACTGTTAAAATAAACGGTACTAGTTTAGTTACGATAAAGTAATAATCAAGGATAACAATGTAGATTACAGTGACTATGCGGATCATTCTCAAATGAGTATTAACTTAATTTTGTTATTTAGTAACAAAATCCATTACAAATTACATGATCCATTACATTAGTTACAAATTATTATTTATAATCTAATAATATTTGATTATAGCTGCAAGGTATTATCTATTTACTAACGTTTCAATACTTGCTTCATCAGGTGCTGGAGGCGCAGGTGGTTATCCGGGTGGAAGTGTTGGAGGTGCTGGAGGATATCCCGGTATATATGGCACATTTGCATTGTTTTAGATTTATTTCCTTTTGCCACTTATTAATATATTTACATGAATTGCCTTTCCTTGATTTTCTGGAAAGAAAAATAATTTCAAACAAGTTTCTGAAAAAATAAAGTCGGGAACAAACTTGACAAATCTCTCATATCTGTTTCATATAGATATATATAATCAGTGTGATCAGTCTAATATATTTTTTTCTTCATTAATATATTTCTAAAATATATCATAACAGAAAGTAAAGCATGAATTAGACATAGTTGCCTACAAACCTCTTTGATCTTTTGATCATATGGTCATAAAATATATTTTCAACAGGTGGTTCAGGAAGCGGTGTTGGAGGTTATCCAGGTGGATCAAATGGCGGTGCTGGAGGTTATCCAGGTGGATCAAATGGCGGTGCTGGAGGTTATCCAGGTGGATCAAATGGCGGTGCTGGAGGTTACCCTGGCGGATCAAATGGCGGTGCTGGAGGTTACCCTGGTGGCAGCAATGGAAATGGAGGATATTCAAACGGTTAGTACGATTTATTGACGTATAAGTATATAAACAATTATTAATTTATTTTGTATAAAAATATTTTATATTCATTTGTTATGTTGAAAACCAGGAGGATCAAATGGCGGTGGTGCTGGAGGTTACCCAGGTGGCAGTAATGGAAATGGAGGATACCCAGGCAGTTAGTATAAATTAATAGAAATGATGTAATCAGTTTCAAATTAATAATATCTCAGTAAAATCGTTAAGATTCAAGAGTAATTTAGTAATTATTAAATTTCAATTTAATTCATTAATAATTATAATCAGATCACTAATAATTTATAAAAACAGGTGGATCAAATGGAGGCGCTGGAGGTTATCCAGGTGGTAGCAATGGAAATGGAGGGTATCCAGGAGGTTAGTATGAATTTATTAAATATATAATTGGTTTCAAATTGGAAAATTTACAGTAGAAAAAGATATCGGTTTCGATTAAGTTTATTCATTAGCAATATAGCTGTGAATAAAATTTGTGATAATATTTTGAGTACACTTTTATACTTTAAAATAATAAAAAAGGATTAATTGGGTACAACAAATTTAAGTAATAAAATAAATAATTTTTATTAATTAGGAAATGGTAATGGTGCTGGAGGTGCTGGCGGTGCTGAGGGATACGGAAGCGGAAGACCAGCCAATGGAAGTCCTCTGGGGAGCGGATATTAAACAGTTTTTACAATGGACGGAAAAAATTTTAGCTGCAACAATAGAATTGGAAACTGTAATGATGTATAAATTGTCAAAGACACTCTGTGGACTTTTGTGATATACAAATTCATCCGAGAATTATTTATATTGCATTTATAATAAGAATCAAGCCATATTACCTAATCACGTCCAAACAACTAACAATATGATATTTAATTGATGACGAACGGACTCGATAATGGAACCGCTAAACTTCTAGGATAATAATTTTATGTATAGTTATATTTATGAAATGTACATGACGACTTATAGATTAGTAATATTATACTATCATAATAAAAAAACAAATTGGAAAATATAAAATCACTCACAAGCTGTTTAACGATATTGAAAATATTATAAATACGCTACAGTGCATTTATTAGCATAAAATCTTGTACATAAATATATTTAAAATGCGATAAATAAATCGAACTAAAAATATATCTTCTTTTATTGACATTTGTTCCAATCTTTTCTTGATTGAAATAACTCGTATTCAAATATATATATATATATATATATATATAACGGGTTAAGGGTATAAAATATATCTTACTTTAATTGGAAAGTATGAGCTTTTAAGTGCAAATTAGTGTTTTGGTGAATTTATGACCCTTTTTCGGTTATTGTGGTTAAATTTTATTAATTTTGTTCATTTTAACTTTGAAACCTTAACCGTGAATAACATTTCTAGGACCACCATCAAAAATAATAACACAATTGCGTCCAGTTTTTAAGAATTTAACTTTTTGTTGAACTATGATTTTATAACTTAAAAAATCGGTCGATTTTGAGGGGTCCTGCTTTAAAAAGTTGTGTACCTAAGTGTGTTATCAAGCTTCATCGAAAGTTGGCAAAAGTTTAATACATTTAGTGTTTTATATAGATAATACTACGTAGCATTTATAGTATTTTATTGATAAAAATTAAAATGATTAATTATTGATAACGGGTAATAAATGGAACAATAGAAAATCAAGTCAAATCAAATCAATCAAAACAGAAATATGCCACGTATTCAAAACTAAATATATGAATTTATTGCATAATATTAAATTCTTCAAACACTTACCACTGCAATGTCGTCATCACGCGCTCCAAACACAGAATGATTTGATTCCTCTTTAGGACCAGTTATATGGTGTGAAAATTGCGACAAACCTGTGAATTGTTACCAGGTGATAACAAAATGCATCCATTGTTATGTAATCAAAATAGTTTCTGGATCAGAACTGCTGACAGTGCAATACGAAAAATTTAGACTGATGGTGCGGAGCCAGTTGGATAGAAGGACCTGTGCCAGACCAGAGTACCCAGTCCGTAAGATATGTGCAGTAGTAAAAAAATATTGATGTTGAGTGTTGCTAGAGTAATTGTTTGTTCAAACGTGTTGAAATCTGAATCAAAAATACAGAGTTATTAGAAGATTTTGTATATATATATATATATATATATATATATATATATATATATATATATCTTTACGTTTTAAAGCTTTGAAGCTGTAAGCTGTAACTTAGGTTACAGTATTTATAATAATCTATTTGAAAACATTTAATATTGCTCGAATATTTTATTTTGCTACGGAAAGTTCCAGCAATTTGCCGGATCAAATTGTTTGATTCGTACTCTCAAAAACGTGGACAAAAAATTGTATCCACACATACATACATCTATTTTTTCTAAGGTATGCCAGAATGTTCAGAAACCTATAAAACGTAAAGATATGCAAAAAAAATATTTTCGATTTTTGGACCATTACTATAACTTACCCTACTGGTAGTTAAAAATGCTCGTCCAGCTGATGAGCGCCAGACCTCGAGAAGGGTATTTTTACTGGCCCCACTCAATTCATTAATTTTGTTAATGAAGTAATAAAAAGTACCCAGTAAATCGGTTATGAATAGCTTGTGAGCCGGCGTGCTTTCTGCGTGATACATTTACATACATAAGTTTGTAACTAAACATGCCGGTGGAGAACGGCGTGCAGTCGATGGCCGTTTCCAAACCCAGGTTTCTAAACATTTTGGCATATTTTTAAAAAATAGATATATATATATATATATATGTGTGTGTGTGTAATATGTATGTATAAATAAATCTATGTAAAAATAAATAATACACATCAATTGTTTGCACTATCTTTTATTAATATTTCGAATTTTAATTGAATTGTATATGAATAATAACTATTCATATGGTATTATGGCTAAATGACCTAGAAGCACTGTGCAATCGACAGGCCCTGTTAATTTTACAGCTATATCCCTTATGCGAACATCGGAACAGGGAATAACGTAGTATCTGAAAAATAATTAGTTAATTAAAGGTTCTATCACAAATATATTTAAAATATATTATATCCCAAAGTCACGGCTTTGAGATAAAAGTTGTTCTGTTTACATCACTATATTCAAGCTGTGAATTATCAGAATTTGTTTCTAGTCTAAAAATAAATTGTATGGAAATTTATTTAAAGCATGATTGAAATTGAGTTAAAAGTATAAAATATAATAGGGAGTATTCTAGTCTAAGAACAAGAATTTTATGGATTTTTTGAAAGGCAAATAAATTTAATATTTTAAGAAGTTAATATAAACAAATATTTTTTAAAATTCTGGACCAAAATATTCTCTTACAATATCAGCTTTAATATTATTTTTATTGCAATATTTAATTCCTTAATTTCCATTAAAATATCCTAATTATTTATTTAATAAATATTGAAGTATATAAATATGTATATTGAACTTGCAAGAAATACCTGGTCGTCAAATAATTTCGCGCAGAAAAATAAAAGTATTCCTGTGGATAGTTAATTAGTAAGTATATCAAAGCCGATTTCAGTTGTTCTCCAGTAGAAGGCTTGATTGTAGCCTCACTCGTCGTTATAACACTCGAATGGCGTCAGTGATGGCACAGAATAGGTACTAGACCTCATATCTGGTGAATACACATTCGGCAAATTGAATTCCTCGAAGGGATCACACTCATCGTCGGCACCCAATGTCAAA
>NW_020537758.1:23511528-23525134 GCF_003426905.1 Ctenocephalides felis | reverse complement strand
TTACAATATTTATAATAATCTATTTGAAAACATTCTGTATTCCTCGAACATTTCGTTACGGTACGGGAAGTTCCAGCAATTTACCTTAAGGCACGATGCCATACACCCCACTAGTTTAACTTATTTTTATTGAGAGTCTATAACCGCTGGACCAGCCTTCCCAAAAATTCAATCAGTTCTTTAATCAGTACAAGTAAAATCTTTTTTGACTTATTCCGTTCTCTTAAAAACCGAGTTACCGTTTTTGGCACTTCTTGCCCCGTATCTTCGGAACGGCTAAACCTGTCTCCGCCAAAAACTAATGAGCACGTTTCCTTATCAATACGAATCGAATGTTTTTTGAATTATTCAAATCGGTCGATCGGTATTCCCGAAATTGTCGACGAAATTTTGTATCCGCACACACACAAACACATCCATTTTGTCTAAGGTATGCCAAAAATATATATAAAAGATTATATATATATATATATATATATATATATATATATATATATAGATTATTTATATATAGATATATAAAATTTTTCATTTTCTATTTTTTGCGATTACTATAACTTACCCTGCGGGAAGTTAACTAGTAGTGCATGGCAACAATATGCTGGGACTTCCCGTATCGTAATTTAAAATTTATAAAAGCTTCCCCAAAAACAAATCAAAACGTCTTCCCATCTATAGAAGTCGAATCTATATTTTTCAGTTTAGGAAAATAACTGATAAAGACAAATAGTAAAAGCCTAATACCAAAAAATGAATTAAAAATCAAGGTCAAAACTTCGCAGTTGTAACTGCCTGATCAAATGTGGATTTACAAAAATAAATAATCGTTTTTTTTTCAGAGATCAAGGCCACAACAATACCGATAAACATATTTTGAAGACGAGGCCAATTGAGTCAAGGCAGATCATATACACAACTTTTGTTAAATTTACTGGAAAAGTCAACAGAATATTATTGACACACGCAAGGAGACCCATTAGCCATATTGCAGATGAAATTAATTAGCATGCATGAGAATTCAACAGTTCTGATCTTCTGATCGTGATTAACCACGTGTAATTCATTCATATTAACTTGAATTTCGTAGAGTCATTTAAATTAATTAAAAATATTATTAATGGGTACTGGATTATGTGCATTAAATAACTCATTCACAAAAATAATCAGCGAAACTTGATATTAAAATTAGGTTTCCATAAAAAATTTACTGAATCTATTACAACCGAATCATGAACGCTAGAAAGGATTAGCGTTAAAATTCTAACTCAATTTGAATACGGACGCTTGATTTATTTTGCGTCATAATAATATATGGTTCGGTAAAAAAATTAAGTATTTTTTGTGTTATCAAACAACAACACTTTTTGTATAAAATTGCTTATTAACATATTTCATGTCACACTTACACAAAATCGTTTAGCGCTTGTTGAAAACAATAAAAAACGTGAATAGATAAAGAAATATTGTTACATTCGCCACTGCAAATATTTGTGTACGTAAGTGTAAAAACGACTGATTTTGCGATTCCATATAAATTCTTTGTTCGGCAATATTGAGGTGTGGTTTGATGTTATAAATATTGCGTATGTAAGTAAATGTTTTTATGGGGACATGTAATATTTGACTCTATTCATTAGCTTCTGAGCGTGCAAAAATCTTATATAGAGTAAACAATAATTAGTTTTAAATAGTTACAGATGACTAAAATCACCTTAAAATAAATTTCAAAACGTTATTTATTGAAATCTGATAAATTTATTGTTTTATTAATTCCTGTCTTAATTAAGACTTAATAGATTGACCACCAACATATAAAGGCCGATTCTTGGATAAAATTGAAAAGCTATGCAACCGGTTTCTTAGCCGGACTATCGGAGTTGGTAGTCCCAAAGCTGGCAAAAAGCTATGTTTTTCTCCATGCTAAAACATAACCTCCAAATGGCATAAAAGTCAAATTCAATTAAATCAAAGAATCGGTTCTTTAAAAAAAGTGATTTGGCACAGTAGATTATTATCTGTTGTACAGAAAATAGTAAAAGAGGGCGAAGCACTTTTGTACTGTGTTTACCCCCCATGATTATTTCAACTACTCAATAAATGATAATTGAGTCCAAATTTGGTCCAATAACTTTGATATAAATATAACAATTTCGTGATTTTCCAGTTAACTCGAGATATTTTTTGTTTAATAGATGTTTTAACGTAGTCATGGAAAAAATATGATAATAGATAATTTAGAAATAAATTATCTAAAGTCACATTGTTACATAATAAATGATTTGATGGTTAAGATAATACTTTAAAAATATCACTAAAAAATTTAATGCCAAAATATCTAAAAAAGGACGAAAAGAAAAATCAATATCTGTAAGTGGGAAAGTATAGAAGAAAATCTCTACCAGCAATAAACAATAAAACGTGCTGAGTACTTTCACTTTCGCAAAGCAGACACGAGTAGTCGCGAATATCCAATATTATTTGTTTCATATGCAAAATTTTGCTTTGAAATCGTTATTTTCGTAACATGACACCGATATATATATTTCGCATGTTAATTTGTTGATTTTTTCTTATCCACCAATATAAAGACAGACCGAAAAAACTGGAAAAACAAAACAGCGAATACCAAATTCTATGACAAAAAAGTTAGGATTTATCCATTTTTTAGATATCTAAAATCTAAAGGATTTGCTCTTTAGCTTTTTCGTCCATTCTTTATATTAGAATAACTTCCAAATTTATCTAAAGTTTAGAGAGTGATAAGTGGTGGAAGCTAAGGAATCCTAATATTAAGGAAACAGTACATGCAGGTAATTGATGCTGCTGGAAATATAAAAAAGCTTAAGAATCAGACAGTCATTTTACTGTAATTATACTCTGCGTATAAGGTGTTTATTTTGACAGTATTACTGTATTACCATATTTTATTATGTATTATATAAACAGTTTTATATCACAGAGTAGTTATCAAGGTCGCTCGAACACGAATATAAGGCTAATAAAACTAGTCCTCTTAATTGCTGTTTCCATGTTTAGTTGAAAAAAACCTGCTTACATAATTAAAATGTGAATAAGACAAAAAATGTATATCGCATTTATATACAAAGGTCTTACCTAGTGACCAAATTTGTTATATAAAGCAAAGTTGATAATTGTTGAAGTTATCTGTTGTTGATATGCTGATTAAAAATTCCAAGTTCATGGAATTATTTTGCAAGATCAAACAAGGAAATAATTTCACTACGCTAAATAATGTAAATAATTTAATCAAAATGATCATTAGTATCAATATAATAACATAAAATATGCATATTGTTAATGTTTAACTTGTAAATCAAAGTTACAATAAATATAAATATATTCAGTCTCATCTGCATGGAAAATTTGTTATGTATTTTTTATAACAAAAAAGTTATAATTTCAGATGCTACAAATTAGCGATAATAAAACTGGAAAATAAAATAAAATGCTTGATCATTATTCTCAATAAAAATGTATTTAAATCTAATAATTATGCATGCATATTACAAACATTGAATCACGTATACATTTTATTATGCAGGAAATGCAATAACTAATTCAATTCTGAATAAACTTGATTGTATTAGTTATAATGGTATCCAATATTTTAGAAGTAATTCTTAATCAAATAATCGTAAAATTAATATAAATTTAAATAAATCAGAGCAATCTTAGATTCAAATTTTATCAACTATTTCGCCAACATTTATCCGCAACTGCAAATATCCAATTAAGACCATATAAATGGTAATAAAGAAAACAGAACAAAATATTTTGTGCAAAATATATTTTTAATATCTATCTATATATTTTTAATTTAGCCAAATTTTGTGATTATATCGATTTTTTACACGTATTGGAATGTTCATGCAGCTTGCTTTCAAGCAAAATGCCTACTACTAGTTTACTTATACAAGATCTCATGAAAAAATCAAAATCAAAATCAATATAACGAACATAATATTAATATTTTCATTTGATAGATTATAGAATCTGCAATATGTCGGCGATGTAATTGAAAACGTTTATTTATTGAAAATACAAATCGTATGGTAAGTTATAGTGAATGAATAATGAGAATGCAGGACAGGTCCATGAGCTGAGTTAAGCTTTAACTCGATTCAGAGAATAATATTATAGTTTGAGAGATATCCCTTAGACTTAGTTTCAACTGGACACATATTTTTTCTATATTTTTAAGTGAAAATGCTGCTGCGCGATGTCAGGTTGTCCAAAGCTGGGAACAAATCCGTGAGCTTAACCATTACACTATGGAATACTATATAATATAATTTAATATTTATTTGATTTTTTAATACGAGAAATTGATGGTTGAAATGCAGGTAAAATGCCTAAGGGGGCCGTCCATTAATCATTTTTGAGGATTTTTGGATCTCCCTTACCCTTGGTGAAACCTGGTGTTTTTTAAAATTATACCATACTTTCACGTGCATTTTTACTACCTAGAACAAATCGTGTTTTTTTTTTAAAAAATGAAAAGAAAAAACTAAAATTTTTCTTAAATTGTGGTAAAAAATAAATACGTGATATCTTGGAAGACCCTCCTTCCTTCATCTGATATCTCGTAAATATTTTGATAGTTCTCCTTTAACTACGAAATTCGGGAGTTAAGGCTCATGTGATTAATGGACGTCCCCTAATGAATATAAAAAAATAGCAAATATGTATCCATATATGTATGTATGTATAGAAACTAGAAAAATCTAGTTAATAAAATAAATTATATTAACTGTTAAAATTATGTAATTCAATTGCGATCAAATCAGTGTGGTTAATTTTATTAACATACAGATGAATCGTCAAATTGTCGACTAATCAACTAAAACGCATATTTCAAATAATTTGCATAAGACAAACCCGTAATTAAATTGCGATTCAATATTTGTTCTCTGGAGATAATTTTCATTCGTAGCACGAACGATTCCGTGCAATGTCAAAACATCAAAGAGGAAGCGGAGAAGCGCGCGTCTGATTGACTCGAGGATCCGCGATCCGCGATCCGCGTTCGTTGCCCGCTCGGCCGCCTCTATCGCCCTAACAATGGGTGTCATTTGAAGAGGAACTCCAATTCTTTCTTATGTTCAATTGTAAATCAGCTATTTCCGCCTCTTCAAATACAATTGTCGATTCGCCAAGAACACGTGGATGTAGTATTTCATATTGAAGAGTCGACACGTTTTAGAACGCGCTAGAATGACGCGCCACACATGCAAAAAAGCATTAGGCAAATTTGTGATGACATTGTTCTATCAAATATATGAAACTTTATATAAACAAATCAATTTAGGCGATTTAACGCGTGTATTTGAATAAGCAATATAGCAAATGAGCACATTAGATGTAAATAGAGTTTTAATGTTCTTTTCTGAATATTCAGATTGGTATCATATTTGTTTGACAACTTTTTAAGAATTCTAGGCACTAATCTATATTTATCAAAGACAGTTGCAGAAAGTTTTTAAATAGTTTTTTACCCATATCCATATGGACATATCAATGGCAAAATAAAGATGAAAGTTACACTTAATAAATCAAAGAAAACTATCTGTATACTATCGGGCAGCGCGAAGTGAACAGGAAATAGGAAAAACTATCACACTTCCTTTTTTCCTGAATCGAGTTGGAGTTTAATTCAGCTCACAGACCTGCCTTAGAGTAGTACTACCCATTATTATTATACATCTCTTTGTAACTTGTGTAAAGATTTGGTAACCTATTCTATGTGGATCTTAGATATTTCGCAATGCTCAATTATGTTCATTTAATTCAGCGAATTCTAAAGCATCATGATCATAGGGACGGGCCAAGAAAAAATTAAAAATCATATTATGTACAAACAACAAGAAAGAAGTAGAAGCTAATTTTGCAGAATGATCTTCGATATTTATTATCATAACGTTTTAAGGTTTAACTTTTAACGTTTGAGTTCAGTGTATTGGTTTGCAAATCTAAGACTACGCCAATATGAATGAAAAGGTATATGTACGTTCCTACATATTTAATATATATATATATATATATATATATATATATATTAAATATGTAAAAACGTACATATACCTTTTCATTCATATATATATATATATATATATATATATATATATATATTGAATATATTACAGATTTTAGATAATAATACGATCATAATAATTAAATAAATTTTAAATTTTACGAAGAGTTTTTTACAGATAATTTTAAAATATTTCTATATATTAAATTTATAATAGAATATATTTTTAAAGATCATTTTGAGTTTACAAAGAGTTTTTTTTTACAGATAATTTTAAAACACTTATTACAGTTTATAGACACCAAGTACATGATAAAGCATCAAGCATGACAATCAAGCATAAAATTACAATTCTTTTTCATTACGGTGATCATGTAAAATTCTCTAAAGCACCACGATTTACAATTGCAAAGTTATCTATTTGATGAATCGCAATTATATAATCTATTCGACCGAGCACGCACGCGCTAATAAAATTGTTATTGAATGTGTAACATGATGTCTAAGAATTTTCATTGGTTAATTACTTGTGCATTCAATGCATATAAAAATCTGCACATTAATGTCAAACAATTGCTGAAACAACAATAATGTACATAAACAATATTTTTAATATTCATTATTTTAGTAATTATAATTTGCAAATATCTCAAGAAGATATGAGGAATTAGAAAAAAGCGGAAAGACATTATAATATCTTTGAAGTACTTTTAGTACTATAGAATATTATTACCCACACATAATAGCAAAATCAAAATAATGTTATTTCAAAAAATAATATACACTAATTTTATTGCATCTCTTTATAATAAATAAATTCATAATATAATTGTCTTCTTTTGTCATTGCTGTTTAGATGGTGCAATAAACGTTCAAATTTATGAAAAATATAATAAAATTTAAATCCTAAATTATTTATTAATTTCTGAGTCCTAATTATGTATCCATTACTGAAAAAAGCCAAAACCTACTACATGTTACATACTAAAAAATATTGTACCATTTTTTTTAATAGATATTGTATCACTGTGTCATCAATTTATGTAAACAAATATATCATTTGCAAGACGATGAAAAAATTGAAAACATTGAAAAAAATGACACTGATAAAGCTTATAGTGTATGTAGTCTGACCGGTTCATGAAGCAAAAAAGCGAAAGTTGCACATTCATTTGACGCAATGTTATAACTAGTTGTTTAAATGCAATATTGATCTTGCAATTTGCAAAACTATAATCATAGAGTCATAGAATAAAAATAATAATGATAATTGAAATGTTTGATCTAATTTAAGAGCGATTGACTGGAAGTATTATCATTTAAATTACTCTATTTATGAGAGGTCGAGATTTTCGATAATAGCGCCCAGTAATTTTTATTTTATTTCTTTCTTGAATATTTGCCATGAAATAAAGTAGTTATTGCCAGCTAGTGATTTGCTCTAAATAATTTCATAAGATTAATATTTTTTCTTATTGCTAATTTAAAACAGTCTGAAATAATTAATATTATCTTTGTTCGCCAATGGACTTATACTGACTTTTATAAATAAATGAACATAAAAATTTCATGAATAACATGAATAATTTCAGTAACCTAAGGAAGACTGAGGTTCGTACTAAATGTATAATATATATGCCTGATTTCCAAGCAAAAGTAAAATGTTCTCTATATATAAGAATCAAACCATTCCGTTTTACTATGAGAAACACAGAAAGCGCACCATTTAGTATTCGAAAATTAATAAAATATATCTTTTACTGTAATATCTTCCTTATATGTGAATTTCACTATCACATCATAATTGAGTGATTAAATTTTAAATATTTTTAATGTTTATTCATATTGCGAAACGATGCAAAAAATTACATCAGGGGCAACGCAATAAAATGAATATAAATATTCTCTATAATTAATAATAATGACCAATATTAAATATATTTAACACTTTATATTAAACACCCCTAAACAAAATTAGAGTTTTTATACATATGATTTTTTTTTTTATTTTTTCATAGAATAAACATTAGGTATGATATGAATAAGGTAGCAATACAATTTTTTTTATTAAATGTAAATTAGGCATATTTAATATTAAATGAATGCAGTTTGATTTTATGTGATAGTATTGAATTGGGTGTTAAACATATAATTGTAACCATGACAAAAATAAGCATTTATATCAGGTAAAAGGCTTTGATATTTGTTTATTCACTATTTTAATTTTTTAATAAATCTATCATAACAGATATTATATTATCCTATATTCCTTAGAAAAATAAAAAAAATATCAATTTTATTTTTGTGTCAAATGAAATTTATTATAATTTATGGTATAATTAACTTACCATAGGGTAACTTATTGTAATCGCCTAAAAATCGAAATTGAAAATTTTTACTTATAAATATTAGACATTGCCCTATATTTTGAATTCGATTGATTTTGTTTTATTTATTCGCTTTTCTGTGAACTTTCTATTAATATATATATATATATATATATATATATATATATATATATATATATATATATACAGATTCGTTACAGTTCTAGAAAATTGCCTTAAAGCACGATGCCATTCACCACTTGTTTGAATTTATTGTCATGATTCACATGACAGTTCAATAACAGATGATAAAAAATAATACAAAACTATATTTGATTTTTTTAAAAATATTTATACATTGTGTTCTAATTCATTTATATTTTAATAGTAACAAACTATCAAATGAATAAAATAATTGCACGCATTTTGAAAATAGTTAATGATTGAGCGTTGTTTTTTTACCATGAAATCTATACATTTTAAATAAAATAAAATTAATCTTTTTTTAAGATATTGAAGAAAGTGTCCAGTTTTGAGAACAACTAATGCCTAATAAAAAGAAATCTAAATGAAAGGAATCTTGTGTTTATGTAGACATAACCCATAGTTTATCTATAATACTTTCCCAGTTTTTTCTGAATAGCATTAAAGAAAATACAGAATGTGTAGAATATCCATATTAAATTCAAGCTTTTCAAACTTCGTTCGACGCGTGCAATAAGTAAGAAAATTGTATCAAGAAGAACAAACAATGATCGTCGTTAGTACTTCTTGGCTGTTGGTACGACAAACAATGTTATGTTTGCGGTACGAACGAATATATCATTTATATTGAGCATAAAAGAGAATTGAAAAGCTATTCTGAAGAGCTAACAACGGTTTTGGAAAATGTAAAAAATTCATATAGAATGAAATTATCCGAAAAATTCTAAAATGAGTTGTTTATTTTCGAAATATATAATAAAGAATTTGATAATATATCAGAAGATTGTATACTTAAATATTTTAAACATGATCAATTTACTAAAGAAACATATTATAAACACGCAATGAAATACACGAAGAAGAGAAATTCGATGCAAGAGTTAAAGGTGCTGCAAAGATGCATGTAAATTGTCCGCAATTAATGGAACTTAAAATTGCTGACCTTATTATGAGAACTTTGCAATTAAAAGATCTGCGTACAAAATTATTTCTTAAGAATATATTAATACATAACAAACTTCCCACGTGGTCACAAATGATCACAAATACATATTAAGATTATGACGATGCAAATGAGTGTAATTGCATGGGCATATGGGAACAACGCGGTAACCTTATATTATTAAGTATGCTTAAACAATCCAAGAAGTAAGTTTACGAAGTGTATATAAGATATACTTCTAAGAAATGATATATTCGAGGGCGGGGGATGAAAAGTTTCCGGTCTGACCAAGAATATTTTTTTACTCAATTTCTCCAGTCGCCATTGAGAGTGATACATTTCTCACAATGAAGTTATACTAATTTTAAACAAAAGTTCAATCTCCACAAATTTCCAATTTACAGCTTCAAACAGTTCTCCATTGCTTCGCTAACAAATCTTTTATTGCATCACAGTTTTCTGAAATTAGGAAATAGTTAATAGTCCCTGAGTGAATCTAAATTTGCTCTGAATCGTAATACTCAATAAATGCATACATCATTATGATATTTTTTTTTTCCTTGCCAAATAAGGTCATTTGATTTACAACTTTTACTGCATTGTACTGACCTGTGACAATTTCATATAATTCTTCTACCATATTATGTTTGCCTATAAACCTGATTTTCCTTTGGAGATGATTCACCTTGTTCAACCACTATTTATACTGTTGTTCCTTCTCAGGAATGTAGTGGTTTTATATACTCAAGTATAGATTATGCCTATATAGCGCCAAATTATCAGTATATATTGCATTTTAAAGAAAACTTTGTCGACCATTAGCAAACGTGGCACCCTTCTTGATATTCATTTTTTTTACCACTTCCAAAGTTGTGTCCTCAACGGGCTTTTTTATACATAGCTACATATGTTGTTCAATACATAACTCAAATTCTTATTTTTTTAAGGGTCATAGATAGTTAATATATCTTATAGAGTAAAATCAAACGTATGCTAGTTGTAAATTATAATCAGCAAAAGTATTTGCTGAGCTTTGGATCTTACATGCATTTCAAATATCGAGTGTAAATGTGTAAACTTCAAATCCTCGTGCCATTCAGCTTGCCTTTCTCAAGCTGACATATACTTGAAATGCAACATAACACTATGTCAGAGATTGAAATCATGAGTTCTCTCTGACAAATCTAGAAACTAGTCTTGCTGAATAAATAAATAGAGTAAACCAGGTAACGCAAGGGCAATGAATTCAGTTTCGATATTATTCCCTAAAAATGGCGAATAAAACGATTGAATAATAGTTAGCAATCATTACTAATTACTTATTTCTTGGCTCCATAATGACGACGTGATTTTAACATGTTCTGGCAAGAAATTTCGAGAACACGTTAATCATCTTGGTTGAAATTCCCTAAACGGAACACAACAAGATATAATTTCAACGTAACATGAGCTTTCGGAGCATCCAGTGCATGCATTGCAGTATGTATTATATAATCTCTCAAATTGGAAATATTGATATAGAGTAGCACGGGGTACAAAGGCCCAACTGGACTTTTAGCAATTATCCAGTAAAAAATTTCAAAGTAACATGAGCTTTCGGAGCATCCAGTGCATGCATTGCAGTATTATATAAATTCTCAAATTGGAATGATTGATATACAAAGGTCCAACTGGAATATTAGCAATTATATAATGGAACCAAATTAACTAAAATTAATGGAACAAACAACTATCTAGCTATGTTCAATATAATTCCCAGATAATTCATCATTGTAGAACTATGTTGTTTGAATATTTTACTATTTTTCAGAAATTTATCACTTGGCCTTTTTTACTCCATACGCGAGGTAAAAAGGGTCAGTCAGTGAACAGAAAAAAACCACTTTATATTTTTAACTATGAAAAGGTTTTAAGAAATAATAATTGATTTAGATGATCCAACGTGATGCGATTAATTATTAGATAATCTTAATTTGGTAGGTATTTCTGTTTATCATAATCAGACTCTTTGTATATTGATATGAATTGATCATAAATAACTTGAATACAACTTCTACTTGAAATTCATATTTTATGGGTAAAAATTTTGATATATACCGCACTGGATACAACCACCAAACGAGCTTTGTATGAAGAATTCATCATCAAAGTTGGAATAACTATTAATTTAAATTATATTTTAGAAAATTGCTTTTTTTATAATATTTTTTTCCTTTTTATTTACTAGTCTCTTATAGTTTACACCTTGCCAGTATAAGGGTTTAGGAAGTCTTTTTTGCCCCAAGGTTAAAATAAACTTTTGAAATTTAAATTAAAAATAACAAAACATCAAATGTTTACTTAAAAATTATACTTAGGTATGCTAAACTAAACAACTATGCATAAAAACAAAAATACTAACAACAACAAAAAATTCGTTACGAAATTGACAATGTGGCCATTTATCTCATGGTAGTAAAGTCGCCCGATTTAAGACAATGGCTGGTTACACATCCTTTGCCCTTAACTTTCAAATAGAGTATTCAAAGAATTTCTAACTGACGGTAGACCTTTTTACAGATCTTTAAGACCCGCTCTACCCTACCGTATCAATATAACTATAATATCAATTTTTTTAGTTCTACAGTTAAACAAATACACCAATAAACAAAAAATATATAAATTAATTAGAAATCCAAATATGTAAACTTTTTCGTAAATCGGTTAATAAAAAGATACACAAGAATCGCGTGCCAGTGCCTGAGGAAGGTTCCGGAAAGCGTTTAATAAGTTAATGAAACAGTTAACAGGGAATTAAACTCAAAAATAAATTATGTATACAACCCTTCCAGTTCTTTGAATAAAAAATACTGAAAAATGTAAAAGCACTTCATAATAAAGATATTCATTACGTGTGCCGAATACAACACATTTCCTCACACCGCTACGGGAAAATCGAGTGCGCTGGTAGGGGTACGCCGTGCAATATGGACGTTGAGCAAAGCGTGCCAGTCAGTGAAGTGAGGCCATCAGCAAAGCATTAGATTCTGTGCTATTTTCGCGGACCACTTGTATATACATTAAGATTTGACCAAAGAACCAAAAAGCAATGTGAACATTTCGTCTTCGCCAGATTCAATAGTTAGATCGATAAAATTTTGTCTTATATTGCGTATATTGATGTTGAGAATTGCGTGAACGTTTTTTTACTTAACTGCTAATTGTGAGTTAAAAATAAAGTTCGTTGCAACAAAAGTGAAACTGTGAGCTAAAGATAAACAAAAGATAATTCACATAAGGTAAGATATTTATGATATCTTATATATTTGGACTTCTGTACATAAATGATCTAAAAGTAATCTCGCTCTTGTTTTGGCTATCTGCCTGTGTGTAAGAAAAGTATTTCACTTTCAACTGTGCCAGTAAATAAAAGGGTAAATTAAGTTAACAAAAGAAAATTTACAAGAAATAAGCTAAATAGCTTACTTCCAACTATGCTGATGATTATTTCTGACAAATACTAGATCAGGTTGTATACAGCGTTCTCTGTAAAATGCACCCATGTTATTTATATTGGTTGCATAATGTAGTTATTATTCTGTCATTTAAAATTAAAAATAAGACATTGTATCTGTTTGCCCGATGGCTGTCCCTTTTTACACAGCTTATGGGGTAAAAAGAAGAAAAAATGGTCCAAATGCAAAAAATATTTCAGCAATGATGAATTATTTATAAGTTTAAAAAAATAGTAACATAGACAGTTGTTTGCTTGGTATGTGTTTTTGATATTAATTGATTTGGTTTTTGCAATATAATTGCTTAAAGTCAAACTGGACTTTATGCTTAGCCATACCCCAATTACCTAATTTATAATAAATATAATATATTGATAAATATATTATAAATATATTAGTAAAATAATAATATCTATAAATGATATTTATAATAAAACATTTGAATTTCTATATTATCAACTATGCAACTCGTAACTATTTGAAATTCGTATATCCTATGTGTTCTTTAAAAATCAAATTGATTTAAGAATGATGCCCAAGAAGTTTCTTGTCAGAGTGTACATTGAAACTTGAATTTGATTTTTTT
>NW_020537758.1:23332343-23510528 GCF_003426905.1 Ctenocephalides felis | reverse complement strand
TTTGTGTTTCTGTGTTGTTTTTCAAAATTTATTTGTATGGTGAGTTTCTTACATTGTTTATTTTATGGTTGTTTTTCATATATACTTTTATATACAATGTTTTTACTTATTTTTTGGTTTGTTAATTATGTATTTTTTATATTGTTTTAATTTGTAACCCTGAATTATTTAATATAGCACTGAATATGGGTCAAATCAGGACCCGAAACATATGTTCTTAAAATAAAAACATTTTTCATTAAAACTGTTTTTTATTACTGGATGGATGCCTAAGAAACAATTTATTATATATATATATATATATATATATATATATATTATAATACATACAGATATATAAAATACAATATCTATTAAAATAATTACAAATGTTAATGTGTTTTAGTCATTTTCATTATTGCAATAAATTAATATAATTGAATTATTAAATATGTGATACATTAAGAGTTTTGAATAAAACTAACTAAACTTTTATTGGAGTGTTTCATTTCACACTATTTTCAGTGATATATTAGAAACATAAGATACAGGTACAGGTATATATAAAAACACATAATTTTGATTTGACATATGAGTAAGTCTTGAGGGCGATATATCAAACAAAGAAATTTATTGTTTGATGTATTGCCCTTAAGAACTTACTCATATATATATATATATATATATATATATATACAGATACAGATATATAAAATACAATATCTATTAATATAATTACAAATCTTAATGTGTTTTAGTCATTTTCATTATTGCAATAAATTAATATAATTGAATTATTAAATATTGTGATACATTAAGAGTTTTGAAGAAAACTAACTAAAACTTTATTTGGAGTGTTTCATTTCACACCATTTTTAGTGATATATATTAGAAACATAAGATACAGGTACAGGTATTATAAACTGATAAGCTAATGTTATCATAAACATTAATATACTCATTAATTCGTTCTTCGAGAGGATTCAATATTTTGAATAAATTCATATAATATAATTTTTGTAATCTAATTTTATCATGATCAATATTGTTAATGTAGTTATAACTTTGGCCATTTTAAATAGACTAATCTATGGTTTTTCACTCATTTCAAACATGTCAAAAATGTTAACATTTTTCAATCACTTTAATATATATTATTTAAAGTCTCAATTAGTTCATTTTAATTAATATACTTTGAATATTGGTCAGTTTTACTTAACTATAACTTATAAAAAAAAAATTACTTAACTATAACTTATAAAACAAATTCAAGTTCTCAGTCTTGAGTTATACTTCTTTTTACAAGAATGTTCATTTACTAATATATCTTTATTATTATTCGCGTGATTATTACATTAATGACATTAATATTCTTACCAAATATACCCTACCATCTCCTATTTTACTTTACACTACCTTACCATAACCTTACACTACCTTAACCTAATACTTACCTACGTTAAGAACTAATGTACTCTTACCTTGGTTATCTTACCATGTCTCGAACCTGCTACCCTGTCCTCTCCAGCGACTCCCACCTCCAACGCGCGACGCCACGACGATCACATTAATAAACCGTTACAAAGTAGGTGATATTATATATTTAAACGAAAAAAAACTAACAGGTCATATGGCAAAAAAAAATTTGAATTGGTATGGCCTGTGTTGGCGTAATTGGTAGAGTGATGGCTTCGTATCGTAAAGGTACCGAGTTCGAATCATACATCAGGACAAAAAACGGGAAGAAGTAGTGCTGTTCGCGTTGAGGAATTTATTTATTGTAAGATAGCACAAAAAATAAATTTAGATTTAATAAACTAAGAGTCATGAAGCCGAAAAAAGCAGAGATTTGGTGTGGCCTGTGTTGGCGTAATTGGTAGAGTGATGGATTCGTACCCAAAGAGTGCCGAGTTCGAATCGTACCTCGGTACAAAAAATGGAAAGCGTGGAATTTATTTATCGTAAGATAGCACAAAAATAAAATTTAGATTTAATAAACTAAGAGGTCATGAGGCCGAAAAAAAGCAGAATCGATGTGGCCTGTGCTGGCGTAATTGGTAGAGCGACGGATTCGTACCCAAAGAGTGCCGAGTTCGAACCATACCTCGGGACAAAAAATGGAAAGCGTGGAATTTATTATTTATTGTAAAATAGCACAAAGTTAAAATTTGGATTTAATAAACTAACAGGTCATGAGGCCGAAAAAAAGCAGAATCGGTGTGGCCTGTGTTGGCGTATTGCTAGCGTGCTAGCTTCATGTCAACAGGGTACCGAGTTCGATTCATACCTCCGGACACAAAACGCAAAATAGCGTGACTGTTGACGCTGTGGAACGAGGTATGCACGGAATCACATCCGTTCGAATTTGAGACCCCAGGCAGGTATGCTCCCCTCGATCTCGATTGAGAGGAGAGATACGCGCGAGAATCCCGCAACATCCCCTAATGAACCCCGCAGCAGCCCCGAAAAGGGGCGAGGGGGGATTATAGGGGGGTGTGGGGTTCACGAACCCGCGACCCTGTGGTCCAACCCTCCCGGAAAAGGGAGAGGGGGGACTATAGGGGGGTGAGGGTTCCGCGCGACGACCACCACTGGGTCGCGCCGGTTGAAAAGCCGGGTGCATCACAGGGTGGGTCGGTGTGCGAGTCCCCGGAGCACCCTCGAGTGCGATGATGGGGATGTGGGGTGAGGGAAATGCAGTGACGAGGGAAAAAGGGGTGGAAAGATATGAGGAGGGAGAGATAGGGATGGTGGGAGAGATAGGGGGAGAGATAAGGAGAGGGAGAGAGGTAGGGGGAGGGATAAGGGGGGGAGTGATAAGGGGGGAAGAGCAAGGGGAGGGAGAGATAGGAGGAGGGATGAGAGAGGGGGAGGGATGAGCGAGGGGGAGAGAGACGAAGGGAGGGAGAGAGACGGAGGGAGGGATGGATGGAAGGAAGCGATAGGGGGAGGAGACTAAACACATTTTACATAATAACAATGTGTTACGTCCGCGCCCGTCGCCTCATCCATCCCTCCCTCCGTCTCTATCCCTCCCTCGGTCTCTCTCCCCCTCGCTCATCCCTCCCCCTCTCTCATCCCTCCCCCTATCTCTCCCCTCCCCTTGTCTCTCCCCCCTTTATCACTCCCCCCCTTATCACTCCCCCTACCTCTCTCCCTCTCCTTATCTCTCCCCCTATCTCTCCCACCATCCCTATCTCTCCCTCCTCATATCTTTCCACCCCTTTTTCCCTCGTCACTGCATTTCCCTCACCCCACATCCCCATCATCGCACTCGAGGGTGCTCCGGGGACTCGCACACCGACCCACCCTGTGATACACCCGGCTTTTCAACCGGCGCGACCCAGTGGTGGTCGTCGCGCGGAACCCTCACCCCCCTATAGTCCCCCCTCTCCCTTTTCCGGGAGGGTTGGACCACAGGGTCGCGGGTTCGTGAACCCCACACCCCCCTATAATCCCCCCTCGCCCCTTTTCGGGGCTGCTGCGGGGTTCATTAGGGGATGTTGCGGGATTCTCGCGCGTATCTCTCCTCTCAATCGAGATCGAGGGGAGCATACCTGCCTGGCGTCTCAAATTCGAACGGATGTGATTCCGTGCATACCTCGTTCCACAGCGTCAACTCACGCTATTTTGCGTTTTGTGTCCGGAGGTATGAATCGAACTCGGTACCCTGTTGACATGAAGCTAGCACGCTAGCAATACGCCAACACAGGCCACACCGATTCTGCTTTTTTTCGGCCTCATGACCTGTTAGTTTATTAAATCCAAATTTTAACTTTGTGCTATCTTACAATAAATAATAAATTCCACGCTTTCCATTTTTTGTCCCGAGGTATGGTTCGAACTCGGCACTCTTTGGGTACGAATCCGTCGCTCTACCAATTACGCCAGCACAGGACACATCGATTCTGCTTTCTTTCGACCTCATGACCTGTTAGTTTGTTATATCTAAATATTAATTTTGTGCTATCTTACGATAAATAAATTCCACGCTTTCCATTTTTTGTACCGAGGTACGATTCGAACTCGGCACTCTTTGGGTACGAATCCATCACTCTACCAATTACGCCAACACAGGCCACACCAAATCTGCTTTTTTTCGGCTTCATGACGTCTTAGTTTATTAAATCTAAATTTTATTTTTGTGCTATCTTACAATAAATAAATTCCTCAACGCGAACAGCACTACTTCTTCCCGTTTTTTGTCCTGATGTATGATTCGAACTCGGTACCTTTACGATACGAAGCCATCACTCTACCAATTACGCCAACACAGGCCATACCAATTCAATTTTTTTTTTGCCATATGACCTGTTAGTTTTTTTTCGTTTAAAATATATAATATCACCTACTTTGTAACGGTTTATTAATGTGATCGTCGTGGCGTCGCGCGTTGGGAGGTGGGAGTCGCTGGAGAGGACAGGGTAGCAGGTTCGAGACATGGTAAGATAACCAAGGTAAGAGTACATTAGTTCTTAACGTAGGTAAGTATTAGGTTAAGGTAGTGTAAGGTTATGGTAAGGTAGTGTAAAGTAAAATAGGAGATGGTAGGGTATATTTGGTAAGAATATTAATGTCATTAATGTAATAATCACGCGAATAATAATAAAGATATATTAGTAACAATGAAGATATTCTTGTAAAAAGAAGTAAATAACTCAAGACTGAGAACTTGAATTTGTTTTATAAGTTATAGTTAAGTAATTTTTTTTTATAAGTTATAGTTAAGTAAAACTGACCAATATTCAAAGTATATTAATTAAAATGAACTAATTGAGACTTTAAATAATAATATATATTAAAGTGATTGAAAAATGTTAACATTTTTGACATGTTTGAAATGAGTGAAAAACCATAGATTAGTCTATTTAAAATGGCCAAAGTTATAACTACATTAACAATATTGATCATGATAAAATTAGATTACAAAAATTATATTATATGAAATTTATTCAAAATATTGAATCCTCTTCGAAGAACGAATTAATGAGTATATTAATGTTTATGATAACATTAGCTTATCAGTTTATAATACCTGTACCTGTATCTTATGTTTCTAATATATATCACTAAAAATGGTGTGAAATGAAACACTCCAAATAAAGTTTAGTTAGTTTTCTTCAAAACTCTTAATGTATCACAATATTTAATAATTCAATTATATTAATTTATTGCAATAATGAAAATGACTAAAACACATTAAGATTTGTAATTATATTAATAGATATTGTATTTTATATATCTGTATCTGTATATATATATATATATATATATATATATATATGAGTAAGTTCTTAAGGGCAATACATCAAACAAATAAATTTCTTTGTTTGATATATCGCCCTCAAGAACTTACTCATATGTCAACATCAAAATTATGTGTTTTTATATATACCTGTACCTGTATCTTATGTTTCTAATATATATCACTGAAAATAGTGTGAAATGAAACACTCCAAATAAAGTTTAGTTAGTTTTATTCAAAACTCTTAATGTATCACAATATTTAATAATTCAATTATATTAATTTATTGCAATAATGAAAATGACTAAAACACATTAACATTTGTAATTATTTTAATAGATATTGTATTTTATATATCTGTATGTATTATATATATATATATATATATATATATATATAATGAAATTGTTTCTTAGGCATCCATCCAGTAATAAAAAAACAGTTTTAATGAAAAATGTTTTTATTTTAAGAACATATGTTTCGGGTCCTGATTTGACCCATATTCAGTGCTATAATTAAATAATTCAGGGTTACAAATTAAAACAATATAAAAAATACATAATTAACAACCAAAAATAAGTAAAACAGTGTATATGAAAAGTATATATGAAAAACAACCATAAAATAAACAAATGTAAAGAAACTCACCATACAAATAAATTTTGAAAAACAACACAGAAACACAAAATTGCACGAAAAAATAAATAAATGTGAAATAAAAGATTGATGAAACGTCTAGTTATGAAAAATTTAAAAAAAATGTAAAATTAAAATAAATGATATATTTTATTATAAAAAAGCTTATTCCAAACGAACATGTTGTTAGTTTGGAAATTGTATTACGAGTGTGTACGAGAGTAAAATGTGTGCGTAAGTGTTTGCGGAAAATAGTGGAAACTGTATCGTCATTGGTGAGAGAACGGGATAGAGAGAATTTTAGTGGTTTCATATTACGAAGATTTTCTCAACGATCATGCGCAGTAGGAACATAGTAAAAATATATACATGTGTAAGACATCCATAATCAAATCCAAAAAATGTGAATAAAGAGAAAATTATTAAGAAAAAGTATAGATATTAACAGAAAAAGGATAATAGTTATGGAACGATAATAGTTACAATAAAAAATTAATATAACATATATATGTATATATAAACGCAAAACAATAAATGCATATATGTATACACATACACATATATGTAAATAGATACACATATATATATATATATATATATATATATATATATATATATATATATATAATAGCACAGTATGATATTAAATTAAGTGATATTTATAGCTAAGAAAAGTACATCATTTAAAGGAGTAATAGAAAACACAATATTTAATTTAGAGAAGTCACCGGTCCGACACATTAAATGTTTAAGGCACTTCAACAACACAAGAGCTAAGTGTCTAGTACATGCTTTACAGTCAATTTAAACATGTCAAAAAAATCTACTTTTTTAAGTCAATTCAGTATTATCAAGAGAGCCAAGTGTATAGTTCTACAAGTCAAAGCACTTACGCAGACTTTGACCGAGACAAAGCAAACGTTTAAAGAAGTTGACCAAGATTTCAAGACACCCAAACAGTAAACAAACTGTTTTACACAATTGTCTCCACTAAAAAGTGCACTCAATAAGTATCCCTATTAACACAAGAATTTTTTAAAATTCGGATATGTTTAAATATTTTTGTAATTTACGTTACATCATAATGTAATTTGGCCGTAAAGTGGCTCATAATTAAATTAAAACAATCAATTAAAATAAATATAATATATTTATTCATTATTTCATCAACATCTATGCACTTAACTATTCAATATATCACAGTAGACACCTTCTCTGACGACAAGACGGAGATAGTTACTTGGGATAGCATAATTTGAAGATTGAGCGATTATTTTCACTGGAGAAAAAGTCTTGAGTAATTCCAGAGTTGAAGACTACTTAGCTCGAAGTTGTTCAACCTATGAACAAAAACAATGAATTAGTAACAAGTCTCATATAATATACTATAAAAAATAAATCACCTGATAAATTAGTCAGCGCTGTCTTTCAAGCAACATCAGTAAGACCTTCATAGTAAAACTCAGCAAGTGGTTTTTATAATAACTGATTAAGTTAGTGAGGTTAGTCGTGTTAGTGAGTTAATAAGATTTAAGTTAATCATGCATAATTATAGGCAGTCATTACAAAAAACCACTTGTGAATCATTTACATGAATGAGTATTTTAAACTCATGATGTTTTGAGTATCAGGGCAGTGATAGTTGAATTGAGAAAATCTGCAAAAAAGAAACATTTTAATAAAGTTTGTATTCATACTGGTTATGAATAGTCACATACTTGATTAAATGTTACTGGTGAAGGAGTCTGTGTGCAGAGCAGCAGAAGTTGAAAGGACCTGAGAAAAAAAAGAAATATTTTAGGAATGTTTGCATTTATACTGGTTATGGATAAACACATACCTGATTAAATGTTCCTGGTGAAGGAGTTAGTGTGCAGAGCAGCAGAAGTTGAAAGGACCTGAGAAAAAAAAAAATAAATATTTTAGCAATGTTTGCATTTATACTGGTTATGGATAAACACATTCCAGATTAAATGTTCGTGGTGAAGGAGTTAGTGTGCAGAGCAGCAGATGTTGAAAGGACCTGAGAAAAAAAAGAAATATTTTAGCAATGTTTGCATTTATACTGGTTATGGATAAACACATACCTGATTAAATGTTCCTGGTGAAGGAGTTAGTGTGCAGAGCAGCAGAAGTTGAAAGGACCTGAAAAAAAAAATATTTTAGCAATGTTTGCATTTATACTGGTTATGGCTAAACACATACCTGATTAAATGTTCCTGGTGAAGGAGTTAGTGTGCAGAGCAGCAGAAGTTGAAAGGACCTGAGAAAAAAAAAATATTTTAGCAATGTTTGCATTTATACTGGTTATGGATAAACACATTCCTGATTAAATGTTCGTGGTGAAGGAGTTAGTGTGCAGAGCAGCAGAAGTTGAAAGAACCTGAGAAAAAGAAATATTTTAGCAATGTTTGCATTTATACTGGTTATGGATAAACACATACCTGATTAAATGTTCCTGGTGAAGGAGTTAGTGTGCAGAGCAGCAGAAGTTGAAAGGACCTGAGAAAAAAAAAAGAAATATTTTAGCAATGTTTGCGTTTATACTGGTTATGGATAAACACATTCCTGATTAAATGTTCGTGGTGAAGGAGTTAGTGTGCAGAGCAGCAGAAGTTGAAAGGACCTGAGAAAAAGAAATATTTTAGCAATGTTTGCATTTATACTGGTTATGGATAAACACATACCTGATTAAATGTTCCTGGTGAAGGAGTTAGTGTGCAGAGCAGCAGAAGTTGAAAGGACCTGAGAAAAAAAAAAGAAATATTTTAGCAATGTTTGCATTTATACTGGTTATGGATAAACACATTCCTGATTAAATGTTCGTGGTGAAGGAGTTAGTGTGCAGAGCAGCAGAAGTTGAAAGGACCTGAGAAAAAAAAAAGAAATATTTTAGCAATGTTTGCATTTATACTGGTTATGGATAAACATATACCTGATATAATGTTCGTGGTGAAGGAGTTAGTGTGCAGAGCAGCAGAAGTTGAAAGGACCTGAGAAAAAGAAATATTTTAGCAATGTTTGCATTTATACTGGTTATGGATAAACACATACCTGATTAAATGTTCCTGGTGAAGGAGTTAGTGTGCAGAGCAGCAGAAGTTGAAAGGACCTGAGAAAAAAAATATTTTAGCAACGTTTGCATTTATACTGGTTATGGATAAATGTACACCTGATGTAATGTTTCTAGAGAGATTTCTAGTAAAGTAGTCGGAATGAATATTCTTGCATTTTTGAATTGGTTGTTGAACCAGGATCTGAAATAAAAAAAACATTAGAAATGTTATCATTGATGTTGCCTAGAGATTTCATAGAAGTGCTCATGCGTTACCAACCAATCCATCATGATAGGCTCTGTATAAAGTTTGAATTTTCAATGATGAGAATTTCATAAAAAAATGAAATAAAATAAAAAATTGACAGCATATGAAAATAATGATAAGCTAAATATTGATTTTTAGACACTTACTTGAACTTACTTCTTAGTCCCGTTTAGGAGTTTCTGTGGTCTTAAAAATGCCATAAATTTCTAAGTTATTCATACTTTGGATGCTTTCCAAATATTTTAATCGTATCATTCCAGTTGACCGGTGTGTAATAATCACAGTGTCCCATCATGTATGCCTAAAAAACGTATGAGGTTACAAATCAGTAGATCTAGTAAAGAATAAATAAAGTATATAAATACAATATAAATATAATATAAAATAAAATGGATCAATAAAATAAAATAAATGTAAACTGAATTTTCACTCGATATTACTTGGCCCTTCGATACTCAACAATTTGTTTGATATGATATGTTGTGGTTTTCATGTGATTTCATCTCGATGCCCAGAAATATAGTTCTGTGAATTTACTAGCAGTTTAATAATTGCACTTGGTTTTATATGAAATGCGTTAAGATGAATTCGAAACAGTAAAAATTGAAATGTAATGTAATACTTCAAATCCACATTGCATAGACTTAAAAGATTCAAACGACCACATTATATTTTAGTAGTAGAATGGATTAGTAGTTGTTAGTATTTGTTAGTATTATTAGATATAAGAACTAAGAATGCAAATCATGCAAATGGTCATTTGATTCATAAAAGCCAATGCTTTAATGATTTCGTAAATTTGTAAAAGATAAAGCAAAAACTAAAAGTATCAATTAATGAAATCTTGGGTAAATTCACTGTTCAACAAATGCATTCATACCAAATGCAATTCCAGTAAGACCACAATTAGTGCATTACAGTGACAAAAACTGAAAGACTCTGCACAAAATGCCACAAATTCAAACGTACATGCACCTATGAAATACAGAAGTTAGTATGAAATTATGATGAACATCTCAGATATATTATTATCTAATGTTGATACGTCACCAAAGCTGCTTTCGTGAACTATGCAGTTGCTCCAGAGAAGCACAAAATAGTCTTTATCTGCATCTTCATTTTCAATCAAATTCTAAGAACTATTCTGTGCCATTTCCTTCTAGTAAATGAATAAAATAGTGTATGAGCACAAAGCCGTTCTTCAAAATTCTTGATAACAAAGATTGTGCTCCAACATATGCAATTCTTCTGATCTATAAATTGAAATGAGTTAGCACATACTAATGATTTAAATAACACTTAAAATTAAACTATATATACAACTCACAAACTGATTAAGTCTCTCGATAAAAATGTTCATAAAGTAGCAGTTCAGATTTACTTTCACTTTGTGTGAGGAAAAACTTTGAAAAACAGTATTTTATATTTGTATAAATAATAGTGAATAAAAAAAAATATTCCCGGAAGTCTTATAACCGAGTCCAACATATTCACAAATCACAATCACTTTTCGAATATATTGCACAACGTCCAATAGCCTTGCGATTGGAAGATCTTGCTTAGTCAACAAAATTGTTTTATTTAACAATAGACATTATAAAATGGAATATTTACGGTGTGCGTCTATGGCACTAATACGACTTGAGCAAACTATATAAATTGTAGCACATGTCATGTTTAAAGTATGACGCAATACTGTCGAACACGAAATGAAATCCGAGCGAATCCGTAAAGCGAAATCTATTTAGCACAATTACAACATACCAAATTATCTTCCAGGCAGCAATTGGTAAGAGGGCCTCTGTATTCCACGATGCTTCTTTAAGTAACTCCGATGAGAAAATGAATTTATGCCATGATGACATCCCACAGACAGGCATAAACCATAGATGTGCAAAAAGAACTTGTAGATATGCGACTACAGAGCATGCGACTTTGTTCGGTCGAAGATGGCGCTGCATGTACTCGAGCGCCACTTTATTTGGAACTCCAACCAAGATTTGTTTGAACCTTTAATTTTAAAAACAATAAATCCGTTATAAT
This sequence comes from Ctenocephalides felis, assembly GCF_003426905.1. Taxonomy (NCBI): domain Eukaryota; kingdom Metazoa; phylum Arthropoda; class Insecta; order Siphonaptera; family Pulicidae; genus Ctenocephalides; species Ctenocephalides felis. The sequence goes on along the minus strand of NW_020537758.1, from coordinate 23,499,302 downwards.
TTAAATAAAATAACATCTCTTTATATCTATATTGATGCTCGATATTTTTTAGAGTAAGTACTCTATTAATTTATACTGCAAGTATTTCAAGAATTGTTAAAAACTTATATAACTAAAAAAAATGTTTCGTTTTGAAGTGATATCTAAAGAATGAAAATACATTTTCAAATATACTGACAAACTTTTTCTATTTTATTTACATTCATATAAGATAACAATTTTATTTAGACTCAAGTCAGTCTTACCGTGCACAAGTTATAAAATTTAAATTGATATACAAAAATGATCCAAGAGAGATCTTTAAAATCAAACATCAAATTTATTTAGTCATACCACAAATCTCATTTCTAAGTTAAATATTTAATTAATAAAATTTTTTATTCATGACTTATCAATTTAAGTATTTGATATCAAAGTAGACATACTCAAATTTACGATACCTCATTCTGGTACAAACACTACGTTAACAACTATATCTGTCTAGAATATATACGTAAAAAGCAACTTTATAAAAAAAATACTTTATCTAAATTGTTTTATTATTTTTTAAATAATTAAAACAAAAAACGGCTGGACCGATATTAAAAATTTAAAAGCCATATGATATATATCGATGAGAACTATCGTATGCCAATTTTGCGCTGCGATCGGCCGAATCGTTTCTTTGTAAATCGCAAAAAAGTGAAAAATTTCTCGTCCACGTTCTAGCCCGCAATTCTGAATCGATTTTGAAAATTCAAAAACTGTTCGAAAGAATTCTTCAAAGTTTGCAAAAAATAGAATCGTTTTTTTGCCATTTGTGAAAATTAGACCTTACATGGACGTTTGCTCAAAAACGCCTGAACCGATTTCAGAAATTTAAAAGCCATTTGATGTATCTCAATGAGGACTATCAGTTTGTCAGTTTTGTGCGACGATCTGCCGAGCCATTTCTTTGCAATTTGGAAAAAAATGTTAAACTTTTCATCCGCATTTAAGCTTATACTATCGAATCGATTTTAAAAAATCCAAAACTGTTCGAAAGATATTAGTTGTGAATGATACTAATTAGTTTTAGGTGAAAATCTACCGAGCCGTTTTCTTGTAATTAACTGTTGAAAAAAAAGTTAAAGCTATTTTTATGGAACTTTTTTTGGCGATATATATCATGGTCTTACAGAACTTATAGAAATATCACTGCCTTACGACGAGTAGTTTAATTTTAAAAAATTATCAAAGGTTGAGAAAATGAGAAATTTTTTTGACGTTTGTAAAATTAAAATTAAACGATTTACTTGGTATAACGATAGAGTACTTGGTCTTAATGAACATATACTAAACCATTAAAGTCCTACGGAAACTGGTTCAATTATAAAAATTATTGATTTGTGAAAATTTGCTTTTAGAAAATGCTACTCCGAGTTAACGTGTTCGTTCGTTTTCAATTATGTGTAATAAATCCACTAGGAATGCTTTTAATCACTCATAAATTAATTTATTTTTTATTGATTAAGTCGAATATTTACGCATTTCGGGAAGTTTATGTAACTTACCTCAAGGCAAAATACCAATACAACTTTTTCAATAGTTCTATAAAACTTTTTATGATGATGAAGTTTATGGTCTTAACAAACATACTACAATACTATGGGCTTACGAAATGCAAGTCCATTATTTTAATTAAAAATTAAATTAAAATTTAAAATAAAATATATTAATAATTAATTAATTATTAATTATTATTAATTAAATCAAAAATTAAAATAATAGGCCATGTTAAAATTTTAAACTTGTATCGTCACAATTTTAAAAGTTGCTATAAGTCTCAATTCGTATTGATTATGTTTACCATTTGCACATATCGTGTTATTGTAATATTCCTGTAAGCAAAATGCCACTTTCATCATTTTGTTAATCTGAATCCAAAGTCTTATTGTTAATAAAACTTCAAGGTTAATTAACATTTTAGTGAACATCTTTCCTTGTAAAAACAATCAAAATACGATTTTTTTAACAAAAATTATTAACAATTATGTATGGTCGAGTCTTTAAATCAAAAATAAATACAAACTTGTTAGAATACTATTAGCGATCACACAAATAACCACTGTGACTGCGGTGGTCTAATGAAAAATAATCGAAGCTAGTGGGGTGTATGGCATCGTGCCTTAAAGCAAATTGCTAGAACTTCCCGTACCGTGACGAAATGTTCGAGGAATACTGAATGTTTTCAAATAGATTATTATAAATATTGTAACATTGTCTAATTATTTGTTTAAAGTATATTAGAACTTTAGCCAGAATTAAAAATAAAATCTGAATTATTTTCGATATAAAAAAACCCAAAAAAAATGATACAAATTTGTTTTTTCAAAATCAATTATTTTGTTAAAACAAGCTGAAAGTTCTTTGAATCATTCAAATTGGACGCTTAGTTCTCTCAAAAACAGCCATTTTTTGCACATTTAGCTATGTATCTTCGAAATGGCTGGGCCTACCATTGCCAAAAACTAATAATCACTTCTCCCAATCATTACTAACTGAATGTTTTTTAGTTCATTCAAATCGGATGCTCCGTTCACTCAAAAACCCGACTTTTATTTTCTGCACTCTTTGCTCTGTATCTCCGTAAAGGCTGGACCTTCCTTTGCCAAAAACTAATCAGCACATCTCACTATCAATAGGAATCGAATGTTTTTGTAACCATTCAAATCGGTTGATCCGTGCGCCCGAAAACGTGGACGAAAAATTGTATCCATACATACATAGACACACACACACATCCATTTTTTCTGAGGTATGCCAAAATGTTCAGAAACCTTCAAAACGTCGAGAAATGTAAAAAGTTTCAATTTTGATAATCGGCCCATTATAATAACTTACCCTACGGCTACGGGAAGTTAATAAATTATTATAATAATAAATATTTTATAAAAACGTTGAAAATGTTCATAATATATTACGTCATTTATATTGGTAACTGTTTCGGGGATTGATGCTACTTGTTATGAGTAAAATCTTGAAGATGAATAATAACAATATTTGGCATGTAAATGAAATTCCATTATTAAACTTGCTTGCAGACCAGATCAAACGCATGAGGCAAAGGCTCCAATCCGTATATAACATAATTCGAATAGTAATATCATATGATATAATAATAATAATATATCGTCGGCAAATCGGCAGAAGTGGGAGTATTTGGGTCGATCCTGCTGCGCGTATTTTGACGCGCCGCGATGCCGCGATGCCGCGAATCGTCATTCATTGAATGTCTTTGATCGTACACGCGCCAAGCGCCGTTGCCAGTGTACGGTCAGATGGCATAGGGAGTGTTTGAGTTCGGCCGCATAAGTCATCACGTGCTTCAGATTATTATTTTGTCATTTCTGCCTTTTGTATATCCAATAATTATATTAAGAAAGAAACACGTTGGCAATAATTTATGTTTGAACTGTCGTTAAATGTTATTAACAAATATCTTTTATCAGCTGCCAATGCGCGTTTTTGTGGTTTGAACTTGTTTGAACATTTACGTTTTTTGTATTTAGATGTGTAATAATTCATATGATGGAAACATGGTTTCTATGTTTATTACAATTGTTTACGTAAGCAGTGAGTTAAAAAAAAAAATTTCATATGCAGCTTAAGTTCAGTCTGTGTGGAACTTTAAAATCTTCTGATCGGAAACGCAGTACAAAAGTTTTCTTCCTACGACCGACTAACACGGAATTTTTCTGTGCATTTTAAGTAAGATTACATATGATATACTAGTCTAATGTATACTATCTTGTCTAAAATTATTACACAATTACACGTGACAATGGTGACATGGGTCTGTTCAAATCTACTGAGAATTTATTGTATGCTGATTTCAAATATACTTACCGTTTTTCAGTAAAAGCTCCTGTTTTTTCAGTTTTATGTGCACCTATTACTCATTTCGGCTATGATTTTCGTAGTTTAACGACTGAGTAAAACTTAAAAATTTCTCTGCTGTTTTCGGTATGGCTTTGACTCAAACTTTTTGTGCAATATCCAGACAGTTCTGTGGTGAGAATATATTTGAGTGGTTTACATTATTGTACAAATGGAAAAACCTTAGAATCACCACGACGACTGTTTCTTGTTTGTGGTAAATATCAATGGAAAAATTTAAACAATAGAATCAAATGGTTATAACCAATGACCCTAAATGTAAAACTGTTAATTGTTATAGTTTCAAAAAAACTATTTAACTAGGATTTTAAATTAAAATTGAAAATGTCATAATAGTAGTTTTGTTATGCTCATACTACTTACATAAAAAATCTGACAAATACCTACTATTTATTTTAATCAGCATGTTTAACTATAGTTATATGACCAATTAAATAATGATCATTTTTTCATGTATCGATTTATTCTAAAAATATATAATTTCTTGTATCTCATAAATAGTTGATCATCTAGTTTCTACTTAGTGATTCATTATTACAATTTAATTAAAGGATGTAAAATAATAAATTATTACTTCACAGCAGATCTATTGTGTAGGTATGAGCGGGGTTTGTTGAGCATTGGGGCAAGTTGGGCAACCGAAATATCTCGAATACTATTCAAATTCTATTTATTGTAACACGATATGAAGTCCTTTGGAAAGCAATAAACATTCAGTTTAATGACGAGTTGAGATAATATTTGACATTTGTTTATCTTATAAAATCACTTGAATTTAATGGAATGGAATGGAATTTAAAGATAAATTTGTTCCGAGAAATTTAAACTTTAGGGTATTATGTATCAAATAGCGCTTATGTAAAAATACCGGAAACATTGGTATTTTTGGAATAATTTCCGGTAAAAATACCGCCGAAAAATCGGGCGGTTTACCGGTATACCGGTATTGCATTCCCTATTAGACATAGACTACTAAGAATTCGTAACGGTAGCATACATTTCGTGTTATGGTATTTTGACAATAAAACAATGAATATGTTATTGTAGATAGAAGCAAATTATAGTTGAGTGTTCGTGTTAATCATATTAATAAATTCCATTAAAATATTCTTTTATTTATAAACCGTGTAAGATCGAAAACGTGTAAAATGAGGGTTGGTACCGTAGGTATATTATTTATTGAAAATAATTTTTATAACTAAACTAATTGTTGAAAATATTTTTTATAACTATATAATTTGCTCATGTTTGAATATCTTGATTAATTTGATTTCGAAGTTTTATAGGTGCAAAGAAATAAGTTCTTTTATTAAAACTGCATGAAATGACTTGACATAAAATATTATGTATAAATAATATATCTGATATTTTGCCGATGACTTATGATTTTGCTTTCGAAACTCTAGGCCCATGTTTTATATAAATGCTGCAGAAAAACCGCGCTCATGACAACTCCAACTTTGTCTCTCGTATCACCCGAGGGAACGAACAAAATTGCACGTTTCTTCGAGTGATTATAATTTCAGAAATCCGCTGTGTCAACTGAGGAAAATATAACGCTCTTGATTATATATTTTTGCGAGTGTTTTAAATTATTCATTTTTGCCATTTTAATTGAATAATATTATATATTCTTGGATATCACAGAACATTGGCATTTAATTAAGATATTATATCTAATTTTAGAGAGGAGAAATAAAAGATGGTCGTAGCGGACAATTTGATCAAAATCGAATTATATTTATTGATTTTATTATGCTGAATTAACGAATTTTGGCCCTCTGTTGAAAATGAAACAGAAAAAGTTTAAAGGTGAAACATAATGAGACGGGGATAATTTTATTTTTATTATAGAAAGAATTATTGCAAAAAAATAAAAATGAAATTAGAACTTTGCATTTAATTTGGTGTGTGATTTAATTATAAGTCACATTAAAACAAGTGTCTAATAATGGGCCATGGAAAAAATTCAAAATTCTAACGCTACAATATTAGTGCAATAATTTAAACACTGGATTAAATCTCTATTACTATGGATTAATTCGATTATTAAAACGTATCCGAAAGTTTTTGCATTGCCTTGTCGTTGCCTTAAGCATAATGTTAATTATACATAGTTAAATTATTAACTTCCCGAAGGAGAAGTTTATGTTTTCATCAAAATTTCCGATTTGATGTATCTCAATGAGGACTATCGTTCGTCAGTTTTGTGCGACGATCTGCCAAGCCGTTTTTTTGTAATTTGAAAAAAAGTGGTAAACCTCTCGTCCACATTTAAGCTCATATTACCGAATCGATTTTAAAAAATCAAAAACTGTTCGATAGATATTAGTTGGAAATGATACTGATTAGTTTTTTAGGTGAAAATCTACCGAGTCGTTTTCTTGTAATTAACTGTTGAAAAAAAAAATTAAGCCGATTTTTATGGAACTTTTTTTGGTGATATATATCATGGCCTTATAGAACTTACTGAAATATTACGGCCTTACGACAAGTAGTTCAATTTTAAAAATTCATCAAGTTTGAGAAAATGAGTAGTTTTTGGACGTTTGTTAAAATTAAAATTAGACGATTTACTTGGTATAACGATAGAGTACTTGGTCTCAATGAACACACTTAATCAATAAAGAAACTGGTTCAATTATAAAAATTACCGATTTCTGAAAATTTGCTTTTAGAAAATACTCCGAGAACACGTTAAGTTCGTTATGCGTAATAAATCCACTCGGAATATTGTTAATCACTCATAAGTTAATTAATTTTTTATTAATTAAATCGATTATACATTTCGGGAAGTTCGTGTAACTTACCTCAAGGCAAAATACCAATACCAACTAGTTTATCCCGCTTTTGATTAAAATCATTAAGAATTGAAATTAACGAAATCATACCAGCTGAGAATTAAATATAATTTTAATAGCTCGAGATCATATAATAATATACATTTATAAATGTACTAGTGTTCTTAATAAAATGATAAGTTGTACATTGGTGAAACCCAATGCATTTTCTTATTCCGCATAGCATATAGTTATCCATATGAAGGTATTATTAATGAAGCCAACCTATACAGATTTACATAAATGCTAGGAATCAATCAAGCTCATCTTTGGACATGTCCTTAGGGCATAGGTACTATATTATTCAAAGGAGTTTACGGTGACACTATCAATAATAGGGTTGCTAAACCGATAATGAGAAGAAATACACTATTTTTATTAAATTAAATGTAAATTAATATTGAACTACTAAATTTTATTATACTTTAACTATAAGCATAGATCGTAGTTTAACTCATAATTATCATAATCCCACATGTACAACTTTTCAAAGAAATATGCACATTTTGATATAAATAAACGAATCTAAATAAATTGTCTTGATAGAATCAGATCACATAATATTTTTTGTTTGTTATATTTTCGAATAATAGTGGATGTAAGTATTCACATCAAGCGTTAATAAAACACAGGATTCGGAACTTATCTTTAAATAAAGTAGAGCGTTGCTTAAAAGGTCCACCACCATTATCTAAAAAATAAGTAAAGTACCGAATTTTTAATAAAACTATTTCAAAGTAGGAGCCTAAATATTTGTAACCAACTATCATCTTAATTCTTAAGACGCCGATATCAAGAATAACTGGTCATGTATCAATTTTCAATACGATAGCTTTCTTTTGTTGGTTGATTTTTTGGTATTGAGCTCTAATTCAATTTATGGTACTTGAATATAGCTTTATTATATTCATTACGTTATTTTTATATTATGTATTGTTATTTTCAGGTTAGATCCAACTTTTTTTTTATATAACCTTTATAGAGCTTACATGCGGCTGGGGTAAAAAGGTTTAGTTGGTAATCCTTTACACTTGTTAAGATATAAAAAGTAGAATCTATTAAAAAGGAAAAACTGACAAATGACAAATTTTAAAAAATATAGTAGAAAAAACATTTATATAATTAGGAATTAACCGGGAATTTTACAGTAGATAGTTCTATTGTTGGTTATTTAATGCGTTTTATGTGTACTGATATAGTTTATTTAGTTTAGACAGCATAGTTATTGAAAGTCAAATTGTACCTTTGTTTTGCACCCTGTGATCGTTTAAATTTAAAATTATTGCATTGATTAGATAATCACAAACATTGGTCTCAATAATTACTAACCCATCTCATAACTGCAACATGATGAACATCCCTGATAACAGCATAAATATCATAATTATACAAAACTATTAAACAGCAAAACGAACAATATACCATGAATAGCGTAGTTTTTGTAATAACTTTATTTGTTTGATTATAATTTTAAATGTAATCCTGATGTTAAGTAATTAAGAGCCTAAGGATATAATTACTATATGGAGTAGTTTTTATATTTCCTCCACAAAAATAAACTTTTATTTTTAATACTCAAGTGAAATACGTTTGATATTCCAGGAAAGTTTTAGAACTACTAAACCCTTGTGGTACTATTGTTCCTGAGAGTCTAATTTTTTTTATTAAAATATCGTAGAAAGAAATTTACAAATAGCATAATCGCACATGAGGATATCTCGATGAGGACTATGGTTTGTCAGTTTTGTGCGACAATCTGCCAAGGCGTTTCTTTGTCATTTGGAAAAAAGTGTTAAACGTTTCGTCCATATTTAAGCTCATACTACCGAATCTATTTTCAAAAATCAAAAACTGTTCGAAAGATATTAGTTGGGAATGATACTGATTAGTTTTTGGTGAAAATCTACCGAGTTTTCTTGTAATTAACTGTTGAAAAAAAAATTAAGCCGATTTTTATGGAACTTTGGCGATATACATCATGGTTTTACAGAACTTACATGGTCCTACAGAACGTTTTCACTTGACTTTACTCACCTTGCTCACTTTACTTAACATAGATTCAATTATGAGGAGAAGACTACAATATGAGCCACTTAGCGATGCACTTTACAACACAAAGCCGTAATCCTACCTGCCTTGAATTGCAGTTTTTTTCCAAAACCATCACCTTAGTTAACTGTTATTTCAACGAAGTTCAATTATCAGAGCAACTAAGTATTCTCAACAGAATCTTAACATTATCTTTTCGTAGATGGTCTTAAATAAAATACATTTTTAGAACAGGTATTAGAAAAAAATCTGTTAATTATTTTAAATTAATACAACTATCTGTACCATTAGTTTGTTTAAAAGATATCAATTAAAAATAGCATTAGTATTTTACAATATTTGGGGCAAAGCAAAAATTTAATTTTCAAAATAAACAGTTAAAATGCTAAATCTTCATTTTTTTGCCTTAAAATTTTGCTTTTTGCTACTTATTTTAAACTGTCATAGGCTCTCAAAATATTCCAAACACCTTAAAATTTTAGAATATATTAGTTTTTTATTTAAAATTGCAATTTAAACGGTCATCGAAAAAATATTATTGAAATATAACAATTCAGTCATTAATTTAAAGATAAACTAATCTAAAAAAGAAACTTATTGAGATGCATAATCATCTTAAAACAAAAGTTCATTTTTCATATTGCATCTAAAATATCTTTTGCACAAATAATCTCAATGAAATTTATTTTTATAGTTTCATTATTTGTTTTAACTAATTTCGTGGGAATTCGAATATCTACTATAAGTTCTTGATTATAATTAGTATCGTTTTGTAAAACCTTGTAGATTTCAGATATTTATATTGATGTTACTATTATCTTACGTTTATGCCAATCTTTTCTGATTTCTAAAATATAGTTTATAGCATTTAAATGGTTCATAAACAGCAGATAACAACAATAACTGTAGCAAAGTGGTCCATTCCAAATATTTCCACACCATAAACCAAGAGATATTTCGTCTAAAATATGCAGAAAGCTGACACGGACGTTTACGAGCAACAATATGCTCAGATAAATGGCCGAAATATCTATAATACAAAAACGAATAGCAAACTACGGAAAGTTGAATAATAATCGAGGAAAACCGCGATGAAACCACATTTCGATAGCATTTGGACTGAAGAAATTATTGCCGACATCCAGGCTAGAAGATGGAAAGATAAAACGATGATAGTCAACAAATGTCAATTTGATGTGAGTTCTTGGATAGGGTAGAGCAGAGCTCAATGGTCCACGGGTAAAAAGATCCACCACCATTATCTCTGACCTTTTACTACCTTCTGATTTAAAGCAGTTTGGAACTTATGAGAATTTAAGTGCAACTTAGAGCTTCAGTAAAAATGTGACCATTTTGCGGTTTTTGTTGTTAATATTTTTTATTTTTGTTCATTTAGACTTTGGATTCATAATAGTAAATAAACATTAACAGTCAAAAATAATGGCACAACTGCTCCAAGTTTTCAATAATTAGGACTTTTTGTTAAACTTATTAATTTAGTTAATTACAAATTTTCAAAATTGATCTTCTTTGGCAGGCACTCATTTAAACAAATGTACTAAAGCGTACTGACAAGTAATTTTCAAAATTGTAATGTACAATAATTAAATAATGAAGTAAGTAAGAGGTATACTATTATAGTGAAAAATCACTAATGTAATCAATAGCACACCTCTTCTTTTCTCTGCGACTAAAATTTATATTTTTTCTTAAAATATCAAAATGATAGATATTTGTTGTAATATTCTTTCATCAATTACAAACAAATATATATATATATATATATATATATATATATCAACATTAATGAACATACTTATGTGCCTGCTTGCTTTCTCAAAAAAATACGGAGAAGCTCGTTAGTGGCACGATCACTTAAAAATTAATATTAAGTAGCGACATTAGAAAATTGCAAAATATGCAGTACAACGTTTACTTCCAAATGAATTGTACCCGTAATATATTTTCCCCCCTCTCTACGTCTTTTGTTCTTGTTTGCAAAACTGATCGATAAGATTATAATCCCATTTTCTGAAAAATAGAATTTTGAAAGGCCACTCAATAATCTTTCCCCTTAAGATAACATCATGTGTCGTTTTTGTTCAGGATTACATTCTCTCACTTTACCCGTGCGACTTTGTGTGATGAGCAATTTCTTTCTCAACAACTTTTAGACATGGTAACTGATATTTTCTTCAATGCTTTGCAAAACTCACACAACACCAACTTAAACACTTCATTTACAATCGTTAGACAGTTTATAATAATCTCCATTGTAAATTGTAAAGTTTTGACATGAAGAAGCAGCTTTTCTGCTTTGAAAAAGAAACTTTTCTTATGCATAAAATATAATGTTTCAAAACACTTGCTTATTGTTTTGTGATAATACAGTACTCTTAACGATGTTGAGTATTCAAAGTTTCTTGTATAATAACCCACACTTATGTTTTGCTTACACACCCGCAATCGATCAAAAATGGTAATTGATATTGTGGTAATTATAGAAGTGTTTTATGTTTTTAATTAACAGCATGCCGCTCAAATGCTCTACTGGACGGACAGACACAACGATATATTTCAAGATATTTCTATCATTAATTCTGTCATTTTTATCATTGTTAATTAAAATGCAAAAATTAAAAATTACGCCTCTAATGAACTAAAAATTGCAATAAAAGTCTAGAATTCTAAAAACTTATAGTGATAAATCATGAAGCAAAGGCAAACATAACATGTCGTCCTGGAACGACATCCTTAGTGAAAGCATTAATATTCTAGAAACGGTTTTACGAATTCATCTGCTCGACTATATTTTCCTCATATCATATAATACCTGTTGTTATTGATTACAATTGAATATGAATAAGTTAATGGATTTTTACTTCTAGGTATAATCAAAAAAGGATTAAACTTCAATACTGGTTATTTTAGTCTCAAATAGAGTGTAGAGTTTTAAATTTACCAGTTATGTAGGATCTTTATAATAAACCTGCATTTTATATTAGATATTTTTATTAGCTGTTAATTTTAGTTATTTCCATTTGTTGAGTGATGGCATATAAATACTTTCTATATTTATACTTTTAGAACGAACGCATGAACAACAAATTTATTAAGCTGAAATTTATGTCCATATATTATCAGCAGAACTGATAAGTCTGAATGAAATCATTTTCATTACAGTTTTGATTAAGAGAATTTAGTTAATTGAGATAATTTAAAAAGCATTTTTTGTGCGGCTTCAATATTTCAAATTATTTCGTAAGCGCATATAAAAAATGTTAATACTATATGGCACCCATATTACTTGTCGAATTAATTAATTAATTATTAAAAGTGCGCGTTATTTTTAGTTCAGACTTTTATAATACCCTTGTCCTTATGAATGTTTTAATTCATATGAAGAATTTTAGAGTTTGCGCATTGCGGCGCTCGTGATAATTTACTTTGTCAGTAATGTATTGTATTTATTATTATCTTGTATCGTACATATATAGTTCACCACGTTATGTAATATTTGAATATATTAAGCTGAATATAAATGCGTTAATTTATGGGAAAATCGCTGATAATAGGACATCATAATCAACGACATTTGTAATTTAATGTAAACATAAGTACAATAAAATTGGTTTCTAATATATTGTCACTATTAGATTAATAATCGAAAGCCATAAAAGTTGTAATTAGTAAAGTAAGCACAGCAAGCCTTTATAAAATTTTATTATTGATTATCTTATTGATTTAAAATTTACACAAAAATAAGTTATAAGTTAAAATGGGAGAGATAATATGCTCTTCACACAATGTTCAAGAGTAATGTAGATGCGAGACAAATGAAAAGTTTACTTTTTGTAGAAGTACGAAGTACGAATACAGAACGAAGGTCTGAAAATATTTTTATTTAATCTTTGTTTCCTTCATTTTTTAGAAAATAAAATGGGGATTCAGCATAATCAACATAAAATTAGTATAAATGGTAATATTAACCTTTCGTCCGTCTACACTACATAGTTATCATTTTTATATTTTTACAAACAAAATAAACCCCTGACCCTGTTTTTTACTCCAAAGTATTATGGAATCCTTGACCGATGCTTCGGCGTTGCAGCACTATTAGTTCTCAGAAAGTTTTTCATTCGTCCTTTTGTGATAGCTCAAGTACATGACTCATATATGCAGTTAATAATGCATTATTAAATCACATATGCCCCAATATTAGTTAAAAATCAATAGCATCAAATTTGATAGACTTCAAGAATATTAAATCAGATCAATATATATATTGTGTTCCTTTTAAACACTTTTAACATATTTAGCAATTTGAATGATATCTATATCAAATATAGAAAGCCATTCAATTTTTTATATTAATTTTGATAGACTTCTTCTAAAAGAGTAAAATGTATTAGTTTAATTAAAAAGAAGAATTTTATACGCTTTTTGACTTGGTTTTTGACTCAAACTAACATTTATTTTATTACTCTTTACATAATGATTTGCCTCTACATTCTCCCTGAAATCATAATTATTTTAAAATTTAGTTTTCAGTAAATTGAGGTCCGAAAAAGTAATCAGTTCTGCCTATTATCTCTGAAATTATTAATATTTTAAATTTAAACTAGTTATCACGGGCATCACGACCAAATATTGTCCGACTACAAAAAAAAAATCGATCAAATAAAATCAAATCTTTAGAATGGGTTTAGAATATTTAGAATCGTTCACTTTTTTATTTAATAATTACAAGAAAATGGTTGAACTGAAATTTCGATCGAATTACGTTGAACTTCTTACGAACATTTGCGTCTTTTAACGTCAATAAAAGGTAAAACAAATACTGCACTATGTGTCGTGTGAAGATCATAAAATTATAAAATTGGTGGATTTTGTAGCCAAAACTAAGTTATCCTTTCAAAAAATTTCAACGAAAATTAAATAACGTTTATATTGGATATATAATTGTCATATTGAATGCATATAAAACATTTTCGAGTCTTCATTAAGAGTCTAAGTCTAATATACCATGTTGTTTTACCCAAGATGGTAATGAATGCGTATAATTGTTACCACAAGAACACTTTCAAATTCCCTCAATGTGATTAGCTGAAATGGCTAAAGTTAAACCAAGTTTTCCATCTTTGGCGAAACTAAGGTCAGGCAGTTTATTGCTTTGTCAACTTTGATCATACCAGCCGAACCCAGCTGTGTCTGCGGGCGATGGGTAGTGCTGAGTTAGGTCGGATTAAGTTGACCCACCAAAGCTGCGGTAGATCTACGATATAATGTATACCCTACCCCCATATAGGTATTCCTATCTACATATATATGCACCTACGAGAATTATATACAACGAGAGCATTCAAATTATATAACGACTCGATTAGTAATTTAGCTAAGGCAATTTTTCAAATGAAAGTTTAAATAATCTCGTGAGATATAAACGTAACACATACAGACAAACTATGTGAATACTTTATTAAGGTATTTTAAGTTTTGAATACTATTTTTAGTAATTTATATTTTTTATCTGTAAGTTGAATGAAATATAATTTAAGTAATCCTGTAAAATGTATATAACAAACGTTTTAAAATGCATAACGATATTAATTTTAGTTCACATCGTTAGTCGTACGATCATATTACTATATATATAATATATATATATATATATATATATATATATATATACATATGAATTTTATATATAAGGCATGGGCGCACTATCTCTAATTTTTTTCAATCTGCATTTTATGAATATAATCCAAATGCTATAATTTTTTCACTTTTATGTGTGTTGATAAAGAAGTCATCTATCATTTGCAGCCCAAAGAATGAGATGGTATGTTATTGTTACTGTTTAAGTAAGCAGAAAGAAAATGATTTTTTTTTCAGATGATGATTTCTAAATATTGCGCCTTTTCTTCAAGCTATATAAAGGCAGCAGTTGTGATGATGATAATCCATCATCCATTCCTATTCTGATGCAAATTTCAAGTTTAGTCTAGTTCATATTACATATTGTATTTGCAATTGTAACTTGTACGTATATTATAAACAGATTCCATGTGTTTGGCAACGATATCCATCGCCGTAATAAATGTGCCGAGCTAAATCATGCGGGCGACGCGTAGATTCTCCGCCGTTCGTACGTCAACCGTACTCTCCGATCATTGATTGGAGAGCCTGATTGACTCTAGACAAAGGGACCCCCGGCTTATCGATTAAATATTATCATTTTATCAAAATAAATTAACCCTACTTAAACATATGAAACAATACAATGAATCAATGATATTACTCTGCAACGAGTGCAAAATGTCTGCTGCACATTCCAACATTACCCTAATTACATTCTTAGACTTTTTTACCTTCCCGTAGGGTAAATTATTGTCATTGTCCAAAAATCGAATTTTTGCATATCTTAACGTTTCAAATGTTTCTGAACATTCTGGAATACCTCAAAAAAATTGATGTGTGTGTGTTTATGTATGGTTCAACCGATTTGAATAATTCAAATAAATAAAAATTTAAATAATTTGGATGCGAAGATGTGCTGATTATTTTTTGGCAATGACAGCTCCAATGGTTTTGGAGATACGGAGCATAAAGTGCAGAAAATGGAAATCGAGTTTTTAAGAAAAGCATCCGATTTGAACGATTCAAAAAACTTTCAATTCGTAATGATGGGGAGAAGTGGTCATCAGTTTTTGGCAAACACAGGTTCAGCTGTTTCTAAAATATGAAGCTAAATGTGCAAAAAATGGCAGTTTTTGGAAGAACAGTACATCTGATTTGAATGATTCAAAAAAACTTCTGCTTGTATTAACAAAACAATTGTTTTTGGGGAAAGCAAGAATAATAAAAGTTACAGCTATTTATATTAATATATTTGAAAATATTTAATATCCTCCGAATATTACATTACGGTTCAGGAAGTTCCAGCACGTTGTCTTAAGGCACGATGCCATACACCACTAGTTATTTAATAGAATGCAAATACATTTTTTCATTGTCCCTCAAATAACACTTCATTGTCTCTCCCTCCTATTCTGATCAAATATCACGGTTAGTGTTTTCTAATAAATATGATGCTTTGAATTTTTGATATATAAAATACGAATCCACGCTCTTGGATGCGGAAATTGAATCTGGAGGAAAATATTTCAGGAAACAGCAAATTGTTTTGCTGATTTTTCGTACGTTTGTAGAGTAATAAGAATTTCGAAATGGAAAATTCGGCGGAATAATGTTCTTCTGTCATTGAATTTAAAAGAACTGGTGTTCGATTAACAATATATAATTTTTTAATATGTCTAAATTTCTTCAAAGTCACAAAAACTATTTAGTGGCTAAGGAAATTAATTTAAACTAATATTTCATGTAATTTTCAATGCATATTTCAATTAGTCAAACAAAACTCAGGATCAATTACTCAATCATGTCATGCTCGCTGTTTCAAATAGGTTTCACATTAATAATCTTGCATTGAATAATAATACAACAAAATTGATTTCATGACAACATACTACAAATAAAATTTGACGTGATATTTTCCAGTAGATCCGAAATAAATATAAATAACTATTTGAACAGTGTTTTTCACATTATTGGCGCTTCATATCCTAAATTGCAAAAAACCTGTTTTATGTTTCATAGTTTTAAAAAAATAAGCAAAGAGCCTTTTTATAATTTATTTTTCATTTCTTTATTTACATGCAATTCACGGAATTCAATTTTGGAGTTTTCGGCCATTAGAAATATGTTTTTCCTATCCTCAACTATGTCTTCTCGAACATTTTACTATGGGCTTACTTACTAAGATCTTATCCCGTCCTTTGAATTTTTCTTAGTTACAGAATATTTCATAAAAAATATTGCCAATCTGTTCAATTTGAATTCAAATCCCAAATGTAATTATTAAAACACAAGACTGGTTTGAGGACCTACATTAAAAGTCTGATTTATTAATTTATATGGGCTGGGCATTATGCTATTTAACAAATTGCTATTGATTATTAAACAATTATAAAATAAGAAATTTCATAAAATACTATTCACTTTCACTAACAAACCCTTATCGGCCCTAGTCTACGCTCTTCGCAGATCATGATGGCAACGATGTTCGCGTTTAAATTGATCCCAGAAGGGACATCGGTCTTGGCTCAGATGATAACGCAACGGCGGCGGTACACGTTTCACAATGGGACGATTACTATGCAAACACTCAGAGGAAAAAGGACTAACTTGGAATGAACTCTAAAACTTAATTGAAATGATTTTTAACCACCAACGTCACGTATGCATTGTCGTAAATTGTGAATTTTAACATACTGGCTACTTTTCATTAAACCCAAAAAAATATTATCAATAAAAGAAATATGAAATATACTAGATGAAAAATACAACGTAATAAACAAAATATATAGCTGTTGGATGTGTCGATTTTCAGTAAGGCTAGTTTCATGATTGAACTCAATCACTACTCGTAGGCCCATAATATTTTTGAGCGTTTATTATGATCTATCATCATAAAAAATTTCATTAAATTCGTCAAAAAATATTCAATAATTATTTACTAAGTAACGACCTGAACGAGCTTTTTCGAAAACTAACACGACCAATCGCCAGCTGATATTTGAACAGTTTTTCAATTTCTAAAATCGGTTCAAAATTTTTAGCTAAAACGTAGATGACACTTTTCCACTAGTTATAAAAAAACTGTATGCCCGATTGCGCAAAACTAAGCAACCTGAGTTCTTATAGATTTACCCATAAACGAATAGCCCATAAGTTTTGGAAATCAATTCAGCCGTTTTGGAGATAACGAAGACGAAAGGTCAGATTTTGGCTCACACACACACACATTCTTTAACTAATTTTGGTCACATTCTTTAACTAATTTTGGTCTCAAACTATTCAGGATGGATTGAAACGTCACAAAAAATAGGATAAATAATCTGATTTTTTGTTAAAAACAAACTTTTCCTTCGGGAAGTGAATAATAATAATAATAATAATAATAATAATAATGTAACTAATTGAGGTTAATTGCGATGATAATTGAGATTTTTTGACAGGATTGAACGAACTTCTGAAAGCGCCAATAAGCTCAAATGTTCATTAATTTGTTATTCGATATTAATTTTGCATTGTTATTTGTTCTCTGATATTAATTTTGCATTGTTATGTATGGCTATTATATGTATATGCGTTGGTGAATTGATCATTTTGAACAAGTGCATATGATCTTTCTTTAAACCTTCTTTAACTATTTAGGTACTAAAGATATTTTCTAACTAGTTAGTCAATTTATGTTTTTTTTTTTTTGAATATAAAGACTCCTGTTCAACATTTGGAAATTTTACACTATATTTTTCATTTGTAAATATTACGTAACTTACACCATTAATTTCAATAAAAAATCAACCCCCTATTAACATAATTCAGAAGAACTTATAGATTATATTATAGAATCAAGTGAAAACTTAAAGTAAAATTAGAAAAATTAATATGATCATTAATCAATTATTAATGTAAGTAAAAAAAATAACTGTATAGGCTAAAATGAATATTATTATATATAAAACTTTAACGTACCCTAAACAGCCCCGACATACCTCACCTCCACTACTGAACATGAAATACATACACATGCTGAATACAAAAACGGCAAATAGCAGGACGAATGTTGATTTCACTTTCATGAGAAGACCGTGCTAAGAATAAAAGGCACGCCACTCAATCCTATCTAATCTTCAGAGGACATTATAAATCAGAAGAAATCCCTTCATCTAGTAATATAACCCTACATCAACTACAAATTAAGGATCAAATACACATAGATAAGTCTAGAAGCAATCTGATTTTACCTCTGGGAGAAATCAAGCTCATCGGAAGATTTTATTAAGATCGTTGCCAGGAGATTTCAAAGCAATGGCATGTACGACCAATAATCGACATAACATAGAAGTAATTACTATCAATTTAAAGTATTAAAATGCGGGTGTATTTTTGAGGTGTAAATTTGTTGTCACGGTTCCACTTTTACATTCTTATAACTTTTTTTTACTACTATGTACTAAGTTATGCACCGAAATAATCAATACCACAAAACGTTTGGGTTTCATTTTCACTATTTGTATAATTGGTTTTACTAATTGAAGTAACTTTTATTGAGTTTCTGATAAGTTTCTACAAACTGTTCTGCGACTGTAATGACATTAGTTCGTATGGGACTATTGTAATTTCAGAAACAGAAAAGTTTGTACACATTTTCTTTGCCAATAAATACTTGTTATTTTGGTTCTTGTATCATATTGCAATACATAACTATTTTATTTAAAATAATCATACCATGATTCAACGCTGATGGTATTATAACGATTGATCTTTAATTTGTTATATCCCCTAATGACGAAATTAGATTTCATAATATATATATATATATATATATATATATATATATATTATAAACATAAAAAAAAATATGTCTCAACGTCGAACAAAAAAATCTAATATATATATATATATATATATATATATATATATATATATATATATATGTATTAGGGTGATCCTTAAAATGGTCATTTTCAAATTTCCTTGCTCCCAGGGGCTCAAATGGTTCCAAATTGATAAAAAATAATTCTCTGAAAGGTTTAGCTCTTAATATTAACGTTTAGATAGAGCGCAATTCAATCAAAGTTTTGTATGGAAATAGTATGGAAAAAATTTCAAAAATTTTAAAAATGCTTTTTAGATGTTGTTTAGCGAACATATAAATGAATAAAACTCATTCAATTGTCGCTATATATCGCTAAGTTATACCTAAAACATTTTTTTTAAATTTTCAAAATTTTTCCATGCTCTTTCCATACAAAACTTTGATTGAATTGCGCTCTATCTAAACGTTAATATTAAGAGCTAAAACTTTCAGAGAACTGTTTTTTATCAATTTGGAACCATTTGAGCCCCTGGGAGCAAGGAAATTCGAAAATGACCATTTTAAGGACCACCCTAATATTATATATATATATATATATATATATATATATATATATATATACGAGTATATATATATATACTCGTATATATATATATATACTCGTATATATATTATAATTCTTGTTAAGATGTTCAACGATATTATATATCATACTTAATGAAACTGAAAAGTAACAAAGCCGCTTGTCAGATTTTGTCAGAAATTCCTGCTTTGTAGTCGCGTAATCTGGCACCATTGCAGGTCACGATTTTCCAAGGATACAAAGACGAGGAGGAACAAATTATCCCCAAATAAATGTTAGATAAGATATCGGAGCAAAGATCGGGCCCACGTTTCTGTCTTGCCTGCTTATGTTTGAAATATTACATTTTTGTCGCACGCATAAAAAAATTACTCAAACATAGAACATTATACTTAAAAATTATGATCACAGCGTAGAAGCAAGAAACGCTATTCAATCAATTAACGAGATATCTAATAAAACCTTTAACTAAATATGTAGCAGTAATCGCAGACCATTGCACATAGATTATATTTTTGATAAGATTAGATACTCTAACTTAGAATCAATAATTTGTAAACAAATAAATATATTATATATGATAAGAAAAATTAATTTTAAAATTCCAGATTAAAAAACCACGGAGTGGTAAGAACCAGCGCAAATGGTGGTTGAACTTCACGATATAGAGCCGGCAGCGACTATTTTATCTAATAATCTCACATATTCCGAAAATACGACTGGTAAGTTTATTATTTTCAATATATATATATATATTATATATATATCGACTTGTATTTATTTGAATACAGCTTTGCTAAATAAAATTTATCCATTGAAATCATGATGAACATAGAATGTCAAAGATTCAAAATGTCTACAATAAATGAAAATATATTTTGAAACCTCTGAACCGCCTGCACATCGCCAAATTTAATTTCGCCCATAAGCGCGAGCATTGAATTTATCTCCGAGAGCAAAGCACAATTATTTTTTTTATTTTCTTTGAGTTTAAATTCAATTCGACGAAAGCCGCAGCAGACGCGATTTTAAGATTAATTCTGTTAAAGTTCTGCTGGGGTATTTGCAACGGCGGAGATCTCGTTTGAAATAGTAGTGATAGAAATATGGCATTGAACTCTTATCTCGATATTTGAAAATGAAAAATTATTTATGTGGATACTGTTTTTCTATGAAGAATTAATAATAATTATTAGGTTATTAACAAAAGACTATTCTATCTATTTTTTAAGAAAATAAAAATTACGTAAAGATATTCAGGTATATCACTCAATTTATTTAAATTTTATTTATTGCATTTTGAAATCTATTAGTTTTTGTAACTTGCCTAACTAGTGGGGAGTATAGTATGTACTATTCATACTAATGGTGAATGTAATGAAATTATAACCTTTTAACAAATAACCTTTATGCCAAATTAAGATAAATTTTACATGATTTATAATAAAAGTTTGGTTTTAATTTTTTTTTATATGGAACAAAATTTCTCAATTAACATATCGGAGGTTATAAGCTTTTCGAAGCTAAGTTCACTGCAATTCACTGTTCTACTTTTTTAATAACAAATTAAAAATTATTTTTCCATAAAATACTGTTAATAATAAAAAATATCATTAGCATTACTCTAAATAAAACATATGTTTTTGTCTATTATTGTAACCTACATAATGTATATATAAAACTGTCAGCGTCTGCATTTGAAGACACGTGTCAAGGCCGCAACTACAAAATAAATATTCAATAAATTCGTTGTAAACTACGAAAAACGCGTACAGCGACATACACGAGGGAGAGGCCTATTGAAATAGGATGAAATAAATTACTATTTCCACCGGCGAATATATTTGATGCATGTTTGTTATACACAAACACATACACACCTATATATATATATATATATATATATATATATATATATCTTTATATATACACATATATATTTAAATATTTTTCCTATTGATAAAACTCAATATGCACTTGATGGTAACAACAATAAAAGTAGGTTTTCGACACGTTCCGCTTAGTCGATTCCATAGAATCCGTAGAAAAGCTCAAATTTTTTCGTACCAAATTAAATGAATTGCAACAGTTTTTCGCATTATGATGCTCTACAGCAACTCGGTACACTTTTAAATTACTCACAAATTAATATATTGATTACGTATGTTGAATATTTATACATGTTCAGAAGTTCATGCAATTTGCTTTAAGGCAAAATGGCACGTAGTAACTTTATATATTCATAAACATTGAGGCTCCAAATATTTTGGAGTAATGAAAAAAATGTAGTCTATCAATAATTTTTAGAAGATAAAAGTTTGCTTTAAATTTTTCATTTTCGAAAAGGATATACAGGCAAGGTAAAATAAAATCTACTTAGCAGCAACATTGTAACACGCCTTTATAGCTCGTACTGTAATATGCGGCGCCGTTACTTCTTTAAATTGTGATAAATAAAAATATGAATAGCTGACCAACGACTTTGTACAAAAGGAAATGAGTCCACGATTACGTTTGGTATAGAAATTATACAAATTTGAAATATATGAATAACTACTTGTATTAAACAAAAACAACAATGTTATACAAAATATTAAGTATAACCTACTGTGGGGGAAAGTTTCCCTATAGCATGGTATATAATTATACATTATTAGATATTTTGGAGCTCTTCTTATTGATTCTTTGGAACGTGGAACAAGAAGTTATTTTTCTATCTTTTATAAGCATCGATAATAAGATTTTTCCTTTATTTGAGAACAAAAACGAATATGTCATTGTCCGTAGAATAAGTTCAATGCAAAGCACAGAAAATGGTTTGGCCTAGATTTTGCGCTGGTTCTCTGAACGATATCGTATCGTCTATTCTGTAAAGCGATATCTAGATCCAACGCGGGTTCACTCGTAAAAACAATTGCCATGGCTTGCGCTAAGGGCTGACACTAAGCTTCGGGCTTTACGCTATTTCTAACCGAGATGCGCGTATCTTTTTACGATGATGATCCGGTGAATTAGATTTCATGCTGTTTATTTTTGAAAAAAGAATAGGAAAAACGTTTCTGCGTTGCGGAACATGTTTATTTATCAATAGATTCATTTTAGGGTTTTTTTCAGTTTACCCAAATATGAGGAAAAGGGACGCGTTTTGATACGGTGAATTCATTTTCGATCAATTTCTATCACGCGTGAGATCCCAGACTGTCCTGTGGATTTCGCGTTTTTATATAGGTTCGGCGCATTGTTGTATATGTCAGCTGTATCCATAGTGAATAGAGCGACCATATTCATGTTCCATCAACATACACATTTAATATATTTTGACGCTATTCTATAAAAATATATGGATAGTTCTTACAATCGTGACTTGTATACACACCTATCTGAATACGCAAACATATATTCTTTGTATTGATAATCATATTATATTAAACTATTTATCTCCATGACCATTAGAAATCACCAAATAGCTTTTGTTTGGAAATTATTGTTATTTAATGAAATCATTAACCGGTGAAGTATTACTGCCAAAGAATTGGAACCGGGTCCTTCGCGTGGCAGGCGATGACCTAAACAATCGCGACACCATAAAATTCTATTAGAACTGGAAGGTCCCGAATTCAATATGCTTTAGAGATAATAGACAACATATAGATAATAAGATAAAAATACAATGTGTAAAAGGCGTTAGATTATCCTAAGTAAAAATATACGTAGGGCGTATTTTCAAAGACTCATTATTTCAAATTACAGTTATTTTTATAATTAAACCAGTTACGGCAGGCCTATAATATTTTAGGATGTTCGTTAAAATGCAATATCAAAATAATATACATACATATTATTACAAAGTTGTTCCCGAAACAATTCAGTATGACTTGCAGTGTCGAGAGAAGGTAATTAGCAAGTCTATTTTTCGGAAAGTTAATAATTTAAATTCATGCAGTACTATTTTATAAATCATATTTTGTGAAACTTTTTCCCTCTAGAGAAGCGAGTTTATCCCATAATCTCATATAGTACATGTGCTACCGGCGGCGCTGTAGCATACGAACATAAATTCTGTTTTTTGAGATCGGTTAATAGACTTGAAAACAACGCACTAAAGCTTTGAGAATATAATAAACTTAGTTTGCAAAAAAGTTCCTGCAAAACCAGTGTTCGGATTACTCTGTGAGCGAATACACTTTTGAGGAAATGTACATTTCAGATGCACACATACATTCACTACTTAAATAATGAAAATACGAGTACTTATGTATATTTCAGGTACACACATACACTTACACATAAATAATTAAAATGTATATATATATATAATATATATTATATACATTCCCGCTGCACACATACATTTATTACATAAAAAAATGAAAATACGAGTATACATTTAGATAATGCGTCATATGTAAGGTGACCATACGCCCCGGATTTTCTGGAACGGTTTCGGATTTCTGCCTCGCTTCTCGGATTTTTCTAAAATATTTTGTAATCAATAGTTTTATCAAATGGTCTGAAATTTCTCAGATTATTCCGGATTTTCTCCACAAAGTTTTTATTCTGGATATTTATTTTTAAAAAACTTGTACCGAAAATTTGGTACTCAACAATATACACGACATGAAATAGACCCATTAAAAGCAACCTCTCTTACTAAACTGATAAAAATTATACATAATTATATACTTTACAAAGTTATATTATAATTATTGTAACTGAAGCTTTTTCTAACATAAAAAAATTATTAAGTCCAATGATTAACAATAAATAATTGAAGAAATCAAAGCTTATCATTATCGTATAAAACATTTCAATAATCAATAAACAAGTTTCAATATCTTCAGTATTTTATGAATTTTTGTTAAATGTCTGAAATAATCCGGTGGAGTCGCCTGTACTTTAAAATCGTTGAAGATGTTACTTTTTAGCAAATCAGATTAATATTTTTATTTTTCTGTCTGTTAACCTGCACAATATTAAATTCAAATAATATAATAATACTGATACAATTAATGGATCTTGTAAGAATTTACTCATAATTATGTTTTATTTTTTAATTTCATCAGAATAATCAGTTAAGTTACGTTCAAATTCGAATTATGCATATTAAGATTGAATAAAGGTAATACGAGTATGTTTATGAATTTAGTATTAAGTATAACTATAGTAATAAGAATTCATGATATTTTTAAATCCTTATTTTATGCTGGCGCGAATATGAACTGAATGTACGACATAATAAAAATACTAAAAGCGTCCGATATCGAGTCATTGTACTTACTCAACCTCTATACTCTATATCAGTGTTTTCCAGCCCTTTACGTATCACGACCCATATAAATTAATTACTTAATTTTTAGATATTAATGTTTCTAAAAACGCTGTTGCCACTAATATAATAAAATATCTGGTTTTTGGGAATGATTTTGTTTCTAAATATAAAAGATAGACCCTTGCAAACTACCATTAAATTGTGATGAAGACTTCATAAGTGAAACATGTTATAAAAATTGAAACTAAAATTAATTTTATTCCTGATTATTCCACATTCAATCAACTCCATTTTTTTCCTAACTTTTCGAAAAAGAGTTCAGAAAATAGGACCTGCTAGTTTTATGATTTCTGGGCGCTTTTTGACATTTCTTAGACATATTTTCAAAAGCGCCTTAACCACTGGCGTGTGCCCCACGTTGGGAATTACTGCTCTATATTGTACTGAAAGCGTATGGGCCAGCATCAAATGGGGTTATTTATTTACATAAGCCGATGTTCGCTGCATCGCTATTTCGGATAATTAAGGGAATTACATTTTTCATGGCACATTTGATGCTCGTAAATGAAGAGATCATTAAATGGAATTGCCCAATTAAGTCGATCCTTTTCATGACCATGAAATTTACATAAACAGAGTTTAATTATAGTATACGTAGTGAAGCATAATATGGCCCACGTAACATTTATGTGTTCTCATTAATAAGGATACGAATTTTTAGAGAAAATTAATTATGAATTGTTTTCACTAAACGTTTGAGCATTTTCATGGAGAAACAGCAAAATCTAATGTCAGGCATTACCGAAGTAATTTACGTGGGAATAAATTCACTCCTAACCACTTCATAACTTTTTCAATCATGATTTGTATATATTAAGGTTTTAATATAATAGGTACCAAAGTTTCTAAATAAGAAGCAATATATATTCAAGATACTTAATCCTTACGAATCTTGAAAACTCATAATTTAGACAATTAGTCAAGTAAATTATATGCTCGTGCTTATTTTTTTTTATTTGGCATTCATATGTATTTTAAAATTTTCTATGTCTATATATATATATATATATATATATATATATATATATATATATATATATATATATATATATATTAATGTATTAAGTATATAGCACGCATTATGCTTATCCCATAATCTTTGCACCAAAATATGAAGGTAGTGTCTCGGCTCATTAAAGCTTTCAGACATTATGAAGTTAATTACTTTGAAATTATTACTGAACTTCAAATGCTTTCACATTCATATTCCATATGAGAGACACTATTATATGGAAACTAAATTTGGTTTAATTAATTAAGATATTAAGTATTATAGCGATAAAAAAATTTATCTAAATAGAGATGTAAGATACTATAATTATTTTATTTAAGTGTTTTATTTGACAAAAATAGTTTAGTTGATCAGTTTGTTCAATAATAGATTATGACATATTATTTACGAGTATTTTAGATTATATTACTGTAAAATGTTTAAAACATGCTGAAAATATTCTATTAAAAATCTGATACTTGCTTTTTATTTAGTTATTAAATAAACAAAATTTGTTCTCCCGTTGATTCATATATGTTGAATAACATTGATTATTCAATAATTAAAAAATATGCACGTATGTGCAAGTATAGCAATATCAATAATATTGAAAAATGAATAGAAAATAAAATAAGTCAATACTATTTTAGACGTTTTCCGCATCATAGACATTATAGCAATATAAAACACATAAATGTTCTGATTCGAACACATGACGAATAACAAAAGGATCAATGAATGTAAAAGTGAGATATGTTTTGGCCACGAAAATGGTATAACTTGTAAATCGGAATAATTATGAATAACAGAGTAAAACACGACAAAACAACTCAATAATTGAGATAGCAAAGAACTGCTATTCACACCACATCAATTATCTGTCACGTAATAATAGAACTAACACACTAGTATAGTAGATGGCAAGAAAAAAAACATGTGATGGAAAATCAACCGTGCCGCGAGAACAAAATTAGTGGTTGATTGGATTGCATGTTCCGGACCCGACTCTTAACTTTGAAAGCTTTTTTAAATTAATACTTAAATTTTACTAGAGTATAAAACGCCAGAATTCCACAAATACTCATAAGTTATAGGAGAAAAACTATAATCATATTTCTTGACGTCCTCTGCGCGACGAAATTTTATGTACAAACAAATATTAACTTAGGATGATATAATAAGGTCTGGGTAGGTATGTACATATAAATGTACATGTATATATATAGTTGTATATCTGTACTGTGAATATGTGTATTTATTTCGAGTAAATAAATAAGTTTATATGTATTTTTTTGTACACAAAGTTTGGATTGCTTGATTGTCTAATATATTCGCGAATGTATTTTCAATAAATTCAGTATGATTAATAGATCTTTACCAAATGCAAAAGCCAAATATATATATTTGTACATAAATATTCATTACACTTGAATTCAAGAGACGTATTTAGAAGTTTTCAATATATTATTGGGATCGTTCAAGTATTACGTAAACAGATTTATTACAATTTTTTACCCCCCACTCCCCTTTGTCAGCAAAAGTAAGCAAAGTTCTTACCCAAAATAAGCAAAATAAGCAAATCAATAACCCCCCCGCCCCCTATAGTGCTTACTATAATACTTGAACGGCCCCATTAACAATAAACAATGAAATATAATAATTTCTTTATAATTATATTTAATACAGATACAATTATGTGATGTACTTTTTAATAGTAAAATTTATGCCATGAGAATATCTCTAGCTCCAAAATATGTTTTCTCAAATTGTTAAAACATCTAAATTTTATATTTTAGTAAGTTAGTCAGATATTCAAATGTGAAATGTAATAAATAAATGGGAAATTTCAATAAAAGAATAAATCATGTTAGTTGAAAGTGGCATTTTGCCTTAAGGAAAATGCATGAAAACTTCCCAGTACTTGTAAATAATCGACTTCATTAATAATAAATAAAATTACCAACTGTTGATTTCGAACATAGAAACATCCGAACTAAATGTTATTCAATGCGATTTTCAAAGGATGTCTTCCACATATAATCTTGTAATATCTGTAATAGTATTAATTAAATTGATCTAATACACACCACGTATATTCCAAACTCGCTACTTATTATTTAAATCTATGAAAGTTCTGTTATAATTCAACCACTTTTGATATGGCTATAATATTTTAGTAAATACGTTTACACTATGATCTCTATCATCATACAAACTTACATAAAAAAAATGTCAATAATTACAAAGAAACGGGACGGCCAATCTTCACCAAACACTAATCAGAACGACTTCCAAAGGATGAATTTCGAACGGTTTAATTTCAAAGGATTTTTTGCTATTGTTAACGAAAACTTTTACACTTTTCTACTTATTCTAAAAAATACATCGATTGATTGTGACATATAGAGCTAATCAATTGGAGCAAATATCGATATCCATCAGACGGCTTCTAAATTTTTGAAATCGGTGCAGTCATTTCTGAGAAAATTTTTGTGTTGTGTATATATATATATATATATATATATATATATATATATATATCATAAAGCTTAACTATGAAGAACGTTACACCTCCGCTGGGGGTGATAAATCTGCTGAAATGGATAGACCGCTATCAGGAGAAGCTGTAGAAATCGCTATTCTTTGCCGTAGAAAGGAAGAATTGTCTAATGGGACATCGCTCCGCATAAGATATACAACGCCGGCGGCATCGACGTAGTTATAGCGCGCCCCTTTACTGTATTGTACTGTGTCGCAGGCACAGAATCGAAAACTGCGGTACGGCCCCTGTGTGCACTTTGCTCTAACGTCAGAGTCGCGCATGTACATTATTAGAATTTATACATGTTTGTCCTGCCATTAGTTTTGTAAACTTTTATCAAACTACATAAACAGATTTTCTTTAAATAAATATAATAAATTAGTCGCACGTGGCATTTTATTTCAAGGGTTTTGTTAACGCCTCATTCCCAACCCTGGTCTAATTATTATATTTTATTATCTTCATGAAGGATAGCGATAATAAACCCTCATCCCTTTTTATATAATTTAAAACGATAAAATAATCCCTTTCATTGTTACGCATTCTGTCTCAAAATCGGTCATCATATCAGTAATCCATTTTTCCAAGAATTTTAATCACCTGTCCCTAACTATATCATCCTGCAATTAATATATTTCCAAGAAACTCGCATTACGTGTACCCAGTTTTAATTCTACGAATCATGCTATCACCGACCAATACCTGATTGGTTGACAAATGTAACAGCTACTGATTGGATCCAAAATTGTAAGGGGATGTCACTAATTCTACAAAATGGACCAATCAGAAAAATGTATAAAATTGTAAAATCTATATAATTTAGTGTCAACTAAAATTTTATATAACATCAGTCAGTCGTAAATTAACACTCAAAGCTATAACATCTAATTAAAACTTCAACTATCTAACATATCATCTATCAGTCTTAATATTCTTTCAAATATACAATAATTAAACATTTATTTATCATCTTTTATTTTTAATATTCAATCGGTCTGATATAGCCAATAACTAAATATATCTGGTCCTTCGACAAAGTGCAAGTGTTTCAATAGAGTTCGGTAGCATCTCGCCGGATCACGGACTTCTTAAACACTTTTAATCTATCTTAACAACATACTTTTTGATCCATTCGAACTGAATGGTCAATTTAGTAAACAGGTATATTTTAGTATAGAAATTTTGAAATATCGTTTTTTTATATTTTCAAGTATTCATATCATATTTCAACTTTTACTGGTCTGATTTACTTAAAAATTGTTCAGAAACTTCTTTATAGACTTGTCTTCAGTATGAACTACGATCACGCCGATTTCCTAAATTCCAATTTCTATCATCTATAAAAAAATCTAGAATATAAAAAAAAATGTTGAAGAAATCCGTTGCACATATCATTTAAAGAAAAAAATACCGAATACCAAAAAAAATTGGATCGTAAATTTTTAGTTTTCATTATTTTCTTAGTTTTGTGTAGTTTAATCGCCAATTTTGACTTAAATTCGTATTCAGCGATATTGTATTCGCAATACAGACAACTTTTTATTTTGTGGACCTGTGTTGTTTTGAAATTAGATCTGTTTTCTTTCAATTATTCATTGACTAATTATTAATTATTGATCGCATCATTATTAGCTAAACGTATATAATATATAACCAGTCTTTAATTTTAATATAATTTTGAATAAATTACTTCTATTTATGTTCAACCTGCACTTAATTGAGATTCACGAGCACACGTTAATGATAAATAACAATGGTAAAATGTCTGACGCACTAATGTGAGTAATGAGAATTAATTGCTCTGAAGGGCAAATAAGATCTTCAATCCAAAAATACTGTATAGTACCACAGTATTTATTAAATGACGATTATATATGCATAGCTTTAATCTTAAGATCATTAAGAAATGCATGATGTATTTACCTTGCCTTTTTCTTATGTCAGATATTACAAAATTACATTAATATCAAGTTCGAAGCAACTTGATTAGAGTTTAATTATTTAATTAATAATTTAATAACAAAAATAATTAAAAATGTATGAATAATTTGCCTTTAATAATAATATTATTAAAAAATAATTATGTTAATGCTTTAATTGGGGCAATTGTTGTAGATATTTTAATGTCAATGATATAATGATTAACGGCATATTAACGGACTGTCTAATACTTTATATAGTGCACTGAAAATATCGCGAGGCTTTTGTTTTGAATTAGTAATTTTACAAAAAAACGAAGAGTATATTTAATGTGTCAAAGTTAAAAAACAATATGAATTTTCATAAAATACATATAAAGCAGAATTATGTAAATTCTTATGCTTCTTATCTTTGGAAAGTTAAGTTTAAACGCACATTATGTGGAGTCAATGATAAATGTAATAACGATCACGGTCGAACGCAAAAATCTTTAGAAAAAATAAAGCGACATAACACAACAAATACAGTTACTGATTCTTCATCTCAGAACAAAGCAGGAATCAAATTAGATGACGGGAAGATAGTATCCATCATAGGGGCGGTAGTGGACGTGCAGTTTCCAGTATATCTGCCCGAAATTTTGACTGCCTTAGAAGTCAAGGATCGTAAGCCACGTCTAGTTTTAGAAGTGGCCCAACATTTAGGAGAAGGTATGGTTCGAACTATAGCAATGGATGGAACAGACGGATTGGTGCGCGGGCTGCCTGTAACCGATACCGGAGCGCCGATAAAAGTTCCCGTTGGCGTTGAGACTCTCGGACGTATTATGAACGTAATTGGTGAGCCCATAGATGAACGAGGTCCATTTAATACCCCCTTAAGATATCCAATACATAACGAAGCCCCGCCGTATGTTGAAATGAGTGTAAATCAAGAAATGCTCGTAACAGGTATTAAAGTTGTAGATCTGTTAGCCCCTTATTCAAAAGGTGGAAAAATCGGTTTATTTGGTGGAGCTGGTGTAGGCAAGACCGTCTTGATAATGGAGCTTATAAATAATGTGGCAAGGGCTCACGGAGGTTATTCAGTTTTTGCCGGAGTCGGCGAAAGAACGCGTGAAGGAAATGATTTATATAATGAAATGATAACAAGTGGTGTAATATCTCTGAAAGATAAAAGTTCTAAGGTTTCCTTAGTCTACGGACAAATGAATGAACCTCCCGGCGCAAGGGCACGAATTGCACTTACTGCTCTGACTATAGCAGAATACTTTAGAGATATAGAAGGACAGAATGTTTTATTATTTATTGATAATATATTTAGATTTACTCAAGCTGGGTCTGAAGTGTCTGCTTTACTTGGCCGTATTCCTTCTGCTGTTGGATATCAACCTACTCTAGCCACAGATATGGGTAGTATGCAGGAAAGAATTACGACAACTACCAAAGGATCCATTACATCTGTACAAGCTATTTACGTTCCGGCAGATGACCTAACAGATCCCGCGCCTGCAACTACATTTGCTCATCTCGATGCTACAACCGTATTGTCGCGCGGTATTGCTGAATTAGGAATATATCCTGCTGTAGATCCATTGGACTCTAGTTCTCGAATAATGGACATCGCTATCCTTGGCGAAGCTCATTATAACGTTGCCAGAGAAGTACAAAGGGTACTACAGAATTACAAATCATTACAAGATATAATAGCAATACTGGGAATGGATGAATTATCAGAGGAAGATAAACTAATTGTAGCAAGAGCACGAAAAATTCAACGATTTCTTTCTCAACCTTTTACAGTAGCTGAAGTATTTACTGGCCACCCAGGTAGACTAGTAGCGGTAAAGGACACGGTGGAGGGTTTCAAGAGAATTTTATCTGGCGAATTTGATCACTATCCAGAGATGGCTTTCTACATGGTGGGCACAATAAGTGAGGTGACTGAAAAAGTGAAAATTATGGCGAAAGAACTTGGCGTAGTGATTTAACATGTTTGAGTTGAATTAATATAGAAAATTGTCGAGCAACATGTAGTTGTATTCTTAATTCAAGAAAATATAATATCTATATAGAAATAAATATAGTTTCAATAATAAATGTATATATAAACACTTTTTTCAGCAGAATAATTTTTTTGAGTTTTAAAATTGTTCTTAAAATAGCGCACATGAGTCGTACTACCTATGTATGCAAATAAATATGTTTCAATATTATATATATATATATATTTTACAAACACTGGATGTTTTGAGCTTTGAGCAAATACTTTGAGTTTGAAAATTGTTTTTAAAATGGAAATTTTTGCTCAAACTGGAATAAATATACTGTTGAAATATTGAGAAATGAAATGATATGGTTGTCTTTATTCTGAAAGAAAATTGTTTATGGCGGTACATCGAATGTTTTCTTAAAAGTTAAATATTTTTTATGTATTGCTAAAAAAATTTACGTTTTATAGAATTCGAAAAAATACAATGAAAAAAAAAACAAATAGAAACTTGAAAATAAGTATCTTTTCTGTTTTCTGATTCGTGCACGTCAAAATGTTGGAGAGTTATATACTATTGCGACCACAAAATTATTGCGAGTCGGTTGCATGCGCTTCAGTCTGAAAATGAAGTACATTTGGTCCACGTGAGCCACGGACCGCAAACAATTGCAGCCGAGGTCGTATATACATAATGCGGAGATACGAGATTTTCGCATTCTGGCGAATATATAGTCGAATTCTTTTTCAAGTGGATGTACTTAAGAGGGTATAGAACAGATTGCACAATTCACAAGAGTAGTTTATTTATTTTATTCGCTGTGTAAAAAACGAGCTTGATTTAGGATGAATGTCAAATGAAAATGAATTAAAGTAGTTTTCGTTATAACATGTACCAGTGTTTCCAGATTGATTCACGATTCTAATAGGTCATATTTCTTTATCGGGAGTTTAACTATCAAGATTTAGTCCCTAAAGGTTAAATAGAGATGTTGCAATAAAAATTCAAAATTACTAAATAAAGGCAATGTGATTAAAGGCTTTGAACATGGCGATGGGAGAAGGAGTAAATCGAATCAGATAAAAAATGATTTGAAATGGTTAATAATGTTTTTACAGTTATCGTACATCAAAAATAAATAATTACGTTAGTGTGTTAACCAACTTTGCCTTTTGACAAAAAACCGTATATAATATCTCAGAATTATTTTCTCTATTTCCAGATACCGCTCCAGTGATAGTAGTGCGAGCTGAAGAAATTTTAATAGTCTTATTAGTTTTAATATTATGGGTTGCTGCCATAGCTCTTTTCTTCAATCGATGGGGTAAGATTCGTATGTTGGAACCTTATCAGCCGAAATTTCAACAACAACATCGATCCAGTTGCCCTTTGGTCGATTCACAAATACAAAATGGGCCTCAGGTCAGTAAGGAATATAATGCAAAAACCATTTAAAATCAATGTCAGAGTGATTCATAGAAATAATATTAAAGAACTCTGCACAAATCATTTACAATTGTATTTGAAACTATTAGAATTCACTCTATGATAGTCGTTTTTGAAATTAATAAATAATTATGTATGATGCCATACTATTAATGTTAACAATTGTATTATATTAATATATTATTGAGTAACTACAACAAAATAGTTGAGTGAACTATATAGAATTGCAGAACTAAGGATGAAGCTATTGCATTGAGATGTAATTTTGCAAGGAATGTTTGACTTTGTTGAACGTATCGTTCAGCTGAACGTGAGTTCTGTAGTAAAATCATTTTCAAACTATAACAGTTATTGCGACTGAATAATGGTAAGTTATTGCGACTATATAGGTTTATTATTTTTGAGAACACAATTAGAGACGATTCAATGACTGTCCTTACTGAAATGTATATAATTAATAACATTTCGACAATTTTAGAAGGCATTTTAACCGTTCTTTCGAATTGCGATATCGCATCGCAATTGTATAGTTTCAAGTAAAAACTTTTGCTTGATATCAGGCTGTACGAAACGCGGGGTTGAACCCGTTATTCGTTGCTGCAAATGCAAGCGCTTCGATCCCCAACACAGAGAAACATAATAATATAAACGTGACATATTTTATTGAAATATAAATAAATGTAAATTGTTTTTGTAATGTTTTAATGTCGTTTTTATGGTAATATCGAATGGAATTTTATGAATCCCCGTAATTCTATGGTCGTAAACCCGGGAAATATTAATTAATTAAATGGGTTCAAAACAGACTTTATAGCATCCCAAACATCCATCGAACGTATATTGTCCCTGCACGGAAATATCCATAATCATTTTAAATTGCCCCCGTTTTATACGAGAGTCGAGTGAATGCAATCTGCGCATAATACCGGTATAAACATTCGGGAGCGGGCCATGAAATAGTTTGATAAGCGGAGCTATTTCAGAAACACAAATATCATAGATAAATTGTTTCACAAACAAACAGACGTGACTTCTGTCGAAATTGAATTCGATGCAGTAAATTATACAATGACCAATCAGTATCAAATATATATATATATATATATATATATATATATATATATATATATATATATATATATATATATATATATATATATTGAAATCGACCAATTTAAAGTACTTACCAAATTCCTTCGTTATTACACCATATTATTATTACTTGTAAACCATTATTGCAAAAAACGACTTTTTCGCCTTCCCCTCCACTTCCTTGGCGGATAAATCTTCTATAAACCATTTTGATCTTGAACATGTATTTTAATCTGCAAAAAAAATGTTTAAGTTTTAGTTACATTATCAATGTTTTATGGATTTTGTATTCTGATCTATTACACAGAATTTATTGGCAATACATAATTTAGAATAATCCTTCGAAATATACTCAAAAGTAATGGAATAACACTATTTAGTTTAGTATTAAATGATTTTTTTTACTAATTTCTATATAAAAGTATAGAATAGAATTTCAATATTTTTGTTATTTTTCTCCTCTTTATTTATTTTCACTTACTATAACGTAGTTAATATTTCGCAAATTAATCGTGTAATCCGGTAATATTTCAAATGATTTTGCGCCTGACCTGAGCTTCTACAATCTTTAGTAAAAGTCCCTGAACACAACCCAGTTTTTAGGTCAAGTTTCTATAAGATTGATGATGTTGAAAGTCATCGGATCTTTGAATTTTGGACCAATGATAGGAAAATAAATTGCCTTTTGCAATAGTAAAAAAGCATTCTTAATAAATAATGCAATATTATTTCAATCAGAGTGAAACAGTTTGCTGAACATAATAAATATTTTCAATAAAATTTTTATATTATTCAAAAGAATCCAGAAATTAGGTCATGCTGTTTTAATGTAATGTTGGCGTTGAAGTCACTGGCAAACAATAACAAACCAAATTGTGAAGGGTTGTGAAATATTTTATTTATGTATTGTTTATTCAAAAATGGTTTAATTAGAGTTTTCAAATTGAACAATATTATATCGCTCAGTAATTACAATTCGAACGATGAATTTAAATAAATTGAATTGTTTGATTATTGATTTAACTAAACAAAAACTTTCTTTTAAATTATATTAAGTTAGGTCTGTCAATTTCACTTAAGGTAATTGCTTGAAATTCAGTATAGTGACTTAAACAATAAAAATTGAGCTTTTGTAATTTTAAAATTGTACAAGTTTTGACGATTTTTTTAATTAAATTACAACCAGTAACATTTTAAGATATTCATTATCAGATAACATTTAAGTATGACTATATGAAGACGTTTATATAGGAGTTTTTATATGGGCTACCAAATTTAATAAAAAATTAATTCAACAGTTAATCACGAAGAAACGGCCCGTCCGAAAATACAAAAAATAGTCCAAAATCTCAAATGATCAAATGATGAAAGTTAAGTCAGCACATGTTTAAATGTTCAAAATCGGTTCAGAATTTCAATAAAAACGTTAACAAATGTTTGTGCACTTTCCTGCCAATTCTAAGTCTTGCAAAACGAATCAATGTTAGCCGCGCTTATGAAGTTTCATCAAATTAAAATTAGATTATTGAAATCAAGGCTTTTAAATTGTTAAAATTAGTGTCGACGAAAGATCAAATTTTGGTACACATATACTTATACACAAGCATATACCTACGTATTTCTCAATTCGTTTTGAAGCGATATCAAAAATATAAAATTGGCAAATTGGAATTCTTTGCGACCAAACTTTACCTTCAGGAAGTTAGTAACCTACTATTACTAATTATATTGACAGTAATGAATTCAAATATTATTTTATGTAATGTCTGTATTTTGATAAAAGAGGCATTACAAATTCGAGTTATTTCTATTTCGTCTTCCATAATTTGTCACAATAAAAAGTGTTTAGAATGCAATTCTCTCGAGACGTACGTGCGCATGCCTAGTATATATGATCTTGGAATTACTTTATATGGAAAACATGTAATGTTGGCCATAAATGTAATACGTATATGGTTTGCATTCCCATCCACGATGGTTGAGAATGTCCCTTCCGGTTCGCAAGTGTGCGGGGAATAAAACACGGACACTTTTATGCGCACGTAGTCGCTACGATTTGCATTTTGGTTCGCAGTCGCTCTCAGGGGCGATATTGTATTGCGAACAAATTGAGTTCGCACCGCTGAGCCACTTTTGGACATTTATATATTTGACAATTTCCATGGGACTTAACGTTGACGGGAGTATTAGAAAGGATCGCCTCTGGAAATGACAACAAGAATTGGTTAACAAAAAGTTACACAGCGCAAATGTGTGCTGTACTCACTTCAGAATTCACAGCAAGCAACTTTATCTTTGAAGATTCATCCCTTTTAAGGTTTCGTATCCACATAAAACAACCGGTATATTCACTTTTTTTCTAATTGTGTGTTATTATAGATATCCTTCTTTAATAATGGAATATAACTTATCTTGTAAAATTCAGGTTAACGATTTCGGTAATAAAAATTTTATCGCTTGGGTTAAATAAATAAATGATATAGTAGCAAGCAAAGGAATTTTGAAACTTTTATTCATCTCTTTTATGAAGCAATTAATTTTTTAATATAAGTGTGTAGTAAACAGTTTATTGTAGTGTAGATTACAACTATTAACTTCCTAAAGAAAAAGTTCATGTTTTTTCTAGAAATCCGATTTGCTAGCTTTAAAGTAGGTAAAAAAAATTGTCAACGTTCTCATCAAAGACCCTGAACCGAATTTGAGAATTCGTTCTAACTAGTTCTTGATAAAAATTCAGAACGCTTCTCCGTAATTAATTGTCGACAAAAAAATCACGATTTGAATGCATAGTAATAGAGTGATTAAAAACTTTGAACATCCTAAAATGTTGTAGGCCCACGAAAATAGTTTTAAATATAGTTTGGAATAATTTAGGTCTATTTCGTTTCAAATTTAAAACTTTCTAACTCAATTGATTTAGGCGGTTCTTACATTACGATACAAGAGATATCGGGTTACACCTGCATTAATTTTTAATTAAGCTATCAATGAGTAAATAATAACGTCTTACTACACTGCCTATACAAATCTGTGATTCACGGCTCAAACAATATTTTAAATCACAATGTTGTAATTTACCGATCAAAAAATAAATAAAAAACAATAATTCATAAATACATATTATAATATATATATATATATATATATATATATATATATATTTCTGATTCCATGACGTATATTTAATTCGCTTCGCTTGTAGTTACTACCCCTATACTCAATATATTTTCGTTTCTGTAATCGGGTTCGCATAGACGATTCATTCTCGTTGCGGTTGCAAAAAAATATGATCAAAATCTAGATCAGGGATGAATTTCAGAATTTACGATAACTTTATGCGATTGAGGATACGGTACGTTATACCCGATTTCTATGACTTGCGGTTTTATTTTCACGATTTTCTCCTATTGGATTTCCACTTTCTATTTTATTATCTAACTCCAAGCCGGTCATCGATTTTATCCCATGCCATGTATTTCATCGCCGAGCATATTGTTCGGCGATTTCAAAATTACATGACTAAACTGGATACAAGCTAATTAGTCAAGAAGACAAGAACTAAACTTACGCGAACCTTAACTATTCAGATACAGGTTTGAAAAATAAACCATTTCAAATTTTAGAATAATCGTTAGGATCATGTACTCCGTCGCTATGTAACGTTTCATTAAAATAGTCAAAGAAATTTTTGTAATATGTCATTTACAAATAAACGACCTGACTAATTTTTAACAAAAAATAATGCATGACTCAACTCACAATCGTTTGAAAATTTCTTTGTTTTCAAAATCGGTTGCAAATATGTTGGCCAAACATTTGACACTGCTTATTATAATAATAAAACGAATAAGGCAATACATGGCTGATTCTAGTTTAGTTATGATTATTATAAAGTTGAAAAGAAATAAAATTCTAATATAGGAATGCTTGGCAGGCCACAGAAAATATATTTAAAAGGCCTAATGAAGCTCGAGGGCCGGCGATGGCGCATTCTTGATCTATCTTTTCGACGATCCAATGTCGCCTCAGAGGGGACACTTAAAATTGAATTGTATATTCTGGTATTTCATAAATACAAAAACAATCTGTTTGGTTTATTAATTAAGAAAATAATTATTGTAAAACTAGATATATGTTATCTGAATGTTATATAATAACAGCCAACTCTCCGATGACGCGATGAGAGCGTACCATGTAATATTCGTAATGCATTTTATGGAAACAGCTATCGCGTTGTATAGCATGGTATTATGGCATATATCACAGTAATTGTACTGCATTGTAGACCACTAAATTCAAAAAACATAAATTTATTGAATAGAAGAGTTTATATAAAAACATAATAAAAAATGAAAGAAGAGCTGAACTGGAACACCATTTTCCAACAAGTTTTTCAAGCAGCAAATATTTCTGAAATTTCTAAAACCAATGTCATAGCTATAAAATAAATAGGCATTATCATCAGTGCTGGATTTACAGTAGGGGCAATCGGGGCTACTGCCCAGGGCGGCAAATTTTTGGGGGCGGCAAAATTGGAATAATGTGAAAAAAAATCTATACAATATAATTAACTTTTTATTAACAACATTTTTAATTTAAGAAATATAATTAACAAAACATAATACGATAGAAATGCGAAATTTGGGTTGAAATAACCGATTAATAAAATTTATTATTTTGCCTTGTCTGCCACTCTAAACGTAAATTATCAATTTGGTTAATAAGTTATCAAATTTGGAAATTTGGCTAATATAAAAATCCGTAAACAAGCTGTAAGTTTAAGAAAAATATGTTCTTCAGTTCTCGAGTGCTCTTAAAATGACGAATTTGTGCACTAGTGACGCATAGCATTGTGCCTTAAGACAAATTACTGAAACTTCACGTATTGAAAATTACATTTTATAAAGAGCTTTAAAATTTTTTGAAAAATGAAAAAAAAAAGACTTGTAAATCACATTTTTTATATTTTGAAATTGCAATTGCAAAGCAATCGAGCTGCGTAGCTGTTTCAGAGAAGAAATATCGAAACTCAATTACCATTTTCTGAAACTGCCTGTGCTTGCAATCAATACAAATCTAATATTTTTTAAATTATTCAAGTCGATTTCGAGAACACGGATCAACCGATTTAAATGATTCAATTCCTATTGATAAGGAGACGTGCTGATTAGTTATTGGCCAAGGCAGGTCGAACTGTTTTGAAGATACGGGCCAAAATGCCAAAAATGATAATTCAGTTTTTGAGAAAAGAAGCGTTCAATATCATTCAAAAAAATTTACTTGTATTGACAGAATAAATAACTGCTTAAATTTGTGGGAGGTAAGTTTCGATGAGCCAATAAAAAAATTTGAAAAAGAAACATTTGGCGGACAAAAGTGATCATTAGACATATGCACATCAAATTATCATATATTTTATAGATATTTTAATAATAAGTATAAATTTTGTTTACATATATATGCCTTAAGTAACATTCTTTATCCGTTATACTGCGACGCGGCGCTTACGCGCGTCTTTATTTTGTCTCTACGCAGCTAAAGCAGCGCGATTGCTTTAAAATAGTTTGAAAGTTCGTAAAATTTCAGGGATGGGGCGGCATTTTTATCAGTGCCCCAGGACGCCAAATTTCTAAATCCGGCCCTGATTATCACTAACATATTGCAGTTATTATATATAACTAATTACAGATTTCATAGAATCCGCGTCATCAGAGCATTGACCAAAAAAATGTAATATTCACTACTTGAAGTATCCACGATTATCATACATATATATATTTATATATATATATATATATATATATATACATATATATAGATATACATATATATACATATATATATATATATATATATATAAATAATTTTGTATATATTAGCATTCTGATAATATTATTTATTACCACCATTATTTTTGCCATGCAGTTTCAAATGTGTCATCCGGGTCTGTCGCGTCCTTCGTTCTCTAAATGCGGGGCGTACAGTTGCCCGGAGTCGTCGGTGGTTCCGCCGTCCTTCATCCCTCGGCCCCGGCAGAATTCTGTATTCGTTGGTTTCGGGGGACCTGCAACCGCACTCTACGACGTCGGGCAGGCACATCCGCCCCGGAAGACGAGGTCCGCGGTGGACATACACAGTCTCGTCCTGCAGGAATCTTCGCTTCCCGTCATGAGGCAACTTGGTTCATCGTACGCCACGCATGTTTAGCACCACGGTAAGAATATCACATAAAAAATTATATAAATTTATTATGTAATAAACACTTACCACTGCGATGTCGTCACCACGCGCTGCAAATACAGAATGATATGATTCCTTTTTGGGACCCTTTATATAAAGTCAAAAGAACCAAAACTGAATTGTTACCAGTATAGCGTGTATAGTTTCGGGAACAACCAAAAATTTATTTACGAAGTAAGAAAACTTGTTTTGAGTAAATACATTTCTATAATATACTAGTCATTTCTTTATTATCTATATATACAGTGGTACATTGACACATGAATTTAATACTTTCCGTTTCCGGGGTCGTTACTAAATCGGAGTTATTTTTATGCACTTTGGATGTGATTATAAATTGAACTTTTCTATAAAAATAATTAATACGTCACTTTTGAAATCGATTTAGCAGTTTTTGAGGAAACATTGATAAAAGGTCAATTCGGCTCACATATACACTTTTCCAAATTTGGTTTCAAACGATTAAGAATGAGTTATAAATATCGTGACAACATAAAATTAGCAAGTATTTTTTCGAAAAAAATAAACTGACCATCAATGTAATATATAAAGCCAAAATATATAGATTGATGTTTGCTATTATTCATTCTCTTTCAAATTCATTTGATAAAATATGATATTCGATAATTTAATAAATGATCAAAAACAATGCAAATGCATCAATGGTATAAAGGTAAATTCAATAGCATAGAACTATAAATTATAATATTAAATAAAACAATGTGTCTGAATACTAAATTTGTTTAGTATTATTTGTTTAAAATATATTTTAAACTAATATATTTTTCTTAAAAATTTTAATGTTGAATGATAACTATACTATACAGTAGAACTCCAATTATCCGAACTCCGACTATCCGAATCGCCGATTATCCGAATCACTTTCAGAAAAAAAATGTCCAAAAAAAGTCTAAGTTACAGTTAAAACAGCTTACATTGACGGAGATGTAAAAAACAATGATTTTTATTTCTAACCTTGTACATAGGTACATTTTATTTATATTTAAAACATGTGAAAATATCATGTTTCTTTCATTTAATTCAATAAAAAAAATAGTGCAATATCAAAACGTAATTTTTTTTCTCTCCAATTGCAATTTAAAAAAAAAACTCTGATTATCCGAATATTTGATTATCCGAATGGGTCCCGGTCCCCATTAATTCGGATAATTGGAGTTCTACTGTATATGAATTCGAAGTTTATCATATGAAAGATAACATATGAATAAAAGTAATAATAATATATGAGTACCTTCAGAATCCTAAATTTGACTAATTTAATCGATTTTATGTAATAATGCTGATAATGTTTATGGGGCACATCAATCAATTAAAATTTGAGAAGCACAAATTTTCAACAAAAACTGGTGAAAAAAAAATCAAACCGCAAAACATAATAAACGAATTTATGATAATTACTGATTGGTTTTTAAATAAATGAATACTGGAAGATTAATTTGAAATACGTATGCAAACCAAATGTATGTACAGTTTTAATACGTAAAATTAAAAATAAACATCTCATTATACACGTGTTGTTACATTTCTTAAATATTTAAGAAAGCAAAAAGTCTGATAGTCTTAATTACTCAATATGCAAAAAATTAACATTAAGAGCGTGTTGAAACATTGAAAGAAATTAATTATGCGCCTATGAAAATGTTGATCGAGTTGAGAGAAAAAAATAAGGTTCAGACTTCTTAAAAATTCATATTTTTTAACGAAACTTTTTGTATTTCATTTCAGTGAACGTGAGATTATGAATAATTAATCAAGTATAAGTAACCGGCGATAAAATCAATAGAAAGCGTTCGTTTTACTAAGCGAATAATACATATTTCAACGTTTAGGCATACTGCTGTTATATATGATTATAAGTACTTGTGTGAATGTGCGATTGAGACACGTTGGTGATTGAGATATGTTAAAGAAAATGATTTTACCCTTTAAAATAATTTGTCGATATATAATAAAAAATACGTCACAATATGGATACAACATTTCTTAATTTGCTTCATTAATTGATCTTGTTCTTATGAATTAAAACAAAATACTTTCACCACCTCGCAACTGTTTTTGGCAGGTAAAGTACCTATATAACATCCCGAAATTTTTAACGAGTATTTGGACAGACTATGCCTGCAGACATTGGAATTCAAATTAAGCTAGATTTCTCGGCGGGCAATTTATCACTGAAAGCTTTACAAAGACTATTGTGTTTCATTGATCGAATAACGAAATAGTATATCATTGTTTTTTCAGAAACTCCGACGGACACGTCGCCCCAGTGGTTTTCAAATGGAAAAGTAACATCGTGAGGAACAAATGGTGACAGGTAATATACAGTTCCATAGCTCTTCCGTCTAAACAATAAATGTTTTTGACTGTAAAGGTGAGATATGTTAAAAACTATTAAAATCTTCAAGACGCAATTAATATGCAGAAAAAACCACGAGGAGTTGTTAAATTCACTAGGCATTTGATTGATTCTAATTAACTATAAATCAATTAATCTGTATGATATTTTCTTAAGATAAACGAGCCGGCTTTTCATACACTCATATAAATAGCTGAAAATTCGTTTAGAAGGATGTTTATAAATACAAGGTTTCAATGAAGTTTCAAATACGCATTTAAAATTAAATTACTTATGAAAACCCAGTTCTATTATTGAAGAAAATTCGTTACAGATTCAGTTATTTTCTGAAGTTGTTCATAGTTCTAACTTATATTATTCGACAAGGTAAATAATAAGTTTGATCGCTGTCGTGAATACTATATTGCCAAATTTTGCGGACCATTACTGTTACATATTTGCTCAATCTATATTAAAAAAAAATATTTTTACCTATAATTTCAGTTGTGTAGGAATATTACTCGAAATTATGCGTTATCAACGCAACAAAGTCCTCGATTTCTGATTATAATATAGAAATCATATCAATTCAGTGCCGCAACTAATGAAATTTTATGGGATCATTTATTCGTTCATATCATGTAATATGAATAATGTGGTAGAGATAATAAATATGCCAAAAACTAATAATAATGAAAATAAAATAGAATTACATAATAATAATAAAATATGGATAATGTAGTTCATATTAATTGTATAAACACACTCATAAATTATGTAAACTGTATTAGATTAGAAACTTTATGATTAGACATTACTTGTAGTACGTAGGTAATTCATTATGATCATTAACGAAAACAGCCTTCAAAATACAACTTTATTATGTTAGAAAACAATAGTTTTTGCCTAACTAATTATGGCAAATCAATTTATCGATCTAATAATTACGTAGTGTATATTTATATGCTCGCATAATAAATATGAAAAGCTAGACTTCCGAAGTGTACTAATAAATGAATTTTTTTGTAGCTTACTGAACACGTATATGTTATTATTTATATTGGATTAAAATAATATTTCTAAATTCTTTGTTCATAAGTATAGCTATTTATTCTAGAGGCGATTCAAATAATTGAAATCCTGAATAAAACATTAAAAGCTTTGGAAAAATGAGTTTTTAATAAGAAGGTATAATTGTGATTTGTA
This sequence comes from Ctenocephalides felis, assembly GCF_003426905.1. Taxonomy (NCBI): domain Eukaryota; kingdom Metazoa; phylum Arthropoda; class Insecta; order Siphonaptera; family Pulicidae; genus Ctenocephalides; species Ctenocephalides felis. Next base: position 23,454,353 of record NW_020537758.1, on the reverse strand, counting down.
TTGCTCATTTTTATTTTGAAAAAAAAAAAACAAATCAGGATTAAGCTTGTTTCAACAGTTATTTTATACATTCAATTTTCCGCAAGAACTTCGGAGGGTAGTTTTTGGTAAACATTAATTTGATGATAATTGATAAAATAAAGGTCCAGGATATTATTATTACAACCATTACTGTTATTAGAAAAATAATGATATAATAATTATAGAAAATTCATAAATAAAGTCATCTGACCGTCCTACTATATATTGTAATAAACTATATTGTAATATATTATTAGCTCACAGAATAGCAACTACCTCTGCTCAAAGAAAATTATTTGCATGCAGACAAACTCGCTGTTGCAAGAGATAGAGAACATATGTAATGTAAACATAATGTATGTAAAAAAAAAATTCTGTGCCATAAATTCATGAAAACTAGCTGAAGCTTTTGAGGCTTTTTATAAAATTGAATTTTATTTATGTACTTACTCTAGATCAGTAAGAATTCTGAGAAGGTAATTGGTAGTGAGTATGATAAACCCTTGATTGTTGACAGTATTTTCTAACAAGAGATGATGTTTCAGATTTGTATATTATGTTCTCTTGGCCTATCAAATCATCCTGTATTGCTTGATACCAAAGTTAGAAACAGTATGTTTGTGTAAAGCCAATTTTGATATCTCATCGACGTTTTGCTATAAATGGCTGCACCTATTTCCAAAATTTAAATCCATTTGATTTACTTGAGAAGTCCTCCTAACGTTTCGATCCATTGCAATTAGTATGAGAGCTTTTTCGTTCACGTTTTCGCTAAAAATGTTATACTGGTTTTGAAAATTTGAAAACCGTTCTAAATTTGTTAATAAATATTGGCTGAGCCGTTTTTTTGTTATCAATTGTTGAATCCTTTTTCTGAAGGATTACGTTGACATTCTGCTTCAAACAATGATATTCTACGCATATAATTATCTTGGGACCAATTGAACTATATAAAACGTTATTGTTATTTATATAATTTATATGCATGTTGCAATTCGTTGTTAAAATGTAAATATAAGTATTGCATTACTATGATTAATAATGGAAAAAATTAAACAATTTCTTTGCTGTAGAGAGATCGACTTTCTGCGTTTTGTTCTTGAGCAGAATAAAATTATTGACTTTATTGAACGAAATTGCACAGATGTGGCGTCATCTCAATTGTCAAAACCATAGCCAGACTTATCTATCAATGCAAATAGAGTCAGAGGTAGTTTAGATTTAAAATTTCATTTTAATGGCAATGAGTGACAAAATAAATATTAGTTTTGAATGAGCATAATTCTTCCATTCAATGTAACTTCAACAAAGTATGCTTCAAACCATTTAAATAATTCTTTTTCATAACATAATATACAAATGTTATATATAATCAAAATTCTGTTTGCTAATTTTCATTAAAATCAATGAGTGACTTTTTTGAGTAATATAGTTGTAATTTCTTTTATTATAGTAAATAAATAATATGCATTTAGAACAGTTTTTCACTTCAAAATATATGAAAAGTCATAGCCTTACAACCATAAATTGTGGAATATGCTTATGCATCAAAGCATGTTATGGTACATTCCAAACAGAAGCAAGATTATTTATGTCTTTTCAAGAACTTTCATATAACTGAGTTGAAGAAACTGAGTTATTATTATTAAAACACTAAGTATTAAGCAATATAGTTTATTTCTCCCATTTAGTTGAGAATGCGATTATTTTTAAGAAAACTTAAAGAAACTAATCATAAAATTTGAAAGTAACATATAAAGAAATTTTTCATCATTGAACAAATCCTAAAAATGCTGTGCTGTGATGTCACTCTCATCAATACCGAGCATTGCAAGATCATCCATTTCGGGATGATCTTTTTTATCAGAAATCGCTTCATCTTTGGCTTCTGCACTTTCTTGAACTTCATCTACTGGCATAGGCGGAGGCACTGCTGAAACTGACGTTTCATAGGCTCCAGTTGGTAATGCAAATGTATAATCTGTATAACTTTGAGTTTCCATTTGATAAGCAGGAACCATCATCGGCATTGGTGGAGGTGGAGCCACAGGATTTTCATCATTCTTATCATCACCTTCTTTGCGTTCTCCGGGAAAAATTATGTCTAATGCATCTGCAAAGTCTTTAGGTAATTCTTTATTGGGAGGTGCAGCATTAATAGGAATCTTAATTTCATCTAAGGCAGACGGAGATTCAATACCAGGAGGGAGTTCTTGCTGAGTAACAAAACCAATAGGAGGATCTTCATATGAAATATTTGGTGGTGGTGGAGCCATATCAACAAACATTTGATCCGAATGACCTGAAATGAATGGAGCAGGTGGAGGCTCCATTGAACATTTGATGGTACCTGCTTCCATGGCTTTCTGAATTTGAGCATTTATCTCATCCCGCTTCTGAAGAGCCTTCTCTAATCCAGTTTTTTTATCACCATCATCATCATTTTTGGGACTGTCATCTTTTGGTTTCGATTTAAACACAGGCATACGACCAATGAATGGAAGTTTTTTGTTTGAAGCTTGTGCTGAGTTGGATCGTTTGAACTTAGACTTTTCTTTCTCATCTGAAGAATCTGCATCTGGATTTTTATATTTCTTTTTCTCATATTTTGTTGGTTTTGGAACTGGTGGAGGATTTGTGATAATTCCTGCTTCTACTCTTGATCGATGTTCAGGAGATCTACTTCTATAATGCCTTCTATCTGGGCTTCTAGAATATCTTTTATCATAATAGCGATTTCTGTAATCCCCTGGAGACCTTCTACGGTCTCTAAAATCAGATTTAATTGGTAAGATAATAAAAACTTGTTCTTGTGATAAGCAAAGTTGTGCGTGGTTGAATTATTAATTGATTATTTTATTGCTGTAGTACATAAAATAAAACTCAAAAAGATACCATTTGTAGCTTCTGTTGGTGGTTTTCAATAAAGTTTGAAACAAAACTTAATATTTTAAGGTGCTTTTTAAATAAACAAAACACTAAAATATTATCAAAATTAAATCAAGTACAAAAATAAATAAGGATGAGTTGCTTTTTGAAACTGAATGATATATAATGAACACTTACCGGTAATATGATCGATCTTTGTAATAATCTCTATCTCTTTCCTTTTCTCTGTCTCGCCTTTCCCTTTCTCTTCTCTCATTTTCTCTTTCAGCTTCATATTTTTCTCTGTCTTTGCGAGCCTCAGCTTCTTCTTCAGCTTCGCGCTGTTTTTTTGCTGCTGCTTCAGCTTGTTCTCTTATTAAAGGTATAACAGAGGGTTGAGGTGTCACTTTCTGAAACTCTGCTTCTTTATTAGCTTCTGCTTCTGCTTCTTGACGCATTTTCAATCTGGAAAATATAGTTAACAGTATAGTCAATTCAATCATGTTTTAATTTAATTAACTATTTACTTATGAGCAAGCTATAATAAATAAAAAATAAATATTATGCCAGGATCTTGTCAAATTAAATTTGAGCGTCTACCATAAAGAAAAATTAATCTTTATCATAAACCTACCTCATTCGTAGAGCTTCAAACATCTTTTTGTCACTTTCAGTCAAAACGCCTTTATTAGCCATCCATTGCATCAACATTTTATCATCCCGTTCTGGCTTTTGTGGGCTACTAGTTTTCTTCAAGGATTCTTCATTTTTACTTGTCTGCCATTTACTTTGTATTGACTCTTTCTCAAGTTCTTGTTGCTTTAACTTATTTCTCATAGCAACACGAATAGAACTCCCTTTATCTTCACTCATTTTATCTGAACTATCAGTTTCACTATCAGAAGAACTTTCTGATGTTGAAGATTTCGACTTCTTGTGCTTCTTTGACTTCTTCTTACTCCTCTTTTCCTTCTTGGAATGTTTCTTTTTAGATTTGGGTTCACTTACTTCTACAGAAGCAGAATTTTGCAAGAATGGTGGATCTTTCTTGATTTTATCTGGATTAGAATTACATGATCGCTCATAAGCTTTCTGTCGATCAGCCATCCAATCAGTTTCCCAATGAGGATTTTGTTCCGTAAATCTCTGTCAAAAAAAAGAGTGAATTTAACAGCAGCATAAATGTTTCGATTAAGCTTCTTATTCTATTTCTTATTTTATTATTATTATTTTCCAGCAGTATATTTTAACAGTTTTTTGAAATATATTTACCATGTAAGATTTTGCATGACCTTTACTTTTAAGATGTGCAGAAGCACAATGTAAATCTCCAATCCATTTATTGCAGAGTTTGCAAAACCATGCCGAAGAAGCAATAAAATGTTGTAATCCTCGAATAGGCAAACGCTTGGTTGCAGCGCCAGAAACTGGTGCAGGTTCCTCGTCATCTTCATTTAAAATTTGATGCCAAGGTGCTTCCAAACCCTAAATATTCAATAAATAACATTTTAAAATATGGAATAATGTTTAAGGCACATTTCACAGATTGATATACTAACAGGGCCAGTTTCCATGTTCAGCAAATGTTCTGGATCATGTAAATGTTGCAAATATTCCTTAGCTGTCTTAGGAAATACATTGCAAGTTTGACACCAATGCATCTCAGGATCATAATGTATGTAGTTATAGTTTTGCTTTGAGCTTGAACGATAAATGAAATTTTAAAACAATTGTCTATATTATCAAAATATTTTTTGATTATCTTAACTTTGTAAACTCAATCAAGGGAAAAGCATATTTTATATATAACAAAAAATACGGCATTTAATATTTGTAATAATTTCATCTGTAACGTTTTCATAATGATGAAAAAAAAGTTACACATCAAGTTTCTTTAAGAAGGAGAAAATGTTAACTCCGCATGATGGTTCTAGACAGTTCATCTAATTACTATCATCACATAATCACCTCTTGTCAGAAGAAAATGATCTCTCCCCATTCTTAGTAGATCTCTCAGGGCTGCTGTCAGATCTGGCATCAGATTTTCTCTTTTCATTTTCATTCTCCTTTATATCTTCACCAATAATTCCTGAGAGCATATCAATGACATTGTTCATTGTCTTCAGTTTGTTGCTGATCTCCACCTAAAAATATATTTAATTTGAAGTAATTAAAAAAAACAAAGAAGTTACTGAATAAATTTGCATATGTAATATACATACTATTCTTTAAATAACTATACATAATGGTGATCAAAAAGGCTTCAAGAAATAGCAGAAAATTATAAATATATATATATATATATATATATATATACATAATCTAATATCTATATTATATATATATATATATATATAATCAAAATGATACAAATAAGAACATAGATACATAATTAAAATTATAATTTACAAAATTTTGCTACATAACACTTTTTTGCATAACTAATATTCAAAAGTGAAATTATGCACCAACAATACATTGATAATGAATACTGATTTTATTTCATTTTATATTTCTTCTTTTCTGGCACTGAACTTCTTTGGTGATCATTGCACATTTCCTCTCAATCTTCATATTTCTTTCACTTAACATTACAATAAATAGAGTATAACCACAAGTAATACAAATTAAATAAAACCATTGAATTTCTTTTTGCTCTCAAATTATTAAAATAAAATATTTAATTTGTTTTACTTTACAGAAGCTATCTTCTACAATCTATATTACAAAATACAGTACAATTAAATTCATATTGATAAATTAATATATAATATATTTGATATTTGCACCCATAGCTAAGCACAACACTATTTTCACTTATAATTATCATTCATCACTTTTAGCTTGAATCACTTCAAAATATTTTCACAAAAACATAAAAACATGATTGAAATAGTTTCCTGCTTTGGATGAACAGTCTGCAAAATTTTCTTTCTCTGTGATATCAACTGTAAAATAATTATTTCAAATAAAAAAAACTCTGCGTAAATTACTATACCTGAAGTTTAGAATTTTCTTTCAGAAATCTGTAAGTATCGGGACTAGGTGGAGTTCTCGTTGATGCTTTCAATTCACTTCTTTGATCTTTCAGCACTTTCAACTCACGTTTTAAGTTGTTCACTTTGCGCAGATACTCATCACGTTGCTTGAGCAGTGTCACTCTTTGCTGTCGTTTCTCAGAAGCAATTGCTGCTATAAGAAAAACCATAAAATTCAGTTACAAATATAAATCAAAATAAGTAATACGTTTCAAACTTATTACTTACCAAATATTTCCTTTAATTCAGAATTAATAATTTTACTATAGTTTGAATATAATTAGCCACATGAAGTAAAACTTACTCTGCTTTATATGTAGTCTATCACAGAACAAACAAATTTGTCAATTAAATATTTTTGTAAAACTAATAAAATATAAATAATATTTGTATTTGGTATAGTAGGAAAGTTTTTTTCCATTTAATATCTCTTCCCTGCTGATTTTCATTTCACAGGCCTGTCTTACTTAAATTCAAAATAAAAATATAGAATAGATTGTCATTTCAAGTTGTAATTCACATAAATCACAATCTATTCTGCTCTTATTGCTCTATTATACTCAAAATCAAATATAAAAACCTTCAGAAATAATAAGTACCTTCACGTTTAATTGTATCAGCAGTTGGCTGAATTTGTGCAGATTGCTGAGCTGGTATTGAGACCCATTGTCCTTCTGCAGTTTCTGGCTGAGGCGGTGCAGTAATCATGGTTCCAATCATTGGAGGAGGATGAGCTGTATTCGGTGCTATATAATTTGCACCCATATAAGAATTTGTAATAAACGCTTCATTTCCAGGAGCAGGTATATACGCAGGAAATTGAGGAGGCTGTTGAATAAAATTTTTTTAATGCTTCTGCTGAATAATTATAATTCAGATTATGTGTATAATAACTTTCAATATATGACTTACTTGATTTCCATAAGCTGGAGGCGCCTGCGTATATTGTTGTGGTTGATAATTATTACTATTATAAACTTGAGGACGATCCATAAATTGATTATCAGATTGATCTCTATAGGATCTTCTGTCATATTGTTGGGAATCACGAGATTGACGAGACCGTTTAGATTGTGGCGGAGAAGGCGAAGAGGGAGATCTACGACTTCTGTGGGATGACCTCCTTTCATAAGAATCCTCCCGCTCATAACTATGATACATAAGCATTTAGATTCATTTAGCAACTAAAGACAAACTAAATGTCTTAATTTCATAACCAATGTTGAATGAAATATGGTGTTATACCTGACATTTACTTAAAAAATTAACAAGTTATTGATACTATGATATCAATAGAAATAAAGCAATATGTATCAAGTAAGTTACAGTTCATTAATATTACCGTTCACTATATCTGTCCCTCGATCGTTTAGGAGACCTGTCTGAACTCCTATCGCGATCATGTTTGTCATATCTATCTTCAGAACGCTTTGATCTTGAAGGAGAGGATATTGATCGTTTTGATTTTTCTTTATCAGATGTATTCCCAAAACCAGAATCTTTGTAAAGTTTTGATTTTCCTATAAATATAAATTTGAATAAAATTTGCTTCGAGTAGATATATAAAAATTTACATACCTGTATTGGGAAAATCAAAATCATCCTGCGGTCCAACACCGGGTGGAAATAGTGACAAATTATCCATTGTTTGTATTCAACAATCTAACACAAAAACTCGAGCGTACACATTGGATGTCAAAATCCTCACACTTCTTACATACGCGTTGCCACTCAAGATTTTTATTATTATAATCGATTAATATTATGAATTGACTAATTAAGATTTATAAAATTAACATTTTAAGTTAATAATAAAATAACGTTAGCGTCATAGATTAATGAAACAAAAACATGGCTGCGTACGGCCGGTTATGTAGACATTTTTATCTAGGGTTATGCATATGCAGTAAGGAAACAGGGGTTAGTCGGTTAGTCCCGCGTTGCCATCTTCGAAAAATCCCAAAAATCCGTTAAAGTATATCCGTTAAGAAAGAGACTACTTGTTTATCTATGACTGCAGCCATAGATAAATAAGCATGATGATCTATGGTCTTAACTGTCTCTTCATAAAATTTGACGTTTAACTTGACACTTTACGATGCAGAAATTAAAATATGAATAAAAAATCTCATATTAGAGATGACAAAGAATTTTTATTATCATATCGTTTCAAGTATATTATGTTTGTGGTTATTTATAGCTTTATAAAGTTTAAAACATAATCAAGAAGTTGAATTGAATTAACCTACATGCACATTTAAAAAAAATCCTTTTATCATATGCATTATAATTTTTTAGCACTTTTGCCAATTATTTTATTGATAATATTTATGATAGTAAAAATATAAAGTATTTCAAGATGATGATGCAACATATGAAAGAACTGGAGCAGGTATTATTTATGATTTTATATTTTCACATTGTAAATTTCATACCCAATATTTTAAAGGAGCCTTTTAATACTGAAGAGTTTATCGATCGATTAACCTGGCGAACGTTGAGTGAAAGTGGTTCACAGAAATTTGATCCAGATTTGTTACATGATGCTTTTAGACAAGCTATAAAGGACCTTAAAATATTACAAGAACGGCAACAAAAAAAATGTGAAAAACTCGAGGCACAGGTCATAGAAGAAGAACAGAGCCATGCTCAAAAGCTGGTTACATTATTGGATAAACATCAGGTTTGAATATTTTTTTACAATCAATATAATTATTAATTTTAAAATGTACCTGTTAACTTTTATTTTTTAGAACTCTGTACGAATGTTTCATGAATTAGATGAAAAAATTAACTCAGTTTCAACCAAAGTTCTTCATCTTGGCGAACAATTGGAAAGTGTAGATGCACCTCGCTCTAGAGTTGCTGAAGCTCAAAAACTTATGCACTACTTAGGCGAATTTTTAAGTCCTGGGCCAGTTCTTGCACCAATATTTATTGATAAAAGCAAGGTAGATATTGTCCATCATCAGTGATTGAATTGATAAATCTTATTTATAATTAAAATGAATATTTTTTAAAGCTAAGTGAAGCTGCAGATATCATCCAGAAACTTCACTCAATTGCACAAGATTTGCCAGTAGAAAAATTTGATTCAGCAAAAAAGAGAATTGAAGCAAAATATGATGAAATTGAAAGAAACCTTATTGAGGAATTTGTTCGAGCTCAACAAGTAGAAGATATAGATAAAATGAAAAAATTAGCTAGTGTTTTATCTCATTTCAAAGGTTACTCTCAATGTGTTGATGCATACATAGAACAAAGTCAAATAGTAAGTCTAAAATTCACACATTCAATTTGAATACAATATTTTTAAACCAAACGTTTACGACTTTTAGAGTACTTATGGAGGAAAAGATATTTTCTCGGGAATTGTTCCTATGTGCGAAAGAAATAATAAAATTATTCAATCTGTATTTAGTAGTCCACAACAAGTTATGGGTAAATTTGTGTTAAATATTTTTCATTTAAAAATTCAGCAATTTACAGAAAGCAAATTGTCAGATAAGCATGACCCAGAAAAATACCTTAAAAATTTAAGTGAATTATATTCCAGGTAAATATGTTAAATTTACTACAAATGTTCAAAATTCAAATTATATATATATATATATATATATATATATATATATATATATATACAATAAGCATACTCTCACTTTATGAATATTCATTTTAGAACTGTTAAATTATCAACTGATTTATCGAATTTTGATTTGGGATCAGAGGATGATTATTTGTCCAAATTAACAACAAATATATTTTCAAAATATTTGGATTCTTATATAAACAATGAAATGAGTTGTTTAAGACAAAAGTGCTCCCAAATATTACAAAAATTTTATGATAGCAAAAAACATGTTAAGAAACAACTTCAAAGTGGGGGGTATGTTATAAATTATTACATTAGAAATAAACTAATGTTGAAGATTATAAATAATATTATAATTTTATAAGATTTCAAGATTTACGAAGAGATCTTCAAGCTAAGCTAGCAGCAAGAACTAATCTAAATATAGCACAAATTGAAGACTATGGAGGAGAAACATTTTTATCGGAGGAGCTCGCTATCAACATTCTGCAAGAATCAAAAACAGCTTTGAATAGATGTTTAATGGTAGGATCTAAGAATTCTTATTACATTTGGGTTTTGAAATTTGTTTTGAATTAGATATATCTAAAGTAACAAATGTATTAAAAGTATTTGGTTTTGTTGAGTCGATAATCAAGCATAAATTTATAATTTTAGTTATCAAAAGAATCTGAACTTCCCACAAATATGGTATTACTATCAGATCTTCTATTTCACTTTTTGCTGACTGAGCATTGTGACTACGCTCTAGAATTAGGATTGCAAGGCGTTCCATTAGGAGAGAACAAGACACCTCCACAGATTTACTTTTTTGATATTATCAGACAGTGTAATACAATTGTTCATTTGCTCGAAAAACTTTTGACTGATAGTGTTTTACCAAGCATTGTGTAAGATATTACTCCATGTATTTTGTTGTATATATATATATATATATATATATATATATATATATATATATATATAATATCAAAAAAACATGATTTTTTTAAAATATTAATAAAAACACCATCTTGAAACTTTATATAAATTAAATTATTTTTAATAAATAATATTTTTATTTGTAATAGCAAAATACTGAATATTTTTTAAAAAATCATACAATGTTTTGTGTTTCTAGATCAACTCCAAAACATGCAGATTTTTTGCAAAAGAAACGATTTGCAGTGGAAAGTCTTGAAGTGAAATTGGATACAGGTTTAGATCGATCTTTGAACGCTGTTATTACATGGGTCAAAAACTGTTTACAGAATGAGCAAAAAAAAACTGATTTTAAACCTGAAACGGATGTTGATACACTTCCTACACAGGTACAAAAAATTATCATTTTTAATCAGTTTTTTTACTATAAGAAATCAAGAAAATCGTTTTATATTATAGCCCTGTCAAAATGTTGTGCAATATGTAACGTCTATAGTTAAAAAAATACGCGAATGTTTGGATGGTAAAAATCTAAACTCCTTGATGTATGAGCTAGGAGTAAGATTTCATCGAGTAATATATGAGCATTTACTGCAATTTCAGTACAATTCTGCAGGTAAGAATATACTTTTAAAAAAATTCAGTTATATTATATAGAATATATTATATATAATATTTTATGAATATTAAAATATGTTTGGCTTTTATAGTTAATTAAATTTCTTGTTCTACAAATGTCGATATTACATAGTATTATCTGGTAAACTATTATATGGACTGTGTTTTCATTCACAGGGGCCATGATTGTGATTTGTGATGTAAATGAATATCGGAAATGCGTTCGGAATTTTGATTGTGAAATTGTTGTCAAATTATTTGATACAGTTCATGCTCTTTGTAATTTATTACTGGTGAAACCAGAAAACTTACAGCAAGTGTGTGAAGGTGAAACCCTTGTAAGTTTGTTATATAACGTGTGCGTACAAATTGACTAATTCTATATGATATTAAGAATAGTATTTCTTTTATTATAGGCAGAGCTGGAGTATTCTATTTTATCGAACTTTATACAGTTACGTACCGACTATAAAAGTAATAAGTTGGCTACATATCTGAAAGGATTAGCAACATAAGGCCGCATTTATTAAATAAAATAAAAAATATGCTTTAATTAAAAAATTATTGATCTAAATTATTTGATAATTTACTCATATGTGATTTAAAAGAAATTATATAATATGTTATAAATTAATACTCTAATTCAGATACAACTTGTTTAAGAGCTAATATTTTGTTCTAATTATTTTTAATTAATTAGCAATGATTTGTTTTATATTTAAAATTGTATTAAAAGGTATTGATTTATATAGTGCATTAATTAAATATCAAAGTTATATCAAAAACTGTTTTATATTTATATAACTTACAAAAATATGATTGTATAAAAAGATTTTTCATAGTTATAACATTGTGCTATTATTGGATCTTTGATGGTATCAAGACGCAAACAATGTCTTCGCCATTTTCATTTTGCAATTCCCATCTTACTTTAACTGTTACCTAAAATTAAAAATAGAAATATTAAATATAAATAATTAATCAAATTTCATAAATATGTAATATTTTTATAATGATTTTATGGACAGTTCACTTACTTTAGGATATTGCTTCAGAACAGGTAAGATAGCAGTGTACTTTTGAGTTTGTTCTGGCTCTAACGGACAAGATAAGCCTGTGCCATCACATGCATTTGGATGAGATAATGGGAAAGGAATTGGCACATCAAAAATCTCACCATGCACAACTGTGTTCACTTTTCTAACTTCAGCCGCTAAAAATATAGTGATATTCATATATTAAAATTATTTTGGATGGAGTTTTAATTTATATTAAAATGTATTAAATGCAAGAAATTTATTATTATATTCTTAATAAAGTTCAAATTTGCAGAAATTTCAAATATGCAGTTATGACTAAAAGTTGCACTGAAACGCAAATTAAAATAGTTTCAGTTTTCATTCAACTTCAATATTTTTACTTTAATCATACTGTTTAAATATATAAAAATTATTTGATTAAAAATATTTCTTGTAATAAAATCAGCCACAATAAAATGTAGAAGACAATTAAAATAATAATTTTAATAAAAATAATTAATATTAATTAATAAGTCAATTGTCGTTAAAAAATACGCAAGGATTAGGAAAATTATTCTCGTAGAGGCATCAGAAAGAAAACTAACAAGCTTGTTTTAAATCAATCGTTAGAATTTCTCCGAAAAAAATCAATCAATTGTTGAATAATTTATAAAATTTTGAATTCATAATTCGAAAATACTAAAATGCACCGTTTATTACAAACATCATTTATAAGCATGCGGATAATTGATATAGTATGAATGAAATCAATAGTTAATTCGAAATCGCGTAACTATTCGTAATAAAAAATGTAATAACTTTTATTCCGGATCGTTGAATTTTGATATAAAATTTATCATTTCTGAAATAATGTTATTTATGTCTTGTGGTATATCGTATAATAAATTTAAGAATTACGTGGTGCATGTGAATATAATTCAAAGAAGTGTTATTTGATATGAGCAGACCATGAAATGTTATATCAGGTCTCACGTGTCATGTGAAATTTAGCACGCTCGATTTATTTTTTATTCAAGTGTAAATATTCTTCATTTCTAATGAATTTTATTGTCTTATGTTGATTTATCAAAAACTACAAGCAGTTATAGACTTAAACAAGTTATACAATGAAAATTGATAAATATGAGTTCTTGGAAAAAATTTCAGTTTCATTGCTGTACTTTTACAGAAACTTACTTTATTACTACATGCTAAATTAAAGCATACTAGAATCTATTTTTATGTTCATCGTTTGTGATTATTGAGCCTTTAAAATTATTTGTTTTGTTTATGCACTGAAAATGAATCTCGATTCAACCAGAAAAATAAGAAAAACTTGTAGGAATAGAACTCCATAAATTTAATCCTATTAGATTATGAATAAGAATAGTTATTTTGTTAGAACAATTATTTAAAAAAAGTGAAATATATTAAATCTAAATAAATGTGTCCGTGATGTGTATATAATAAAATACAATTAATTTCATATATTATTTTTTTCACAAGCTTTTGTTTTACTTACAAGTCTTGAAATCAATTTCAATGGTTACATTTCTGCCTCTTCGGAGAACGCACGTTGATTTTCCTTCACATCCTGACACCCGTACTTCGGAAAAGCTACCTAATGTTGATCCTGTAAAAATAAAAAGGTATACATGAAAATATTTAGTATTGAATTTTTTACATTTTAATGACTCTTTAAATGACTTACCATACTTATTTAGAATGACATTATTTTTGTGCAACTATGTTAATATAAATTACACTTATGTACACAATTACAAAAAGAAGTTAAAATTGATTAGCTTTTCATGAACATTTTGAAATAATATTTTGAGTTTGAGTGAGTTTTTTTTCCAAATGATCATATTGAAGATCTGGTACATATAAAAAATATGAATATGTAAGATATAATAAAAATGTTATCTAAAAGTTTCTATAACGGTTTTAGATAATTCTAGAAGATAAGAAAATTGTATTTATAATTTTCTCTATAAAAACATATGTTTTGTAGTTGTACGAAATGTTAATTTTGCTTAGAAGTACTTATTACTCGATTCCCATAATCATCATAATGATTTAATATGTAATTTGTTATCGGCAAAATGTAAAACGTACCAAAACATTTTTTTACTTATTTTAAAAATATGCATCATAATGCATTACAATGCTTTGTTAGCATGTAATTTATTTAATAAACTGTGCTTTCAAAATACTATTTTTAGTAGCAAATAGTACCAAATATGTATCCATAATTAAAAACTCGAAATATAGTGCAAAACATTAATTATGATAACCAATTATCTTCAAGTTTGACGTTCTTAGTATAATGCGAACAAATTAACAGATAAATAATTGATGAAGAGATAATACTTTTTAAGCTTTCCATTATTTGAACAATAAGTAACAGTTAGAAACTACATAGTTTACATTACAATTTAATTTTAATGTAATTCATATGAGTATGTAGAATGAAAGATGTAATAAACGTTGATTTATCTATTATTCATTAATTATTTACTAATTAATTAATATGTATATTAAAATTTATATTGTTAGTTCAGCTAATTCGTTGAACAATATATTGAAAGAATCGGAAATAAACCCAGGAACAAAACAGAAAATTGTTTAGATAATTTTTAAAAACAATATCAAAATGATGAAGAAAAAAGGAACCGCTGAAAAAAGATGTATTAAATATTGTGGAAAATATATTTGTTTATAAGCAATATATATGCATGATGCATACAAATAAACATCGTATCAGGAAATGCATGGAATGATTTAATGTTTTTATATGCAGCAAGCGTCTAGAATCGATGCATCTTAATTGTTTCTTTTTATTAGCGGCATTGATATTAAAATAATCTTAAAGCTTTTTTTGGACAAGCATAGATATTTTTTTGCAATAAACTAATAATTATTAGTTCCAACGTTAAGGTTAGAAATTGGCACATACAGGTAAAGCACTAATAATAATAAGAATTCAATAAAAAAAATCAGTCAAAAAATTCACAACATAAATCGTGAAAATGTAATTTTCGATTATCAACGAGAATTTCAAGAATAGATACAGACAATTGTCTGTTTGGATTTGCTTTGTTTGAATGTAACCTAAATTCAAACAAAGCAAATCCAAACAAAGCATGTATTAATAACCAACAATAAGTAAGAATTGTTGTACATTTTTTGCCAATTTCTTTTTTTTTCTAAAATGAGGATAATTAAATGAATACGATATCGAAAATATTTAAGTTTACTTGTCTAATATATTTTTTAACATCATATTATAAAAATATGATAAAAAATAGTTGTGTTAAATTTAAGTTGTAAGTTAACATTTATATTAAAAAAATGATAAAAATTAAAAATGTTGAAATAAGTAATCAATAGTTACCACGAAAAATCAAACATATTCAAATTTAATATTATTTTTCATCTACAATTGACGATGGTCGCAAGGCCAGGATATACGCAAAGAGTCTATTTTATTAATATTTATTAACTAAAACAAAACGCTGTTTCAAGTTATAAATTACTAAAACTAGATGTTCACTTGCCAATTTCAAAATAAAATTCTATAAATGACACCAGTTAAACAACAAATGCATTTTAGTATTTGTGATTGTTGTGTTCTTTAAAGATTTAAACTACTTGGGCCAAATGAGTAAAAATTAAATCTTAAAGCCAACGATTAATTAGAAACGTCTTTATCATTAAGGAAGACAACTAACTTATAAAATTTTAATTTATGTATTAATTTATATCAAAGGAACGATAAATATTATATTTCTTGATTTATATCTATGCCTTTTCCCTTGCAAATCTTCATAAAAAAAACTAACAAATTGGTTATATGATATGAAGAAATAGCACACCAGACCCTATATTAGTGAATACTAAGTTGTCACTAGACTCTAAATATTTTCTTATTTTTTGTAAACTGACCCTTCGCTTTGAAGTGAAAGAAGAAACAGGTAAAAAGGGTCTGTTTTCAACATGTCGAGTATAACCTTTTTTTGCAAAAGTGGTAGTGACAATGTGAGCAATTCGTTCTCAACGAAATACGAAAATATAAAATTTTAAGCTCGAAATATATGTATGAATACTGAGACTAGTATTCTGCCTCGTTAGCGTCATAGTAATTCACATCTAATTGTGATATATTTTTTATGATTCTTTGCTACTGATGTAATATAAGCTAGTATAAAATCTGAGAACCATCTTCAGTAAATATAAGGGTCTATTTTAGAATAAATAAATACACTTCGCATTTACCATAAATATTTGTCTTTTCTACACGAGAAGTCCAGTTGAACTTGAAATTCTCGATTTTCAAGTGTAAAAGCTAAAACTTTATCAATATTGACATCAATGTAATATAAATCATTAGATATGTGAGAAAAAATCTAAATAATTCCAAGCAGTTTTTGTCAAGGAAGACCGTTCAAGTAATAATTTCTTTAATTATTTAGACCTTGAATGTGGTAATCAAGAGAAACCGTATGACACTACTGAAGCTGGACTGGTTCTTTTGAGTGTATTTATATAATTTGAAAGCAAATTTATTATATGAAATTATTCCTAATTTGTTTTTATCTATCATGTGTAACAAATTAATATTGGTTGTGCATGGTATGAGAATGCAATTTATATTAATGATCATGATGAAGTGCGTGCAGTTGCATAGTAACAACACTTGAATTGAAAATATTGAACAAAATTATTATATTTTGAAAAATGGAAATTTGAAAGAGCAATTTATATAATGGCACATTGTTGGAATTCTATTATCATTATTATTAGTAACGTGTAACGTCTTGAGAAAGACAAATTGATTAGAAACTTAAATTTATAATTGCTTAAAAATTTGAATCACAAAGCAATAACGTACGTAATAGTAATTAATAGTAGAAATTTCAATTGTGCATAATCATTTTTTAATGGTACAATGAAATGTATTTAGCTTTAACATTAGATTTCTCGATCTCGAGAAATTTATTCATTCTATATGTTATTCATGGGGCGCGAGTTTGCTTTTTATTAAAAAAAATTGATGGTCAAATTAAATTTGAAGATTTTTATTTTTTCCAAATTGAAGTCTAATATGTAAACCCTATATGAACCGAAGTTTTATTTTACATAAAAAATCTCTTTAAACACTCTTTTTTGGTATTAATGAATTATGTGACTTTCAAGGCACAGAGGACTATAATGTTCTTCTGTGCATAAATTGGTTGGAGATTCTGAGAGAAGCAATGGTCATGAATATTTATATTATTCGAAGAAAGCCATTATTTGAAAAAAAATTTGGAAAATTTGGAATGTGACCTGAAAGTTACGTAGGCCCTTAGAAGGTTAAAAATCGCTATATTGTGAAGCAAACGCGACATCGTTACCACATGTTTTTTTACCTAAAAATTATTTGTTGTAAACATTGCTCACTATTGTAAGTATTAGAGATATGCCTGTTTTACACCGAAGAATAAAAAAATCAACTAGAATGATTAAAGATTGTCTAAAAACGCAATTGAAAAAAAATTAATCTAATTAATGCGCGATTGTTTTTTTTTTCATTAGCTCAATTTTTATGTATTTTCCTTATATTATACATTACATATTCGAAATTTTTGATAAAAAGTATACAGTTTCTGTTATCAATTTTTTTAAATATTCGATAGGTCAAGGTTTTGTAACGATCTTCTTTAAATAACAAACTTATGTGGAGAAGCAGATAAAAATGGCAATGATAAGATGAAAGTTATCCTGTAGAAACGATTCCCAAGAACTTCCTGATTTGTAACTCATTGTCAGAGATATAAGTACAACATGTTTTTGGTGATAACGATTGAGATATTTACCGCTATTATCAAATATTCAACCGATTTTATTTCAATAAAGTTCATGTTAAAATGAGTCAGTTTATTAACTGAAAATGGTAGAATTGAACAACAAATAAAACTAGCTGTAAGTGGAATTCTGTCTTAAGGCAATTAAGGCATCGTGCCTTAAGGCAAATTGCTGGAACTTCCCGTACCAAAAATTATTATTTTTTAAAAAACGATTAACATTTTTGAAAAAAATTTACTTCGAAAAAATAAGATTTTTGAGAAACTATAAATTGGACAAAAAATTACATTTTTTTGAAAAAAAAAATTAAATAAATTTTATAATTAAAAATATAAATCGACTAAGCGCCGCGTCGCTGTTTAACGAATAAACATTGGTACGGAACCCATTGGAATGTAAACTAAATTTATACTCATTGCTAAATTTATACTCTATAAAATATCTGATAATTTGATGTGCATATGTCTAATGATCATTTTTGACCGCCAAATGGCATTTTTATTTACTTTATTCGTTGGATCCCCGAAACCGTTAGACCTGCCCTTATGATCAATTCTTCATCTTGTCAATATAAGTAAAATGTTTTTTGAATTATTAAAATCGGACGCTCCGTTCTCTTAAAAACTGAGGTACCGTTGTTGGCACTTTTTGCCCCATATCTTCGGAACGGCTAGACCTGCCTCCGCCAAAAACTAATCAGCAGGTCTCGTTATCAATACGAATCGAATGCTTTTTAAATTATTTAAATTGCTTCATCCGTGTTCCCGAAATCGTCGACGAAAATTTGTATCCGCACACACATACATACACGCACACACACACACACACATACATCCATTTTTTCTAAGGTATGCCAAAATATTCAGAAACCTCTGAAACGTAAAGATATATAAAAATTTTCATTTTCGAATTTTTTGCGATTACTATAACTTACCTTACGGGAAGTTAAAAAAATTCATTACATTATTTAAATTACACAAATTAGACGTATTTAAAATAGTCGTATCATAATTATTTTAGTCTAAAATTCAAAACAAGAGCAAATTAAATACCTCAATGACTCGACACAAAAAACAAAGGATAGTCTATAAAAAACAACTCACCACAATCTTCAATCGCTGCACTGGCTAGACCAGCGACGAGGCACACTGCCAAAACGGTGGCTGTCGTCGACCACATATTTCCGAACGAATTTAGTTTGATATTTACAAAACTAGAACAGATTTTAGGTCAGCACTGATAGCGTGACAAGTTTGAGAGAAATAAGAATCACGAGGTCTGCTCGGCACTCGCGTGTTACTCTCACTGGCGAAGTCCAGGCTCAGACTGATCGCCCAAGAGCGGTCGATTCTGCAAAATATACTACGGACTACGGACGAACAGAGCGAACGGCCGGACAGACGACGTCCGACGTCCGACCAACGGTGACGTCATCGTTTGTGCTTCCAACTGACACATATTCATCAAGTTGTTATTCTTTTGTGTGACAAGACAAGAGACTAGATGTGTCATGCCTGCATTCACCATTTGGTTATTCGATGAATAAACAACAGTTGAAGATTATCGATAACATGCACAACGAAACAGAGCTTTCATTGTTTGATAACAAAGTTCGACGGTGTGACTCATTTGCATTTTATTACCTTTTATTTGATACTGAATTATTCATATGCATATTTAATTCGTCTTCATTTTGCATATGTTAACTATGAATATTTCCAAAACTGTAATTTTAATGGATATACAGTAAAACCTCCTCCTTCGCGGTGGATACGTTCCGTAACTATGGCATCATGCCTTAAAGCAAATTGCTGGTACTTCCCGTACCGTAATTAAAAATCTTGGCACTGAACCCAAAAAAAATTATATAGAATGTGTACACATTATTAAAATCTCTATACAATATCTGGCAATTTGATGTACATATGTCCAATAAACAGTCATTTTTTAACTTCCCGTAGGGTAAGTTATTGTAATGGCCCAAAATCTAAATTAAATTTTTTTATATTTCTCGACTTTTTGAAAGATTCTGAACATTTTGGCATACCTCAGAAAAAATGAATGTGTGTGTGTGTATGTATGTATGTATGGATACAAATTTCCAGTCACGTTTTCGGGCGCACGGATCAACCGATTTGAATGGTTCAGAAAACATTCAATTTCTATTGATAGGGAGAAGAGCTGATTAGTTTTTGGCAAAGGCAGGTCCAGTCGTTTCGGCGATACGGAGCAAAGAGTGCAGAAATTAGAAATCGAGTTTTTGAGTGAACGGAGCATCCGATTTGAATGATCTAAAAAACATTCAATTAGTAACGATTGGGAAAATTGATTATTAGTTTTTAGCAATGGTAGGCCCAGCCATTTCGAAGATACAGAGCTAAATGTGCAAAAAATGGCAGTTTTTGAGAGAACTAAACGTACCAAATGATTCAAAGAACTTTCAGCTTGCTTTAACAAAATAATTAATTTTGGAAAAAAATTGTATCATTTTTTTTGTATATCGAAAATAATTTTGACTAAAGTTCTAATATACTTTAAACAAATAATTTTAAATTTGCAATTCAGTTTATATAATTCTTATAAATATTAGACAATATTACAATATTTATAATAATCTATTTGAAAACATTCTATATTCCTCGAACATTTCGTTACGGTACGGGAAGTTCCAGCAATTTGCCTTAAGGCACGATGCCATACACCCCACTAGTTTAACTTATTTTTATTGAGAGTCTATAACCGCTGGCCCAGCCTTCCCAAAAATTCAATCAGTTCTTTAATCAGTACAAATAAAATCTTTTTTGACTTACTCCGTTCTCTTAAAAACCGAGTTACCGTTTTTGGCACTTTTTGCCCCGTATCTTCGGAACGGTTAAACCTGTCTCCGCCAAAAACTAATGAGCACGTTTCCTGATCAATACGAATCGAATGTTTTTTGAATTATTCAAATCGGTCGATCGGTATTCCCGAAATCGTCGACGAAATTATGTATCCGCACACACACACAAACACATGCATTTTTTTCTAAGGTATGCCAAAATATTCAGAAACCTTTGAAACGTAAAGATATATAAAAGTTTTGATTTTCTATTTTTTTGCGATTACTATAACTTACCCTGCGGGAAGTTAACTAGTAGTGCATGGCAACGTACCTTAATACAAAATGCTTGAACTTCCCGTATCGTAATTTAAAATTTATAAAAGCTTCCCCAAAAACAAATCAAAACGTCTTCCTATCTGTAGAAGTCGAATCTATGCTCTCGAAAATACATAAATAGTACACACATACTTACACACATCCAGTTTTTTTTTTCTAAAGCCAATATGTTCAAAAACCTTCGGAACGTAAAGATATGCAAAAAAATTATATTCAATCATTATACTGTTACTAAAACTCACCCTACGGGAAATTAAATATTCTACCTATTTTTCAATTCAGTTGTAGATAGGGTTTCATTCATCTAAATACTCGTATATCTGAAAATGCGTGAACTGCTTTTTTTCAGTTTAGGAAAATAACTGATAGAGACAAATAGTAAAAGCCTAATACCAAAAAATGAATTAAAAATCAAGGTCAAAACTTCGCAGTTGTAACTGCCCGATCAAATGTGGATTTACAAAAATAAATAATCGTTTTTTTCAGAGATCAAGGCCACAACAATATCGATAAACATATTTTGAAGACGAGGCCAATTGAGTCAAGGCAGATCATATACACAACTTTTGTTAAATTTACTGGAAAAGTCAACAGAATATTATTGACACACGCAAGGAGACCCATTAGCCATATTGCAGATGAAATTAATTAGCATGCATGAGAATTCAACAGTTCTGATCTTAGATCGTGATTAACCACGTGTAATTCATTCATATTAACTTGAATTTCGTAGAGTCATTTAAATTAATTAAAAATATTATTAATGGGTACTGGATTATGTGCATTAAATAACCCATTCACAAAAATAATAAGCGAAACTTGATATTAAAATTAGATTTCTATAAAAAATGTATTGAATCTCTTACAACCGAATCATGAACGCTAGAAAGGATAAGCGTTAAAATTCTAACTTAATTTGAATACAGACGCTTGATTTATTTTGCGTCATAATAATACATGGGTCGGTAAAAAAAATTAAGTATTTTTTGTGTTATCAAACAACAACACTTTTTGTATAAAATTGCTTATTAACATATTTCATGTCACACTCACACGAAATCGTTTAGCGCTTGTTAAAAACAATAAAAAACGTGAATAGATAAAGAAATATTGTTACATTCGCCACTGCAAATATTTGTGTACGTAAGTGTAAAAACGACTGATTTCGCGATTCCATATAAATTCTTTGTTCGGCAATGTTGAGGTGTGGTTTGATGTTATAAATATTGCGTATGTAAGTAAATGTTTTTATGGGGACATGTAATATTTGACTCTATTCATTAGCTTATATAGAGTAAACAATAATTAGTTTTAAATAGTTACAGGTGACTAAAATCACCTTAAAATAAATTTCAAAACGTTATTTATTAAATATATACATTAAATTTATTGGCATAATTATGCAACTATCCGAATATTAGGAATTGTTCTATTAATTCCTGTCTCAAGACCTAATAGATTGGCCATCATCATATATATGCCAATTCTCGGATAAAATTGAAAAGTTATGCTACCGGTTTATTATGTTGAGTATAGTCGCATGAGTTGGTAGACCCAAAACTTACAAAAAGCTATGTTTTTTTCCACGCTAAAACGTAACTTCCAAATGGCATAAATTCAATTAAATCACAAATATGCATTCACAAAAATATATAATAAAAAAAAAATTAAAGAAACAGTAGATCATCTGTTTCACGGAAAACAGTAGAAGAGGGTGAAGCATTTTTGTTGCAACCCCATGATTATTTCGACTACTCCACAAAAGAGACAGGTAACATAATATAGCTATTTTAGTCGAGAATTGGTCCAATAACTTTGATATAAATATAACAGTTTCTTGGTTTGCCAGTTAACTTTAGATATTTTCTGTTTAATAGATGTTTTAACATAGTCATGGAAAAAATATGATTTTAGATAATTTGGAAATAATTTATCTAAAGTCACATTGTTACATAATACATGATTTGATGGTTAAGATAATAGTTTAATAATATTACTAAAAAATTCAATGCCAAAATATCTAAAGAAGGACGAAAAGAAAAATCAATGTCTCTAAGCGGGAAAGTATAGAAGAAAATCTCTACCAGCAATAAAAACGTGCTGAGTACTTTCACTTTCGCAAAGCAGACACGCGAAGTCGCGAATATTCAATATTATTTGTTTCATATGCAAAATTTTGCTTTGAAATCGTTATTTTCGTAACATGACACCGATATATTAAGCATTTCGCATGTTAATTTGTTGATTTTTTCTTATCCACCAATATAAAGACAGGCCGAAAAAACTGGAAAAACAAAACAGCAAATACCAAATTCTATGACAAAAAAGTTAGGTTTTATCCATTTTTCAGATATCTAAAATCTAAAGGATTAGTCGTAAAATTTAGTATTTGCTGTTCTGCTCTTTAGCTTTTTCGTCCATTCTTTATATTAGAATAACTTCCAAATTCATCTAAAGTTTAGAGAGTGATAAGTGGTGGAAGCTAAGGAATCCTAATATTTAGGAAACAGTACATGCAGATAATTGATGCTGCTGGAAATATAAAAAAGCTTAAGAATCGGACAGTCATTTTACTGTAATTATACTTTGCGTATAAGGTGTTTATTTTGACAGTATTACTGTATTACCACATTTTATTATGTATTATATAAACAGTTTTATATCACAGAGTAGTTATCAAGGTCGCTCGAACACGAATATAAGGCTAATAAAACTAGTCCTCTTAATTGCTGTTTCCATGTTTAGTTGAAAAAAACTTGCTTACATAATTAAAATGTGAATAAGACAAAAAATATATATCGCATTTATATCCAAAGGTCTTACCTAGTGACCAAATTTATATAAAGCAAAAAGTTGATAATTGTTGAAGTTATCTGTTGTTGATATGCAGATTAAAAATTCC
Organism: Ctenocephalides felis; assembly: GCF_003426905.1. Taxonomy (NCBI): domain Eukaryota; kingdom Metazoa; phylum Arthropoda; class Insecta; order Siphonaptera; family Pulicidae; genus Ctenocephalides; species Ctenocephalides felis. Next base: position 23,430,367 of record NW_020537758.1, on the reverse strand, counting down.
AAGTTCATGGAATTATTTTATAAGATCAAACAAGGAAATAATTTCACTACGCTTAATAATATAAATAATTCAATCAAAATGATCATTAGTATCAATATAATAACATAAAATATGCATATTGTTAATGTGTTAACTTGTAATTCAAAGTTAAAATAAATATAAATATATTCAGTCTCATGGAAAATTTGTTATGTATTTTTTATAACAAAAAAGTTATAATTTCAGATGCTACAAATTAGCGATAATAAAACTGGAAAATAAAATAAAATGCTTGATCATTATTCTCAATAAAAATGTATTTAAATCTAATAATTATGCATGCATATTACAAACATTGAATCACGTATACATTTTATTATGCAGGAAATGCAATAACTAATTCAATTCTGAATAAACTTGATTGTATTAGTTATAATGGTATCCAATATTTTAGAAGTAATTCTTAATCAAATAATCGTAAAATTAATATAAATTTAAATAAATCAGAGCAATCTTAGATTCAAATTTTATCAACTATTTCGCCAACATTTACCCGCAACTGCAAATATCCAATTAAGACCATATAAATGGTAATAAAGAAAACAGAACAAAATATTTTGTGCAAAATATATTTTTAATATCTATCTATATATTTTTAATTTAGCCAAATTTTGTGATTATATCGATTTTTTACACGTATTGGAATGTTCATGCAGCTTGCTTTCAAGCAAAATGCCTACTACTAGTTTACTTATACAAGATCTCATGAAAAAATCAAAATCAAAATCAATATAACGAACATAATATTAATATTTTCATTTGATAGATTATAGAATCTGCAATATGTTGGCGATGTAATTGAAAACGTTTATTTATTGAAAATACAAATCGTATGGTAAGTTATAGTGAATGAATAATGAGAATGCAGGACAGGTCCATGAGCTGAGTTAAGCTTTAACTCGATTCAGAGAATAATATTATAGTTTGAGAGATATCCCTTAGACTTAGTTTCAACTGGACACATATTTTTTTCTATATTTTTAAGTGAAAATGCTGCTGCGCGATGTCAGGTTGTCCAAAGCTGGGAACAAATCCGTGAGCTTAACCATTACACTATGGAATACTATATAATATAATATAATATTTAATTGAATTTTTAATACAAGAAATTGATGGTTAAAATGCAGGTAAAATGCCTAAGGGGATCGTCCATTAATCATTTTTGAGGATTTTTGGATCTCCCTTACCCTTGGTGAAACCTGGTGATATTTAAAATTATACCATACTTTCACGTGCATTTTTACTACCTAGAACAAATCGTGTTTTTTTTTAAAAAAATGAAAAGTTTTAGTTTTTTCTTAAATTGTGGTAAAAAATAAATACACGTGATATCTTAGAAGACCCTCCTTCCCCCATCTGATATCTCGTAAATATTTTGATAGACCTCCTTTAACTACGAAATTCGGGAGTTAAGGCTCATGTGATTAATGGACGTCCCCTAATGAATATAAAAAAAACTAGCTGTAAGTGGAATTCTGTCTTAAGGCAATTAAGGCATCGTGCCTTAAGGCAAATTGCTGGAACTTCCCGTACCAAAATTTTTTTTTTAAAAACGATTAAGATTTTTGAAAAAAATTTACTTTGAAAAAATAAGATTTTTGAGAAACTATATATTGGACAAAAATTACTTTTTTTTGAAAAAAAAAAATTTTTTTTTATTTTTTTTTAAAAAAAAAAAAATGTTTTATTTTATTTTGACATATTTTGGAAGATCTAAACTTTTTTTCAGAGCAATCGTACTGCTTTAACTGCATAAAGACGAAATATCAAAGCCCGTAAGCGCCGCGTCGCCGTCTAACGCGTAAACATTGGTACGGAACCCATAGGAATGTAAAAAAAATTTATACTTATTGTTAAAATCTCTATAAAATATTTGATAATTTGATGTGCATATGTCTAATGATCATTTTTGACCGCCAAATGGCATTTTTTTTTACTTTTTTCATCAGATCTCCGAAACCGTTAGACCTGCCTTCATGAAAATTTGATCAATTCTTTATCTTGTCAATACAAGTAAAATGTTTTTTGAATTATTCAAATCGGACGCTCCGTTCTCTTAAAAACTGAGTTACCGTTTTCGGCACTTTTTGCCCCGTATCTTTGGAACGGCTAGACCTGCTTTCGCCAAAAACTAATCAGCACGTCTCCTTATTAATACGAATCGAATGTTTTTTGAATTATTCAAATCGGTTGATCCGTGTTCCCGAAATCGTCGACGAAAATTTGTATCCGCACATACATACACACACGCACATACATACATACATACATACATACATACATACATACATACATACACACACACACACACACACACACACACACACATACATCCATTTTTTCTAAGGTATGCCAAAATGTTCAGAAACCTCTGAAACGTAAAGATATATAAACATTTTCATTTTCGATTTTTTTGCGATTACTATAACTTACCCTACGGGAAGTTAATAACAAATATGTATCTATATATGTATGTATGTATAGAAACTAGAAAAATCTAGTTAATAAAATAAATTATATTAACTGTTAAAATTATGTAATTTAATTGTAATGAAATCAGTGTGATTAATTATATTAACATACAGATGAATCGTCAAATTGTCGACTAATCAACTAAAACGCATATTTCAAATAATTTGCATAAGACAAACCCGTAATTAAATTGCGATTCAATATTTGTTCTCTGAAGATAATTTTCATTCGTAGCACGAACGATTCCGTGCAATGTCAAAACATCAAAGAGGAAGCGGAGAAGCGCGCGTCTGATTGACTCGAGGATCCGCGATCCGCGATCCGCGTTCGTTGCCCGCTCGGCCGCCTCTATCGCCCTAACAATGGGTGTCATTTGAAGAGGAACTCCAATTCTTTCTTATGTTCAATTGTAAATCAGCTATTTCCGCCTCTTCAAATACAATTGTCGATTCGCCAAGAACACGTGGATGTAGTATTTCATATTGAAGAGTCGACACAAGTTTTAGAACGCGCTAGAATGACGCGCTAGAATGACGCGCCACACATGCAAAAAAGCATTAGGCAAATTTGTGATGACATTGTTCTATCAAATATATGAAACTTTATATAAACAAATCAATTTAGGCGATTTAACGCGTGTATTCGAATAAGCAAAATAGCAAATGAGCACTTTAGATGTAAATAGAATTTTAATGTTCTTTTCTGAATATTCAGATTGGTATCATATTTGTTTGGCAACTTTTTAAGAATTCTAGGCACTACTCTATATTTTTCAAAGACAATTGCTGAAACTTTTTAAATAACCTTTTACCCATATCCATATGGACATATCAATGGCAAAATAAAGATGAAGGTTACACTTAATAAATCAAAGAAAACTATCTGTATACTATCGGGCAGCGCGAAGTGAACAGGAAATAGGAAAAACTATCACACTTCCTTTTTCCCTGAATCGAGTTGGAGTTTAACTCAACACACAGACCTATCTTACAATTAGGGTAGTACTACTCATTATTATTATTATACATCATTTTGTAACTTGTGTAAAGATTTGGCAACTTATTCTAAATAAATCTTAGATATTAGATGTATATAGAATTTTAATGTTCTTTTGTTCAAACTATTATCATGTTTGGTTGTACTTTTAACTTTTTAAGAATTCTAGGCACTACTCTATATTTATCAAAGACAGTTGCTGAAACTTTTTAAATAACCTTTTACCCATATCCATATGGACATATCAATGGAAAAATAAAGATGAAGGTTACACTTAATAAATCAAAGAAAACTATCTGTATACTATCGGGCAGCGCGAAGTGAACAGGAAATAGCAGAATGATCTTCGATATTTATTATCATAACGTTTTAAGGTTTAACTTTTAACGTTTGAGTTCAGTGTATTTTTTGCAAATCCAAGATCATGCCAATATGAATGAAAAGGTATGTACGTTTCTACATATTGAATATATATATATATATATATATATATATATATATATATATATTGAATATATTACAGATTTTAGATAATAATACGATCATAATAATTAAATACATTTTTAAAGATCATTTTGAAGTTTTACGAAGACTTTTTTACAGATAATTTTAAAATATTTATATATATTAAATTTATAATAAAATATATTTTTAAAGATCATTTTGAGGTTTTACGAAGAGTTTTTTTACAGATAATTTTGAAACACTTATTAAAGTTTATAGACACCAAGTACAGGATAAAGCATCAAGCATGACGATCAAGCATAAAATTACAATTATTTTTTATTACGGTGATCATGTAAAATTCTCTAAAGCACCACGATTTACAATTGCAAAGTTATCTATTTGATGAATCGCAATTATATAATCTATTCGACCGAGCACGCACGCGCTAATAAAATTGTTATTGAATGTGTAACATGATGTCTAAGAATTTTCATTGGTTAATTACTTGTGCATTCGATGCATATGAAAATCTGCACATTAATGTCAAACAATTGCTGAAACAACAATAATGTACATAAACAATATTTTTAATATTCATTATTTTAGTAATTATAATTTGCAAATATCTCAAGAAGATATGAGGAACTAGAAAAATGCAGGAAAATCTTTGAAGTAGTTTTAGTACTATAGAATATTATTACCGACACGTATAATCGAAATAATGTTATTTCATAAAATAATACCCACTACTTTTATTGCATCTCTTTAAAATAAATGAATTCATAATGTAATTATCTTCTTCCATCATTGCTGTGAATGTATAAACGTTCAAATTTATGAAAATCAAATTTAAATCTTAAATTATTTATTAATTTCTGAGTCCTAATTATGTATCCATTACTGAAAAAAGCCAAAACCTACTATATGTTAGATACTAAAAAATATTGTACCATTTTTTTTAATAGATATTGTATCACTGTGTCATCAATTTATGTAAACAAATATATCATTTGCAAGACGATGAAAAAATTGAAAACATTGAAAAAAATGACACTGATAAAGCTTATAGTGTATGTAGTCTGACCGGTTCATGAAGCAAAAAAGCGAAAGTTGCACATTCATTTGACGCAATGTTATAACTAGTTGTTTAAATGCAATATTGATCTTGTAATTTGCAAAACTATAATCATAGAGTCATAGAATAAAAATAATAATGATAATTGAAATGTTTGATCTAATTTAAGAGCGATTGACCGGAACCATCATCATTTAAATTACTCTATTTATGAGAGATCGAGATTTTCGATAATAGCCCAGCAATTTTCATTTTATTTCTTTCTTGAATATTTGCCATGAAATAAAGTTGTTATTTCCAGCTAGTGATTTGCTCTAAATATTTTCATAAGAATAATATTTTTGCTTATTGCTAATTTAAAACAGTCTGGAATAATTAATATTATCTTTGTACGCCAACAGACTTATACTGATTTTTACAAATAAATAAACAAACATAAAAATTTAAATTATTTTAAATTGGCTAACATACCTAGGAAGACTGAGGTTCGTACTGAATGTATAATATATATGCCTGATTTACAAGCAAAACTAAAATGTTCTCTATATATAAGAATCAAACCATTCCGTTTTACTATGAGAAACACAGAAAGCGCACCATTTAGTATTCGAAAATTCATAAAATATATCTTTTACTTTAATATCTTCCTTATATGTGAATTTCACTATTACATCATAATTGAGTGATTAAATTTTAAATATTTTTAATGTTTATTCATATTGCGAAACGATGCAAAAAATTACATCAGGGCCAACGCAATAAAATGAATATAAATATTCTCTATAATTAATAATAATGACCAATATTAAATATATTTAACACTTTATATTAAACACCACTACACAAAATTAAATTTTTTATACATATATGAAATTATTTTAATTGTTTATAAAATAAACATTAGGTATGATATGAATAAGGTAACAATACAAATTTTTGTATTGAATGTAAATTAGGCATATTTAATATTAAATGTACCTTAATGAAAGCTCTTTGATTTTACTTGATTTTATGTGATAATATTGAATATGGTGTTAAAAATTTATCTAGAAAAGTGACAAAAATAAGCATTTATAGCAGGTAAAAAGCTTTGGCATTTGTTTATTCACTATTTAGTTTTTTAATGAATCTATTATAACAGATATTATATAATCCTATAATCCTTAGATCCTTAAATAATAAAATATCACTTACCATAGTAAGTGGTAACTGATTGTAATCGTCTAAAAATCGAAACTGAAAATTTTTACTTATAAATATTAGACATAGCCCTTTATTTTAAATTCGATTGATTTTGTTTTATTTATTCGCTTTTCTACATATATATATATTATATAGATATATATACAGATTTGTTACGGTTCCAGAAAATTGCCTTAAAGCACGATGCCAATCACTAGTAGTTTTAATTTAATGTCATGATTTACATGACCTAATAACAGATGATTAAAAATAATATGAAACTATATTTGATTTTTCCAAAAATATTTATACATTGTGTTCTAATTCATTTATATTTTAATAGTAATAAACTATCAAATGAATAAAATAATTGCATGCATTTTGAAAATAGTTAATGATATGAATGTTGTTTTTTACCATGAAATCTTTACATTTTAAATAAAATGAAATTAATCTTTTTTTAAGATATTGAAGAAAGTGTCCAGTTTTGAGAAAAACTAATGCCTAATAAAAAGGAATCTAAAGGAAAGGAATCTCGTGTTCATGTAGACATAAACCATAGTTTATCTATAATTTTTTCGCATTTTTTTTTAATAGCATTAAAGAAAATACAGAATGTGTATAATATCCATATTAAATTCAAACTTTTCAAACTTCGTTCGACGCGTGCAATAAGTAAGAAAATTGTATCAAGAAGAACAAACAATGATCGTCGTTAGTACTTCTTGGCTGTTGGTACGACAAACAATGTTATGTTTGCGGTACGAACGAATATATCATTTATATTGAGCATAAAAGAGAATTGAAAAGCTATTCTGAAGAGCTAACAACGGTTTTGAAAAATGTAAAAAATTCATATAGAATGAAATTATCCGAAATTATCATAATCCGCAAAATTTTAAAATGAGTTGTTTATTTTTGAAATATATAATAAAGAATTTGATAATACATCAGTAGATTGTATACTTAAATATTTTAAACATGATCAATTTACTAAAGGAACATATTATAAACACGCAATGTAATACACGAAGAAGAGAAATTTGATGCAAGAGTTAAAGGTGCTACAAAGATGCATGTAAATTGTCCGGCATTAATAGAACTTAAAATTGCTGACCTTATTATGAGAACTTTGCAATTAAAAGAACTACGTACAAAAATATTTCTTAAGAAAATAGTAATACATAACAAACTTTCCACGTGGTCACAAATGATCACAAATGAATATTAAGATTATGACGATGCAAATGAGTGTAATTGCATGCGCATATGGGAACAACGCGGTAACCTTATATTATTAAGTATGCTTAAAAAATTCAAAAATTTTTCGAAGTGTATATAAGATATACTTCTATGAAATGATATATTCGAGGGCGGGGGATGAAAAGTTTCCGGTCTGACCAAGAATATTTTTTACTCAATTTCTCCAGTCGCCATTGAGAGTGATACATTTCTCACAATAATGTTATACTAATTTTAAACAAAAGTTCAATCTCCACAAATTTCCAATTTACAGCTTCAAACAGTTCTCCATTGCTTCGCTAACAAATCTTTTATTGCATCACAGTTTTCTAAAATTAGGAAATAGTTAATAGTCCCTGAGTGAATCTAAATTTGCTCTGAATCGTAATACTCAATAAATGCATACATCATTATGATATTTTTTTTTACTTGCCAAATTAAGTCAGTTGATTTACAACTTCTACTGCATAGTACTGACCTGTGACAATTTTATATAATTATTCTATCATATTATGTTTGCCTATAAACCTGATTTTCCTTTGGAGATGATTCACCTTGTTCAACCCACTATTTATACTGTTGTTTCTTCTCAGGAATGTAGTGGTTTTATTTACTCAAGTATAGATTATGCCTATATAGCGCCAAATTATCAGTATACTCGTATATTGCATTTTAAAGAAAACTTTGTCGACTATTAGCAAACGTGGCACCCTTCTTGATATTCATTTTTTTTGACCACTTCCAAAGTTGTGTCCTCAACGGGCTTTTTTATACATAGATACATATGTTGTTCAATACATAACTCAAATTCTCATTTAATTTAGGGTCAAAGATAGTTAAAATATCTTATAGTGTAAAACCAAACGTATGCTAGTTGTAAATTATAATCAGCAAAAGTATTTGCTGAGCTTTGCATCTTACATGCATTTCAAATATCGAGTGTAAATGTGTAAACTTCAAATCCTCGTGCCGTTCAGCTTGCCTTTCTCAAGCTGACATATACTTGAAATGCAACATAACACTATGTCAGAGATTGAAATCATGAGTTCTCTCTGACAAATCTAGAAACTAGTCTTGCTGAATAAATAAATAGAGTAAACCAGGTAACATAAAGGTAATGAATTCAGTTTCGATATTATTCACTAAAAATTGTGAATAAAATGATTGATTAATAATTTTCAAACATTATTTACTACTTATTTCTTGGCTCCATAACGATGATGTGATTTTAACATGTTCCGGCAAGAAATTTCGAGAACGCGTTAATAATCTTGGTTGAAATTCCCTAAACGAAACATGTAATTGGTTTACAACGAGATATAATTTCATCGTAACATGAGCTTTTGGAGCATCCAGTGGATGCATTGCAGTATTATATAATGTCTCAAATTGGAAATATTGATATAGAGTAGGGCGGGGCACGAAGGTCCAACTGGACTTTTAGCAATTATCCAGTAAAAAATTTCAAAGTAACGTGAGCTTTCGGAGCATCCAGTAGATGCATTGCAGTATTATATAATTTTTCGAATTGGAATTATTAATATTAGGGCGGGGCACAAAAGCTGGGCTTTTAGCAATTATCTAGTAAAAATTTCAACGTAACATGAGCTTTCGGGCATCCAGTAGATGCATTGCAGTATTATATAATCTCTCAAATTGGAATTATTGATATAGGGCAGGACGGGCACAAAGGTTCAACTGGACTTTTAGCAATTATATAATGAGAACCAAATCAACTACATCAAAACAAATTACACAAATCAAACAAACAATCATCTTGCTATGTTCAATATAATTCCCAGATAATTCATCATTGTAGAACTATGTTGTTTGAATATTTTACTATTTTTCAGAAATTTATCACTTGGCTCTTTTTATTCTATTCGCGAGGTGAAAAGAGTCAGTCAGTGGACAGAAAAAAACCTAATACTTCTAATCTAGAAATAGTTTTATAGAATAATAGCTGATTTATTTGATCCAATGCCATGCAGTTTAGTTTTTAGGTAATCTAACTATGGTTGATATTTCTGTTTAATTCATCATAATCAGACCATTTGTACATTAAAATACACTTATTAGAAATAAATTGAATACAATTTTTGATAAATATTGCACTGGATACAACCCTCATAAAGAGCTTAGTCTGAAGAATTCATCATCAAAGTTGGAATAACTATGTATTAAAATTAGGTTTTATGAAATTGCATTTTTAATATATTTTTATATTAAGAAAATAGTAATACATAACAAACTTTCTATGTGGACATGTCGTCACAAATGATCACAAATGAATATTAAGATTATGACGATGCAAATGATGTTTTATAAAATTGCATTTTTAATATATTTTTCATTTTTATTTACAAGTTTCTTACAGTTTACACCTTGCCAGTGTAAGGATTTAGGTGGTCCTTTTTGCCCCAACCACATGTAAGCTATACTACTAAATTAAAAATAAGAATACATTTAAGTGTTTACGTAAAAATTATACTTAGGTATGCTAAACTAAACGACCATGCATAAAAACAAAAAGAGTAACAGCAACAAAAAACTTTTGTTATAAAATTGACAATGTGGCCGTTTATGGTAGTAAAGTTGTCCGATTTGAGGCAATGGCTGGTTACACACCCTTTGCCTTCTACTTTCAAATATTGTATTCAAGGAATTTTTAACTTTACTTGTTTTTGAGACAATGGTGGTAGACTTTTTTACATAATGACCTTTAAGTCCCGCTCTACCCTAGGGCATCAAAATAACTAAAATATCAAATTTTCTATTTCTACTAGTTAAACAAATACACCAATAAACAACAAATAAACAAATTAATTAGAAATCCAAATATGTAAACTTTTTCGTAAATCGGTTAATAAAAAGATACACAAGAATCGCGTGCCAGTGCCTGAGGAAGGTTCCGGAAAGCGTTTAATAAGTTAATGAAACAGTTAACAGGGAATTAAACTCAAAAATAAATTATGTATACAACCCTTCCAGTTCTTTGAATAAAAAATACTGAAAAATGTAAAAGCACTTCATAATAAAGATATTCATTACGTGTGCCGAATAACAACACATTTCCTCACACCGCTACGGGAAAATCGAGTGCGCTGGTAGGGGTACGCCGTGCAATATGGACGTTGAGCAAAGCGTGCCAGTCAGTGAAGTGAGGCCATCAGCAAAGCATTAGATTCTGTGCTATTTTCGCGGACCACTTGTAAATATACATTAAAGATTTGACCAAAGAACCAAAAAGCAATGTGAACATTTCGTCTTCGCCAGATTCAATAGTTAGATCGATAAAATTTTGTCTTATATTGCGTATATTGATGTTGAGAATTGCGTGAACGTTTTTTTACTTAACTGCTAATTGTGAGTTAAAAAATAAAGTTCGGTGCAACAAAAGTGAAACTGTGAGCTAAAGATAAACAAAAGATAATTCACATAAGGTAAGATATTTATGAATATCTTATATATTTTGACTTCTGTACATAAATGATCTAAAAGTAATCTCGCTCTTGTTTTGGCTATCTGCCTGTGTGTAAGAAAAGTATTTCACTTTCAACTGTGCCAGTAAATAAAACGGGTAAATTAAGTTAACAAAAGAAAATTTACAAGAAATAAGCTAAATAAATACTTATTCCAACTATGCTGATGATTATTTCTGACAAAATACTAGATCAAGGTTGTATACAGCGTTCTCTGTAAAAAATGCACCCATGTTATTTATATTGGTTGCATAATGTAGTTATTATTCTGTCATTTTAAAATTAAAAATAAGACATTGTATCTGTTTGCCCGATGGCTGTCCCTTTTTACACAGCTTATGGGGTAAAAAAGAAGAAAAAATGGTCCAAATGCAAAAAATATTTCAGCAATGATGAATTATTTATAAGTTTAACTAAACATAGTCAGATAGTTGTTTGCTTGGTATGTGTTTTTGATGATATAATTGATTTGGTTTTTGCAATATAATTGCTTAAAGTCAAACTGGACTTTATGCTTAGCCATACCCCAATTACCTAATTTATAATAAATATAATATATTGATAAATATATTATAAATATATTAGTAAAATAATAATATCTATAAATGATATTTATAATAAAACAATTTGAATTTCTATATTATCAACTATGCAACTCGTAAACTATTTGAAATTCGTATATCCTATGTGTTCTTTAAAAATCAAAATTGATTTAAGAATGATGCCCAAGAAGTTTCTTTGTCAAAAGAGTGTACATTGAAACTTGAATTTGATTTTTTTACATTATTGAAGAGCAATCAAAACATGTTGTTCATAATCACTGATATGATGAAATAATAAAAAAAATCTTGTGGTTAAGTAACTATCTTGTAAGTTTTTTGCAATTTATGGATTCTGTGTCTTTATTGATATTGAAAATTCAGAAACACAAATGGTACTCAAGTTGTTTCTGTGTTAAATGCTAAAGAATCTATCAAAACCTAATAAGGCATCAACAATATATAACATTAGTAAGTTTTGACCATATACTTGTTTCTTTATAGGTATGACTAGTTATGACCAAAGCGTTACTTTCGAAATTTAAATAATTGCTCAAAAGTTTCTAATGCACATTTCATAGATATGAGTATTTAAAAAGGCAGGTTTTGTTCAAAAAATTATTGAAAAAAAATTAAACATTTTGTAAGTAAATAGTATTATAAATAATTAATATAATTAGTACCAGTATAACCAAAAATAATTTGTTCAATTCTTAAATAAACAAAAAGCACATCACGCATTAGTACTAGATGCTCTAAATAATTCAAAATAGTTTTTCAACAATTTACAGTAGCTATCTATGATTATATTAGTTGTTTTTAGATCGATAATATTCAGCATTAGTTAAGCAGCTTAAGTAAGTTTTTTTTTGGCAGACATCATAGTGTATATACTAATTTTATACTACTTTGTTTGAGAAGCTATTTATTGGGTCGATTTCCTTGACATTTAACTCTGCCTCTGTTCTAGTTTAGATACGTTAAATATGCATTGCATATTGAATTATTTCAAATCTTCAGAAAAACGACTAAAATAATAATAAAATTAATCTATGCAATGACAAGAATTGAATTACCTAAAATATCAAAATTTCGTCTGATGTATTTGGCACAATGCAATAGAATTTGGTAGTTTGCATATTAATTTCTGTACCCAGTTTAGCTTAATTTTGAGAAACAAATGGCATTTTTAGTATAATATTAAATTCATTGCTAATTCCTGTGTTTAAATTACGAGTTATTTATTACAATGCAACTATAGGTTTATTTACGAACATTGTCTAGTTTAAAAGAAAAATAGCAGTAATAAATGTAACGATGTCGGACAACGAATCGACAACATTTCATTCTATCCCTAGGTATAGAAAAATAGTGCAAATTCTTATAAGATGTCGTAGGCGCTATAATGCTAGTAAATCTATATCGTCTCTATAAGAAACCATCAAATATCTCTTTCTCTCCCTAATTTAATAAAGTATCCTTAATAAATCCGAATATGGCCTCTTATGTTATATTATTATATTGGAAAGCAGTAAAACAGATCACGTATATGACATACTCGGCCGTAGGATTAGGATTTAATAAACGGAGGATAACAACGACCCAAATCCGCATATATATTCAGTACCGAACATATTGCGCAGAACAAAACTCGAACTGGATGGATACGAATGCGAAGCACCAGTAATTATGGAAATTTTTTGAATCACTTTAATATAATTGGAGAATAATCTAGGCACGTACGCGACTAGAATTATTATCAAATTGGATGTTGAAGAAAAATGATGGGGTATATTAATAAGAATCGAGCATGAACCGACGTTTTATTGAAGCCATGAGCACTATATATAATAAATATTATTTTAAAAAATTTTGTTTGAGAAAAAAAAGTTCAAATATCATAATAAGAGTCACAGATGAAATACTGTGTAAAGTCGCAAAAACAAGAAAATTACTGGCTGCGACTGTGCAACTCCTTATATTGCAAATAGAGTACAAGGATTCAACGTCAAATGCTAAAAGGCCAAGGACAAAGAAAAATGCATATATTATTATTAAATATTCTTAAGAAAAATTGTTTTGCCACTCTTTGTGTATTTGCTCTACTTGAGAAAATATATAAGAAAACAAACATCAAGAAAATGAACTTCGGTGCTTTATTGAGGCGTCAATTCCAGATACACAAAATTACTAAAATTTTCATGAAGATTCCTTATATATACGAGTAAACCCATGTTCACGTATACATGAAAGTTTAGCATAATTTTCCCTTTAAAGTTCGAAAGACCTTAGGCGACCAAACGTTAATTAGTTACCCTTTTCTGAATATTGACATGTATATTAAAGTTTTATGAAACTTGCTTATGAAACTTTATGTTTGCAAATACTAGAAATAACATACCATGAAAAATAATACAATATTCATGCATATGAGAGGCAATATGAACATTCTTTGTGGTTTAATTAAAAATTGTAGGTAAATAATATTTATCTCCGACAATATCTAGATTAAATTTTTGCTTCTACAACTTGCCTTCACAAAGCACTATACTTATTAATTGAGAGAAACATTTTTGTTTGTTGAAATTAATCATGTGATCTCAAAATAATCAATGAAGATTAATGTGAATAGCTGTTGATATTTTTTCTCAAATTTAATAATAAAATAAACATTCATTTTCAAATACACAAACTTGACCAGAAACAAAGTTTATGCAAAACAATAATCTTTTATAAAAAAGCTAGATAATTTCCTCCAAAAACCACATAGTCCAGTCGGTTTTTTGCTCAACGCATGCCAGAATTTTCGTACGACATGTGCAAAAACAAAAAGGTCAATGTAGTATTATACATAGACATTAACCTCATTTTTATATTTGTTTGGGTTGATGGAAGGCTATTAAATTCAGATATATTGCAAACCCCTTAGCACTTGATGGCGAGTAGACTCTTTGTAGTCGCAACCCCTCGTCTGGAAGAAAAACGCCATTATTGAATTGAGACGAGAAATGTGTACTCTGCCGAAAAGAAGGCATTCGCATTGGAAGTTGATGTATTAATGTGATTGAATTTGAACGTTTGTTGGATTTGAAGAAGATTGAGCATATAAACATGACGTCAAGTGTGAAGGAAATGATATTCAGCGAGTTTTCAGCTCGTCGGATAAGGGTTCAGAAGAATTAACACTGCAATTCAGAGATTTTTTTTGAGAAAAACGGTTGAAGTGTACTAATTTGCATGACTGAAATAAATAAAAAAATTAGATGTTATTAAAGATATATAATACTGAATACCTATTAAAACACTAAAACAATAGAAGTAAATTACGATAAGGTTTTTGTACAAGGTAGATCATCTTTAACAAATAATTAAAGCAAAAATTATTAGATAGTGTAAGCTCAACTGAAATTGTAAGTACTTTAAAGAAAACATCTATACTATAATAACTTAATAATAGTAAGTACTATTTGCCAATTCAAAATTCAGCTAATGCAATTCTGTATAATCTGTGTAGCCATACACAGATCTTTGAAGAGCAAATAACTTCCATCAAGCAAATGATTTAAATACGTTCTATACGATATTTTTGATGATTATTACCGAAAATATTTCATATTCATACATGTTTGATTTTATAATCAAACAATCGCATCATTATCTTTAATAATCGTAATCTTTGCAGTAGTGCCTAGAAACTAAGATTATTTGATTAGTTCTATTAGTAATAATACCAACCTTTTGCTTTCTCTCCGTTAGGCATTATTAATTATCCATTATCTATCAATTTTGCTATAACAATAGATTTGAATAACAGAAATTTATAGTGGCTGATCGTAATTGGCCTCATTCAAATGAGTTTGTATAAAATAAGATTTGAATAACAGAAATTTATAGTTGCTGATCATAATTGGCCTCATTCAAATGAGTTTATTATTTTAACAGCAATTGATCAGTTGCCATATTAATAGATTAGCGCATTACTAACTACCACTTGAATAACACGATTCACTTAAATCATCTAACGTATATCTTCTCTATTACCATGGAATAACATTAAACAGTCGATCTTGATTCGATTTGCAGTAATCTAAAATTTGCATATGTTATTTATCAAACTTTACCACTTAAGCGCGTTTCAATGTTCAATTATGCAAACGGTATTAACGATACATTAGATTTGCTCCGGTCTCGTGACTCCTGATGTTCCAAGTACTGAACTAGTACATTTACAAAGGATTACAAAGACTTAAATTATTTTGTGAAGAATAGGAACAATTAGAAGTTCAGATGGTGCAAATTTATAGGTTCTGTAATTTTATGTTATCGGTGTTCATAAATATCATCAACTTTTCTTGATTTGATCATTTTCTACAATCTTGTGAACAGCTCAAACTTATTGCTACATAATCTCTTTGTAAATAAGGTACTCTTCTTATGAATCTTTTAGACACACTAGTATCATATCGTTGTTCTTTTGTCCCGATATCTTCTATCGATTAAATAATCTTTAATTTCTAAAATATTTAGGGCAATGTTTATAGTACAATTTTATTTTACAAAGCCTTAGTATAATTTGATAAATTTATGACCAAATATTCCTAACATGTAATATATATTTATGAAATTAAAGTTATCGTATTGGACTCATGACGTGGCATTTTCTGGGAAGTTGGAAAAGTGGAAATTTGCAAAATATTTATAATTAGCGTAGAATTTCGACATAACCAAGAAATTTTACCAACTTCAAAAATTGTGAAGATAGAATTTGGAAGAGATAGAATAAACTCACATACACACCCATAATTTTCCAAACTTTGTCTCCAGAGATGTAGATTGTCTTGAAATGTCGAGAAAATTAGCAAGATTTTCTGGTGAAAACAAACATCTCTTATGTTGGTAGTTGATGAATCACGAGTTCAAAATTATAAATATAGAAAAAGACTTACCTTCATTTATTTGGTTGTGTTGTTTGTTTATACAGAAAATCATGTGAAAATATTAAAAAAATGCTAAAATTGAGAAGCATATATATATATATATATATATATATATATATATATATTTATCTCTTATTTATCAAAAGGGTCAGAAATGTAAATATTTATTTAGTCGTCGTTCTTTGTTCGTATCTAAGAAGACTTATTATCAGATTTCTTACCGAGCTCATAATTTTAATGAAGGCTTGGAATACTTCTCTTCTGTTTGTTAATGATTATATTTTTCATGCGGTTTGCTCCTGACGGCTTAATTAAATTAAATATTATGCCAAATTCTTCAAAGAAGCAACCGTTTCTATCGATATTATGAAAAGGAGGAAACGTGTGATTTTGCTAACGACTTACCGAGAAGTTTTAATGAAATATTTGAATGCATTCAATTATAAATATAGAGCAAATAATTGCCAAAGCACCCGTTGACAAGTATTTGATTTGCCTTTTAATGACTTCTATTTCCAAAAAATGTTTTCGTTCATGATCAAATGCAATTTACCAACTAAGTTGAAATAGCAAAAATATATATGGAGCAAATGCAGAAGAGTGATTGATCAGTAAAATTGTTGTTTTTAATCAAGTAACTTGAAATGAAATTCAACATATGATCGGACACAAGTTGTTCGAACTTCATATACGTACAAATGGCACTAATATACCTTACTTAAATCCCTTAAGACGCAATACGATAAATCGCATCTCATTATCTATTTATCATGCTTCTAAGATAATGGCCAGCATCTCTTGTTTTTGTGTAAAAATTTGAAGTCACTAAATCATAAATTGATTTCTTCTTATATGTTTCTTCGTCGTGATATTCAATAAGTGAGTTTAGAGAATTTTCGATTACACGAGAGTGAATGTGTCTCGAAAGTTGCACATGAAAGGACGAGGAGGGTGTAATCCGAGGGTTGATAAAAGGTTTTTTGAATTTGATCCCGAGTATTGTATTCTGAGATGCGGGATTCCATACCCTACTTATGTATTGTGAAATATGATCTTCAAAGAGAGTATTAGAAAATGTAATCGAGATATTCATGTAATTTGTATTTAAATGCAATAGGTACAGGTTATTTTTGCCATATAGTAATGATGGATATCACGCGAAATATCCAAAATTATTATTGCTTAGAAATTTCAATTTTAGGCTTTGCGTCCCTTAGCCTTATATAATTTCTAATTCACCGAAAACCATTTAATCTAAATAAATTATTAGTACGTGATGATTGTAAAAATGAAAAATTTCAATAAAATCATAAAGTAACAATATACATTGGTATTCTTAAATTGATTGATTGATTGATTAGATACTGATTGAATAAACGGACATATGAATTTGCTCCATATCCTTAGCATCAAATTATCATAGAAACACACCAAAGGTAATATATGAATAAAATTATTAATATAGTATAGAAGGATAGTGTGAAATTAAATTAATGTCAATTTGAGGAACTAATGAGGAATAAAATGTATAGCATTATAAAAAATACTTTATCAAAAAATTAAATTCATATAAATGTTTTTTTTTAATTTCCATATAAATTACAACCTTTTTCTCGAAGGACATCGAGTAATTAGTTTGATATTTAACAATAATTTTTAAAACGAAAACTCAATAGTTAACCGATATACCTTTGAATTAACATTTTATTTAATCAGTGATAAGTAATAAGCTCCGAATAAATAAGGCAAGAAAATTTAGAATGTAAATTATTATTAATTTAAACGAGAGTATGCATTAAAGATAATTAATAACAACGTAAAATGTAATAAGATTATACTCATAAAATACACTCACTATCTACAAAAATAGAATAAAATCAGATCGATGTCAAAAATAATAATTAAATTTATAATTTATTTAAATTTTACCATCTGAGGTATTAATATATAATTAATACCTCAGATGGAACGTTTTTAATCTGGATAAGCCTCATTGAATAAGAATCTATCAAATTAAAAGATTACCATTAGACTTCAATGAGAATTATCATGTCATCGTGTCAACGGAAATGGATGGCAATTTATTCCAATTACTGTATTCGTGATACTTTGTAATTAAATGATCATTTACTTCAGGAAACAAATCTACGTTTGGTGGTGATTTTTTATCTTGAAATGATCTACATAATTTTAGATAATAATCAAATCGTTAATCGAAAGGATTACAAAAAACCCTAAATAAATATATTTATAACTTCACGAAACAAATATAAACAAAGAGTGAACATAAAAGTTTATATTAAACCTTATAATAATTGTGAAGATTATTTGGAAATAAGTATTCTTTCAGTTGCCATTATAATAAAATTATAAAAATTGATAAAAAGTTTAAGAGGTTAAAAAGTATTGAAAAATGAGCTATTATATGCCCACATTTCTTAGATAAATATATGAAAACATTATTACCATGTTTTATACGTATATTGCTATATAATGCTACTGGTCCTGTGAGAGTGCTATTGGAAAGGTTTTACATATTTTATTATTGAATATTAACTTAAGCTTTTAGAAGAATAATACAGAATTTATACAAAATCTCAAAGAGATCTCAAAGAATATATTTGAAATATTGCGCACAAAGCAGCAAATGATTACATTTTAAAGCTTCACTCGTAAAATTGATATAAAACTGATGGTTCATGGGTTTTCTTTCTGTTCAGTCTTCCACTATCATCCATATAATGATGCTGATTAACTTTGCACATAAAACTATATAGTTTAGTCTATTTTTATATTTATGATAATCATGCGTTGTTCCGATTCAGGGAATTTATTGGAAAATTCGTTTATAATTTTGTAAGCTATTATTAATATTGATGAAACCTCAGACTGCAATCCTGTTTAGTTGCTTCGACTGCACATCTGTTCAAAACAATATATAATTCCAAGTTAGAATCTATAATTAGTTTACTCCCATTTGGATTTTCATCAATATAAATATTTATATGCATGCAAGCGGATTTGATTAGATATTCTATGCACCATTCGTCTAGCCAGGTCTCGAATTAATTAGCGTACTTTTCCATTTTCCAAAGGCACTTTTGGAAATATTTACGGCTTCCAAAGTTTATTAATTTTAAGGATTCAATTTAAATATGACTAAAAATTTTCATTCACATTCTTTAGCATCGGTATTTGATATTAAAGTACGTCGTAAAAGTTTATCAAAGGATTTTTAAACTTTATTTGTTTGAACATTCTTTAACCAATTTTGTTTGACATTTCACGAATTTTTTAAAATACTCAAAAAAAATCAATAAATTTATAAAATATTTTGAGGATTTTCGAAATAATGATAAACATATGCATATGCATATTAATAATTACAATGATAAATAAATTTCAATAATAGTAATAACAACAACGATAAGAATGATTTAAAGAAAATCTCGTATTACTTACAAAATCCAAACTACTTTAAACGATTAAACAAGGAATCTTATTTAATTTAAACTCTCGCATTAAATTTTCCTTTTCCGTTCTCTTTCGTATTTTGTCTTAGTTAAGTTGGATTTTTCTTTACCTATTTGATCTTCGTTCGAAAAGGATAAGAAATACATGTCACAACATATATACATGTCACATAAAACAAAACTAATTTTTGTTAATTAACTACTTATGTTCAACTTACAGCACAATAACAAACAAAATGATCTATATAAGTAGCAGTATATATCTAGTAAGTAATATTTGGCATAGAAAGAAATTTTGACTCTTTAAAAGAAATGCGGTCTATCGACAGTGGTAACGTAGAGTGCTGACTCAATGCATTTGGGAAACTTGTTCAAACAAACATACTTCATTTTTCAACCTTTGGACCGGTATAGTTTAGCTATGGCGACTCTCACTAACGTACCCTGGCACAACCGTACCCAGTTTCCTATAATTTACAAATGTTGCAATAATTCTATTTTTTAAAATAACAATAAATTACATTATATTATATATACGAAATTTTGATAATTAATTTAGGTAAAGAGATCAAAAGAAAACGTGAAATTTATTAACATATCATTCATTGGTAGTCCATAAAATTGTGTAAATTTTTAAAACCGATATAAAAATAAAATGAAAGCTGGTAGATGCCCTGTCCATTCATTTTCAACTCGAACATATAAAAATGTTGTGTTATCTTCCTTCTTTGATATTTAAATTGTCCGGGTAAATATTTTGATAAACCGAACCATCAAAAGCGGGATTTCTCCTATCGTTCGTTGTGACAGGCAGACAGCTCGGGGACATGCGCAGATTGAGTCCCGCGTGTTAAACTCGCAGATCGTGGGAAATTCAGAATAGAAAATGCTCCGGGAAATTCCATATCATGTTGGTACATTGTATTAAGGATTGATTGATGAAGATTTTTCAAAAAATAATAAAGCCTATTAACTATCTTCATAATATTTAAAATAGTATCAACTGTAATAGTTAATTTTATATACTTATCTCAGAGTTAGCATGTCGAACTCACATGCCGGAGATCCTGGCGTTTCCAAATGTAATAAGAGATATGAAAAATATCAGAATGTAAAAAAAAAGATTGGTATGTATAAGATATCAGAATATGTAGAAAATGAATTAGAACTGAGATGAGCATGTAATAGTTCCTGGCGTTTCCAAATGTGATGAGGAATATGAAAAATATCAGAATGTTAAAAAAATGATTGGTATGTGTAAGTTATCACAATGTATAGAAAATGAATTAGAACTGAAAAGAACATAAATTGTAGAAGAAGTAAGAAGATGAAGTTAAGTTAAAAAAAAAAACTTTGAAGAATAATAGGATTTAGATGAGGAATATAAGTTCAAGAAGTATGTAGTATAAGACCAATAGGCGTTGTGTTAATAAGAGGATAGTATGAAAAAACTGAAGAATGTAGTAGAATTGTAGAAATGCTTGTAAGCGAAGCCAAAAAAAAATATGTGGTGTAATGCACGTATGATAGGGAGAAGTTTATATGAGACAAGAAAAAGTAAATAAAGATATTAAAAAAGTACTTAAGCGATCTCCATTTAATTATTCATGTTTATTATGACACATGCCATAATAAAAAATCGTACTTGTACTAAATCCTATGCATGTGAATATGACATACTCGCATTTTCTCAAATTAAAATTTTTCAGAAAATAAATTTAAAATAATAAAAAAATGATTTTCATTAGTTTTTATAACTACAATTATAGAATAATAAAATAGATAAACAATGACATGAAGTTAAATTAATTCATGAGCGAAAAAAAATTAATCACAGCAGGCATGCAACGTCAACTAAACGTGACGCCCTAGTGTGTGGGACATTCTGCAGCCGTCAAGTATACTTGACGTGGTTAAATACCATATTAAAATGGATTGATATCCTAAAATATCATTTAGTAGAAGTATTGATAACATTAATGGCATCTTTGTACTAGTGAAAATTCCTTATATTTTTATCAATTCTATGAGTCTTTATTATATATGATGAAAAAATGTATTTCAGATTTAAAAGAGATTCGGATCACAAAAGAATTTAAGAGTAGATAATATATAAAAAGGCTAAGATTGAAATAAACGATGAACTCTTGCATTATAATAAACCTTTTTTGAATCCCTTGCCTTATTATATCAAAGCTATTAAATATTAAATTTGACAAATTTGTGAGTTTCGTGATGTATTATATATGGTATAATATTATACACATGGCTAAGATGAAGCACCATGCATTTATTTGATTTACATTGGGATCTCAGGTACACTATATAGTTTAACGTACCTACATCATATAATCACCTACATATTTCGTTTGAAAATGAATACACGATGTCGGTGCATATCATTATAAGGTATCATAATAATATTCTCCAATATTATTATAATTATAATTATATTATGATCATTAATAATTGTTAATACGCCTACATCGCAATTTGTTTATACAGCTGTGCAGATCGAGAACTTCTAAAGAACACATCCATTATTATTGTTAATGGTTGTTTATGACCATGAAACTTCATTTTCAAAATATTATTTTACGAACTGATGCATGTGATGTGAACTTAATGAGGTTAATACATTCTATAATTAAGACGAGCAACGATTTCAATATGCAGAGACTAAACATATTATTAATTTAGCTAATTGTTGATCGCCTGAAACTTCATGAACTGTTAGCATTGGATTATTGGAATATTTTTCTTCAAATGCCAAAATTTTTCTATGTAATTGTTAAAGAATAACTTGATAAATTTGAAGTAGTAGGATCATAACGGACACGAATAGTAATGAAAAACTCAATTCACATTTAAAAACTTAAATTGAGTAATAAAATTATAATAATATTGCGATTTTTTAAATATTATTTTAGCTTAATTCGTATAATGATTTCAACATTTTTATTGTCACAATTTTCCGCTTGTATGAATCGACTCAGCCACATTCTCATTAAATTGTTTGTCGGTCCATTTAAGCTTTTATCTACTTGGCTCGCTCGTCGGAAAATCTTCAGACAGATGATTTACTATTATTTTAATGATCTTATGCTTATCGCGTCATGATATTGGTGTCACAAAATATAGGACATATGCCAAGTTACAAAATTATCAATCTATGCTAAGTATCTTTATAACCTATAAAATCGCTACTTAATATTAAGCTTGTGGTATCCTACTTGGCAGGGTCTGAACCTATATTTATTTTTGTTCTGAATTACAGAATATTTGATTTTAAAACTCCTGTCGTCTTAAAAATCTTAGTTTTGTTGAAAACCAAATAAATTTCCTTATAGCCTGTACTAGGATTTTATGTCTGTTTGGAAATAGTTGAATGACGTAGGTCAAAAACAATCATTAATCTCAATTTGTTCAGCTGAGATTTATATCAGAATTAATGGTTGTCCTATGTCAACCGCGCAAAATGAAAACAAATATTAGTAATAGCTTCTATTTTCTAAATGTATTGAATCACATCACAATAGCTTTATTACTATTTATTTTGAAAATACAAGGTCAGAAGCTAACATTATCAGAAATAGTTCGTGATCAGTTCTTGTCTCGTTTTATATTATACATTATATTTAACACTATTTATAAGTTTACTCTCAATTCTCATTGCAGCAATTACGAATATTTGCATCTGCAATACTTACTTTATATTTATATGTTCAGAGATAATATTTAGAAATAATTATGATATAAATCTCTAGAGAATAATTCGTATCACTGAAAATAAGGTGATTTTTGGAAACGTAGCAAGTCAGAAGTGTCTTTTGAAAATTTGGTTTATAAGATTATTTTTTGATTGTGATATTGCAAAAACTGTAGATATCAACTAGTTGACAATGTCCATGCGCTTAGTGGTGTTTTTTATTTAGTTCCACTTATCAAAACATTTCTTTTCCCAATGTTGTTAGATCAGATTGCTCCGAGATATTGTTTGTATCATTAATGTTTGCAAGCAGTATTTTCACGTATGTGTGCTTTTCTATGTGTGCACAAGTAAACACGTGTATGTAAATAAAATTATCTATAAGTTCATGTTGGCTTATGTTGAAGTTGTATTGCACAAGTGGCAAATGGAGAGGTTCGGCCAACGGCCCCATCTAAATTTATCATTCCTAATGCAGTCTTTAGCATCTGTCTGCCAGGTATAATTCGCGTTGCCTTTTAGATTCACACGCCTTACCTTATTTCTGCCTCGTCTTGAGTAATGGTCGGAAGTGAAAACACTCTCCAGAATCATATTTTATTAAAATAATTTCTATATACGTGGAAGAATTTAACATACCGGCATTCTGATCAGCATTAATCTATTTGTTTCAGTTCTCTACGTATAACTCTTATAAATTATAATGAAAAATCATACATTAGAATATAGTCAGTTATAGTTCTTAATATCTATTGTTCAGTAATATCACCTTTTGGTCAATTATTTTTGTGCAATATATTTTTGCATACATTCTTGTATCACATATACAAAATAAACTAATTTAAAGTTAAATTTATATCAATAAATGTAATTTCAATTATAATAATTTATTATTTAATTTTTAATTTAAAGAATAATAATTGAAGTATCTGGAATGATCAATAAGCAATTCAAACGTATTTATATTGTTATTTGATAATAATATTGAGTTGTTTTTCCAACATGCCCCTTCAGTATACAATGTCCCTTTACTGCCGACTATTGTAAATTCCACAAATTCATTAAATGTCCTTAACTGAACAGCAGTAAATAAAAGAGATAATAATAAAAAAAATGATAATAAAAGTTAAAAATCTGTAATAACCACAATCAGTAAAAATAATAATATTAGAAAGTCACAGTGGCAATAATGAAGCTAGACTGACTAGCATAAGACATTTCTAAATATGCTTAGCAAAATCTATGTAAACCGAGTTTTATTGAAGATTGATTGAAATTAAGTGTAAAAACTGGTAAAATACTTAATACTCTTCAACAATAGATTTGATAATTTATATTTTTGCTGTTACAAGTTTGAAAAGTGCACATTGATGACATCGCAAATGTTAAATTTTCATTAATTATGTTGTCAATAAACAATCAAAATTTCATTTTATTATTTTGTAATTCTATAATTTATTATTTAGTACAATTTTTCAGAGTGGAAAAATCATCTTGTTGCTTATAGATACTCATCTTGTTGCTTTGTGAAATAGAATTTTTTTTTATATAAATAAGTCGTTAGAGAAAAAGAAAAAATAGAAATTAAGTAGATTAACCAAAGTTGGCAGAAATACATTTCTTGGCAGGAGCACAACAACGTGTTTTATGTGTGTACTAAATTTCATCAATCGAGTTATTTTTGAATTAAATTGCCACTCAGACAGAGTATAAAATTGATGATTTCTTATTGCTTGTATACATTCTTATTACTTGAAAATATATTTAAAAATTGAAATCTATAAACGGCACAACAAGTTTTTATAAAAATATGTTTGTGTAATCCAATTGGTACTTTGATAATGGATAAAACAACATCTATCTAACAAACAACTAACCTATAACACATTTAATAGCATTCAAATAAAAAAAATATTTGCAGAGAATATAGCTTCATATGCAAGAATATTTAATAAAAAAAATATATTTCAAATAGTGAACTTTACGCTCAATTATTAAACCACCGCTTTAAAGTATCGGAATCTTTGATTTAGCATAGTGTTTTTTATTACAGTATTTGTAAACAAGTCGATTTCCATACGAATAGAGTATGTTTTTCAAAGAACTATAAATAATTCGATAATGAAATTAATCCTAATTTAAATTTGGGAAAAGCTTATGCGCAACAATTTGATACATTGATTTATTGCGGATCAGATAGTATTACAAACAAAACTCTCATTAGCGAAACGATAAAGCTGTTTCATTTCCCGCGTCCCGTATCCCGCCGTTACGTTATTTGGCCTGGTTCCATACTATTTCGGGCTCGTATTATTGTATAATAATATAGAAACAGAAGGATCTGCATTTTTTTTTGTTCTATCACGAGACATACGGTGTCAGAATCCAATTGAAATAAATAAGACTATCGAATTTAATTGCGATCAATGTGAAAAATGAGTAATAGAGATCTCATCCTACGATAATATATTTCTTTCTATATTTTTTTTATTTTTAACATAAAGACTTATTTAGACTATAACAAATAAAAAGTTACCTATCAAAATAAATTTGTAATATGTGTTTGAGAAGATAAGTGATAAGACATGTGATAAGCTACCAGTAAATTATATTTAATATGAAACCGCAATAACAATATTATAGCAACAAATAATCGCACATATGATAACTTATACAAAATGTTATGACTATGTTATATTAAATCAGAAATAACACATCTACAGAAGATTTTACTCGTGCAGCAAATATAGAAAAGTATCAATTTTTTAATAAATTTTTAAGAAACAAACACATATGTAAATATATATGAAAAAAATGATACACAAATCAATATTTGAGCTTTAATATAAAATCGAACAACTCAACTACCTATCGCTGAATATATTCCAAGAAAAGTCATAATGACCATACATTTCAATCAGATTGGATGACCAGACAGATCGTGAAATTTTGATATAAACAACATTATATATATGAATATACATTTGTTTGTGACGCAAAAGAAAATCATCATTCTCTACAAAATAAAATGCTGAATCGCGATAAAGTAATGAACATCTCTTGTATACGTTTATTTAATTAATAATTTAAAATTAAAATTTAAATCAAATTAAGTCAACTGTAAAACAACCTGTCATCTAATTACGAGTCTGTTAAATCTGATTGTAATTGAAATACAGTCGCACACATTTCAATTTTGCAACTGATGATACGCACGTGTAACATGCATTATTTTCTTAATTAATAACTACTTTAATTGAAGAAGAATGTTGTTATAAGTCAGTTATTATATGATACTAACATTATTACTTTAAAATAGTATTGTAATTTCTTGTACTTCTAATGTATTTTGTTATTGAATGTTAAGGTTGCAATTTGTGCAATACATATTCTAAGTATAATAAATTTCATCTGATCATTTTTCCTTATAAAATATAGGGTATTATTTGCATATATGTAATATTTGTGTCGTAATGTATTAAAAATTATTTTGAATTTAAGATGAGTAGGGAGACTTTTTTCTGATCAGCAATAAATTTGTAAATTATCAGTTAGCTGAAAGAAAAGTAAATTAAATGGTAATGTAAATATTTGTTTACGAGGATAGACAATGTATGCAATGTGGGACTCAATGCAATAATGGAAACTTGTTAGAACAAACATACTTCTTATATCATATTCATATTTCTCCCTCTGAACCCTATCCAAATCAGTATAGTTAAGCAGTTATGACTCTCACTGCCGTAATCTGGTACAAGTATACCTGATGGCTTTCCTTACTAAATTTTAAAAAAAATCGAGGTTTTAGTTAGATATAAATTCCCAGTCAAAATAACGTACATTAAGTGATTCTTTTGAACGCATAACAGAAAAATAATTTGTTAACTAAAATCTTCCAGAAATCCTTCAAGCCATTAACAAAGTTTGCGCCCCGCTTGGCTTTTAACGCCTCATTACGCCCGTTAAGTAGTGTTTCTCTAAGCAAAATTAAGCAAATAAATGGGGACGAAACACGGGTGGTAACGCTTATCCGATCATTTCGCAATCTCAGAATTGCGTCTTAAACGTAACAAAATGTTTTAAACTAATTAACTTCATGTCCCATGTTGTAATAACTCCAGGAAACTTGCCCAATATCATTCTCTGCAACTCATTATTTAGTTTAACAACAAACTTTTATATAATTAATAATATTTTTAGTCAATTTTCGACATTTGGTATAAAATCTAGTGGTTATTAAAACTTTGATGCTGCGGTATAAAATAACTTTGACTATAAAAAATACATAACATACAAATTTTATTATTCCAGTTTATTAATATCGTGCTTAATTAAATATTTAACTGTATGAAATAAAACAACAATATAAATGAAAATTAGTTACGGGGCAATTATTTTCGTTTATGAATTACGAATTAAAAATTACCGGTGTCTAATTAATTTTTTATGATTAAATAACAAAAATACTATTAGGTTTTGAATGTAATTTTTAGCTAGTTTAACTCATAGTTTATGATATATATATATATATATATATATATATATATATATATGTATATAAAACAACAATATAAATGAAAATTACTTACAGTGCAATTAATTTCGTTTATGAATTATGAATTATAAATTACCGGTGTCTAATTAAGTTTTTATGATTAAATAACAAAAATATCATTAGGTTGTGAATATAATTTTTAGCTAGTTTAACTCATAGTTTATGATATATATATATATATATATATATATATATATATATATATATATATATATATATAGGATGTCCCGCATCTTGACATCAAGCCGAAACATTTGCCTAAAGTATTGACCTAACGGTCCTGAAAATTCATCCCACTTTGTTTAAGGATGATGAGCTTTTATGTGCAACCTGAAGTTTTGATGTTATTATGACAATTTTTTGGTTTTTGTGGTTAATTTTTATCAATTTTGTTCATTTAAACTTAGGATCCATAACCGTGGATAACATTTCTGGAAACACAGTAAAAAAATACCACAATTGCCCAAAGTATTCAAGAATTAGGACCTTTTGTTGAACCTTGGATTTCAATTTAATAAAATCGGTCGACTTTGAGAAGCTTTGTTTTAAAAAATGTAGCTAAGTGTGTTAGAAAGTATTATCAAAAGTTTGAGCAGTTATATGTAACCATACCATGCAATAAAATAAAGAGACAAATAAAGCAAATTCATTCACTAAGGGCATCTCCTTAAAGAGTATAATAAAATATGTGAACAAGAATACAATTAAATTAATAACTCGTATTATTGTAACTATAAAAAAATAATTTGGCATCGTCTTATAACAGTCACATTCATGCATGAGATGTATTCTTATTTACTTGGCAATCTTGTCAATACAACCGTCATTATTACTTAACTGTATTCGTCTCGTTATTTGCTTTCATCGTTTGGGTTTGTTTAAATTATTAATTGTTCGTTTGCCAAAGAGAAATTAATGTAGCCAGTTTAATGTTGCTGCTAAATACTTCCAATTACAAAGCACATACTAGAGATTTTTTATTAAAGGAACTTGAAAAATCGCCATTAATAAATACTGTGCAATAAAGTTTAGAAGGTGTGATATCTTTAAATACTTGAAAGCATTTTAATTAAAGATGGATACTGCTCGAACAAAGGAGTTTCTCGACTTGGAAAAGAAATTTGTAAAGTACTTTTGTCTGAAGTACCGAATTCCGAGGAAAACAGATAAAATCGAATTGTGTTGAGAAAACCATTTGATGACTTTTCGGAAAACGGCTTGATGATTTTTTTCTCTACTAAAAATTAAATAAATTACTTATCCAAAGGAGGAAAATGCAAATTAATGAAGATGAATGCATAAAGTAAATTATTGATATTGAAGTCTATAAAATATATAAAATACATACATAATAACGAACTTAAAAAATGCAGAACATAAAAAGCAATGAGTACCTAGTAATAACATATATAATAAATCGACAAATGTAGGTATAAAGTAAATTGAAGTCTTTAAAATATATAAAATACATACAAAATATCGAACTCAAAAAATGCAAAACATAAAAATAATGAGTGCCTAGTAATAACATATGTAATAAATCCAATACACGTATACAATATAACACCAATATTTTTAACTTCCCGTAGGGTAAGTTATTGTAATGGGCCGAAAATCGGAATTGAAAATTTTTACATTTCTCGACGTTTTGAAGGTTTCTGAACGTTTTGGCATACCTCAGAAAAAATGGATGTGTGTGTGTGTGTGTGTGTGTGTGTGTGTGTGTGTGTGTGTATGTATGTATGGATACAAATTTCCAGTCACGTTTCAGGACGCACGGATCAACCGATTTGAATGGTTCAAAAAACATTCGATTCCTATTGATAGGGAAAAGAGCTGATTAGTTTTTGGCAAAGGCAGGTCCAGCCGTTTCGGAGATACGAAGCAAGAGTGCAGAAAATAGAAATCGAATTTTTGAGAGAACGGAGTATCCGATTTGAATGATCTAAAAAACATTCAATTAGTAATGATTGGGAGAAGTGTTTATTAGTTTTTGGCAAAGGCAGGCTCAGCCATTTTGAAGATACGGAGCTAAATCTGTAAAAAATGGCAGTTTTTGAGAGAACTAAGCGTCCGATTTAAATGATTCAAAGAACTTTCTGCTTGTCTTAACAAAATAATTGATTTTGGAAAAAAAAATTTTGTTTCATTTTTTTTTTTTTTTTTTTTTTTTTTTTTTTTTTTTTTTTTTTTTTTTAGTTTTTTGTATATCGAAAATATTTCAGATTTTATTTTTAATTCTGACTATAGTTCTAATATACTTTACAAATAATTTCAACTCTGCAATTCAGTTTATATAATTCTTATAAATATTACACAATGTTACAATATTTATAATAATCTATTTGAAAACATTCAGTATTCCTCGAACATTTCGTTACGGTACGGGAAGTTCCAGCAATTTGCCTTAAGGCACGATGCCATAATTGCCTCAAGACAGAATTCCACTTACAGCTAGTTTTTATTACATTTAATGAGAAATTATACATAAATATGAAAGAAAGTTAAATCATTCATATATACTATACACGTATATTAATCATATATAATGTGAAATAATATCAAATCCTCACATGTACGATAATATGTTTTTTTTACAAAATAACTTGATAAGATGGGAATAGTAAAAATATTATATAAAATTCTGATATAAATTTTATTGAAACAGATTCCTTGTGAACTACAATTAAAATCATGCTAATAAGAACACATTATCGATGAGCAACTTTATGAAAGAATGATTTCATTTTCATACTTTGCTTTATTAATTTGTGTATTTTCATCTACGTAGTATGTTATTCTATTACGTATGCCACTACCTAATTAAATCTGCGACCTGAAAACAGCAACTAATTGGTTGCGGCAGTTCTCATGTTGCAAGTAAATACAACCCCGTTAGTGCCACACTTTCGTCAAATGAAACACATTTATCGTGAACCCCAATTAAAATCATTTGGCAATGATACCGATAATGGCATATTATCGATCATTTCTCTCCGCTTCTCTCCTAAATTTCGGTTCCTATGAATTTGTCGTGGGCCATTTAAGTGTTGTACGGCGCTGTTTTACATCGTGGTATCGTCGTCGTGTGTTTTGTCATCGATTTGTCACCGGCACGTCATGTCATTGCAGGTACGAGGGACGAGATAATACGCGCCGTGACGTCGTCGTATATCGATCGCGAAAATACCCAAACATTATTGGGATTAACGACATTAATTATTATTCATGCGATAATTGCTTTTGCAATTTTGTTTGAAATTGTTTTCTTTCTCGACATGTTTTCTGTGAGCATGCGATTATCAACTTTACCACGTGGCCCAATGAAAAATGAGACGAGTGATAGCTGTAACTATCTTATGAAAAAAGTAGTTAGTCTTATTCATTTACTTCTCGAATTTTTAGAATAAACGTTATATATATACTAGCAATCCGGGCGAACTCCGTTTCACCAGATGGTTTCATTTTATGTAACATTTCGTTTGGTGATTAAAAGATGAAGAAAGAATTGTCTGCTGTTGAAATTGAATAAAAATTTGCACAATACACGTGATTGATTTGATGGAAATGTAAGGAAGCGAATAACTTATTTTCTTACATTTTTTGCACAATTTTACAGTGAACACAATGCCGGTTTGTCACATGAAATTCATTGAGCAGATACAATGAGTAGCTCTCAAACAAATGAGTTACAGTCAATCAAAAAATATTAGTATGTAGTACATGCTTAGTACATTAAAGTAGTACATTAAAGATGACGCTGTATGTGGAAAAAGAAAAGTGTTTTCTGCTTTTTTGTTGAAATCTTACTTCAATTTTCTTTGCTATAAACCTTACGGAGTCCGAGACATTTCCAACAAATGCAAAATCGTCGAAATCGTTTCGTGCGTTCTGGAGTTATATCGTCAGGAAGGAAAACCCGACTTATTTTTATATAATAGATAATTCAAAATATAAATTAAAATAATTATTAATACTTAATATGATTCGTATACCATAGTGTTTTGTGCAGCACTCAAATTTCTGAGATCTCTATGCGTAGTATAATCTAACTCCGATATGACAAGATGTGGAGATGTGCGCGAATTTTATAAACAGATTAAAATTTCGTATTTTCAAAGGCGTTATTCAATTTACTATTACAATTTTCAAATTTTCTGTATATAAAAAGTTGAAAAATCCAGTTATTTTCCATTTTTTTAACACGGTAGTAGCCATATCAGTCATATGTGTTTGACGCCAAAAAGTTTTACATGAACCAGATCAGGCATATATGCCATCGTTAACTTGTTGTAAGACCACGTCAATCACATATGACCGACACTTACTATACTTCTGCATTAAGTTTCTAAAGCTTGTCCCTATCAAGAACAAAGCCAGAAAACTTCTTGGCTTACTATAAATGCTACATGTACCATCGATTCCTACGCAATACGTCTTCCAACAAAACTCATGTTTGAATGCGTCAGACATATAAGACTGACAAGGTTAGTCGAGAAGAAAATTCTATGGCCCATGTGAAATTTTTCTGATATTATCGTAGTTATCAACGTGTTAAAATTATCTTTCTAGATAGTTGTTTCCGTTAATTTTAAATATTTAAATTGGCAGAAACATTGCTTTAGATCGTACCAAGTTTGATCTAGATTGTTATATAAACTAGATTTTCTATAATCACATATCATTTGTATAAACAATTAATTGTAATACATTATACACATCGTGTAACATGTATTACATAATTTTTAAGTAATTATTCGTATCGATTAATTTTATCTTCTATTTTATGAAGAAAAAAAAGCGATTAGTTGTAAAATTTATATGACTTCATGAAATATTGATAAAACTAAGTCTGTATTTAACGTACAATAAATCTATGAATCAATTTTCTCAATGAATGTAACATTTCCTATTAAAATCAGCACAGATTTTTCAAAATTAATTACATTTTCGCTCGGTTCAGCGTCCCGATCATAATGCAGTTAATACTTTAGATGGATTAAAGTTTCACACTGCAATCTCCTATGATTTATTTAAAGAATTTGACATCGTGCTTAATCCAATTTAACTTGGAACAGTTTGGAAATACGATGGAAATAATTTGTAAGATGATTTAATGAATATTCATGTGCATAAAACAATAAAATATTGACAATGTTTCGAGCTGAATAATAATAAATAATCAGACTAAGATTTAAATCAAACTAAAATAGCTTAAATAGACTGAAACTTGTATACATTTTAAAATGCAAATTTTGCATAGCTAGTAGATATTTTATAATCGAAGCTTTCATGCATTCCTAGCATGCCATCGTTTAGTAAACTCTAATCTAAAGTGAATAGTTTAGAAATCAAAGCCAACTTCCAACTAATATTATCAAAATAATGTCACCCAAATACTTGACACCAAAAAATGTCCGTATACATAGCTTACATTAGAAAATGTTTTGCACTAAATACGTCAGCAACTAGAAAATACATAAAAATAAATTTAGTATCAAAATCAGTGAATAGGTTTTTAATATTACTGATGAATTATTATTTTATTTCATTATATTTACATGTGTATTAAGGTCATATAAAATCCTTAAAAATATCGACAAATCTATAAAACGTAGTTATTTAATTTACTGTTTTAATCTCTATTTGAAATTGTAGTGCTTTGTGTACGAATTCTACTACAAACCCTACATTGTGAAAATCGATTATGATGCTACAACGATATTACTACACTAAACTATACTCAGAATTTACTTTGACAATTATTAATTTAAATTGTTTTCCAAGAGAAAAAAATACTATCGGAAATAAGTTCGATGTTTTTATTAGATCTGACAAAAATACAATTTTTGTCATTCTTTTACAATTTTTTTTTACAAAAAGACTTATTGTAAAAAAATATTCATAATATATTTAGGCGCATCTGGAAAATGCGTTGAATTTGACTTGATATTCATATTAACATTGCCAGTCCAATTAAAAACCAATAACACGTAACACATTGTTTAATGCCATAAAATGATAGCCCATATCCGTCAGAATTTCATTTTCATCATAAACGATTACAAACTGAATATGAAACTGTGCCATGGTTGACAATAGCATTTCTGTATTATAATTCATTAATAGCGATAGCAGGTCTGCTCTTGAGGGCATGTTGTCGTTGGGAAAGGACCCGTCATTATTAACGATAGATACTCTAAATGACATACATGCGATATTATCAAAAAATTGGGAGTTACGCATTGTATGGGTAAGAAGTCATATTGGGATAGCTGGCAACGAAGCGGCGGATAACGGCGCCAAAGATGCAATAAATACAGGGACTGTTGCTGCGGATGGAATATCTTATAGAGACATAAAAAGATTTAACAGAGCAAACATACGGAACATTTGGCATTTGGATTTTCAGTTATCTATTAGAATTAAAGGTAAATTTTATGGTATGATACAAGGAAAAATTCCAGTCAAACCATGGTATGACGGATTTAAGGAGTGTCGGCCGTTTTACACAACATTGTGTAGATTAAGACTAAATCATTCTTACGCTCCGTTCTGCCTAAGCAGAATTGGGATCGATATCGATCCTAGTTGCTACTGCTTGGGCGAAGCGACTAGGGCGGATGCAGAGCACATCATCATGGAGTGTAAACGTTGGGAAAAGGGCAGACAAAAACTATGGGAGGAAATAATTAAACAAAAAATCTCCCTTCCAATTAATTTTATAACAGTGATGACAGATACAAGATTATATGGAGCTCTTTATATTTACATCAAATGTAATAATATAAAATTATAAATGCAATATACATAAAACAATGATATATATGTAAGAGATAGCGTAGATATTATGTAATTTAGTATATGGCTAATGTACCAGTTTATAAAGCCAATAAAATAATAAAAAAAAAAAAAAATAATTCAGAAAGAGATAATGTATAGATCGATTATGATCATGATTACTATGCTGGGCCACCGTTTCAATTTACATATATATGGGAAAATATCGTTTAGAATTTTCAATAATCGCGATAGTAAATAAACCAAGTGTAAAATATTGTTCCGGACGTCAAAGATAATGGAAACTAGGTAATGCAAATGTTCTATATACACTTTATTGATGAAGACATCAATATCCGTTACTTACTATCGAGATATTCTTTATATTCTGCACCTTATTTGAATCTATTTAAATTGATAAAAATAAAAAATTTATTGATTTATGTTATCATGTAGGCTATTTTTGAGATTATTAGATCACATGTCAAGTTTTAAGCTTTCAAGCAAAATCAAACTATTGATGTAAAACATAGTAGAGTCTACTTATGCTTAGGTAAGTCTAAAATGAGGAGCAATAATTGCAATGAAATGATGATAAGATATCATATGAAAAAAATTAATACACTGTTAAAGTAATAGTGTTTTTACGTGTTTTTTCCGAATTCGGTTTACTGATCGGTTTACTCTCTACTCGACAAAGATTCTATACAACAGCTAACCTATTTTTCACGCGTATTCCTAAATCCAATTTGAGTGTTATAAATTATTGATAATTCAGAAACGTGTTTGCTTTATATACACATTCGTATTCCTTGTGTAAAAGTGATGGAAAAGGATTTGAATACACAGACTTAGTTGATTGAATGCCTGTTAATACTTTTGCTATTCGTCACAATAACTAAAGCCGTGCTTTTAATTTAGGAAAATATTTCTATATTTTTATATTAATTATTAATGTTTAATATAATATTGAATCAACTTGCGTTTACATTAAACTCGGAGGTGTTCATGGCCAGAGCAATCACAGAGTTATCGGAGGTAAAATCCGCATTTTGAACCACCGGACATAAACCGGTAGTTATACTGATTTTTACTTGGAAAATACATGAATCAAAATATATTTGATTAGTTGAAATTATGTTAAAATTTATATAGTCAGTTAAAATTTATCATGATTAGATAATGAATAAACCACAATTGGTTACGTTCACTTATAAAAATCCATGCAGTTAAGTAGTGTTGTTACAACAGCTACATAATTTTTGCAATTAGTTCTGGTTGCTGCTTAAGAGCTATCTGAAAAATGAGTTTTATTTTAAAATAATCTTTTGTCATTTGGTGATTTTTTTTTTTTAGCTATACATCCCATTCTATTAAGCGTATCAGTATTGAAGTGATATCGATCGTATTACTTCTGGTACAAGGTTATGACGAGCATGCAGTTTTTATGTCAATGAAGTGGACTTAACGACCTGAAAATGTAGAAAAATAGTAGTGTGTTTTCAAGTATTATTCGTCCTACTTTGACAATTATCATAATGTAGTTATACTATTTTATTATGGTGAAATTGACGATATTTTCCATAGGTTTCTTTCAAAATAAATATTTACCAAACTATATATTTACACAAAATATCATAAGTAATAGTATGTAAGCTTTTAAATATTGTCATCAGATACATAATTTTATACTACATATTTGTATTTTGGTATATATATATATATATATATATATATAAATGCACCGTTATTTTAAAAAATATATAGAGCTCGAATTTTAAAAATTACCAAATGCGTTAATTATTGTTATATTGGCTTTATTTTGGAAACCGATTAGATTAGAAAGCTTATAAAGCTCTGGAAAATGATATCAATTGAAAGCAAATGCATATTGATAATCTCAACATTTGCATCTAATTCCTCAGAAAATGAACTACATTGAATAGCAATTTCATTGAAAATAATCCGAGGATATAACAAAATCGATACTTTCACGAGTTTTCGTACTAGAAGGAGCCAATGGGTCACTTAATTATTTAAGGTTTTGTATCCCGTGAACCCGATAATGTATATACGTATATACATCAAAACATACATAAATTATATATATCACGATATATTGTAATGCTATAGAAAAATCTGTTTCATTCATGTGTAATTTGCCTAATGCTGAAAATATTTTTGCGATGTGAAGATCCAGTAATGAAACCAATTTGATATACCAGTTATAAAGAGACTAGATATAATCTCTAAGAAAAAGTTCATCTAGCAGTGCTATGGCCATTTTTTCGAAAATTCAGAATATGTTAATTAAAATATTCAGGTAAACATATTCGAAAGTATTCAAGTGAGCACGGGAGCGTGCATGTTTACATTTAATTTACCATGTTAAAGAATTTCATTGTACTTCATTATACAATAAAAGTGAAAAATAATCAGAAATAAGTACATATAGTATATTGTCTTTAAAAGCAAATGTTCTTTTGAAAATATTTAAAAACAAACACACAAATCGTTATCGTTCACTAAGATAAAGTACTGTCGACTAATATGATAATTGTAATTAATGATAAAAAGTCAAATTTAAAACGACTATCTTAATAAATTGTTTTTCAGGCATTAATAAACGTAAAAAAAAATCCTTTAGGAAATCGCTTTTTACCTATAGGATATAGAAATACACCGAACACTATATAAGACTGGAACTCCAGAATGAGATATATCTGCGCTCTTACTGAATATCTTAACAATGCTTTTCTTGTTTCTAAATTCTTATTGAAGAAGAATAAATTCGTTCCTTAATAAAAAAAACACGGCTTCTGTAAATACTAGTCGATACGTTTTCAATGTATATATAATACGTATATATCAGGGTGTGTATGTGTTCGAAACGTGATAAGTGAATTTTGAAATATACTATAAAAATATGATATAAACGAAATTCCTGGAACGTTTATGCATGAAATAAGCGACTTTCCAACAAAGCTAGTTTATATAAAAAAGCTTCAACGCGCCCAAATTTTCAATTACATTTTATATAACTAATACGTGTTGTTAATTAAGAAGAGCAATATCGCAATCCGTGATCAATGATTCGATATCGATATCGATTTCTTCGTATTTTGCTCAATGCCATCGTGGAGACTCCGCAAATAACATAATCATCATGCAGCGCCGTTCTCCGCAATTACCTCTGAATAATCCATACGTGTTCCTTACTTGTTAAATATTTTACAAGTACGCCCCGTGTTTCATTACTGTAAACGGTGTCGGACGGTCGTGCCTTTTTCATATTACTGTCCCGGTGCCCTCAATAAGATAAAAGTTTGTTGTCGAACATACAAGAGTAAATATTCACAGAAAGACACCAAGCATTTAGCTTAATCTTCAGCTCCTATTATCAGGAATAGAAAATATTTGTTTACTTAAGTGAGAATTTTATACTATAAATTTATTTTGTTGACAAGAGAATAGAAGATTTATATACTTTTTATATAAAAAGTAGTTTCTTTTTAATATAATCAACAAAATTTTCGTAATGCTCGGCTTTTGAAATTCCATTTTGCAGTAGCATTTCATTTTAAAAATATATTCCTGATAATATCTGAATGTATTAAAATGATGCTTTTAAAGATGTAAAAATAGATTTTGAATCACAGTGGACTAGGACTTTTGTTGTGTATTTCTATACTTGGCTTAAGCTTGAATATATTCTATATTAGTTGTATGGACACATCTATATTTAAGCATAAATTCCTTAAAAATAACTTTGAAATATGGTACTTTAATTATATTTAACTTCCCGTAGGGCAAGTTATAGTAATCGCAAAAAAATCGAAAATGAAAATTTTTATATATCTTTACGTTTCAGAGGTTTCTGAACATTTTGGCATACCTTAGAAAAAATGGATGTATGTGTGTGTGTGTGTGTGTGTGTGTGTGTGTATGTATGTATGTATGTATGTATGTATGTATGTATGTATGTATGTACGTGTGTGTATGTATGTGCGGATACAAATTTTCGTCGACGATTTCGGGAACACGGATCAACCGATTTGAATAATTCAAAAAACATTTGATTCGTATTGATAAGGAGACGTGCTGATTAGTTTTTGGCGAAGGCAGGTCTAGCCGTTCCGAAAATACGGGGCAAAAAGTTCCGAAAACGGTAACTCAGTTTTTAAGAGAACGGAGCGTCCGATTTTAATAATTCAAAAAACATTTTACTTGTATTGACAAGATGAAGAATCTATAAAATTTTCATGAAGGTAGGTCTAGCGGTTTTGGAGATATGGAGGAAAAAGTAAAAAAACGAGCCATTTGGCGGTCAAAAATGATCATTAGACATATGCACATCAAATTATCAGATATTTTATAGAGATTTTAACAATAAGTATACATTTTGTTAACATTCCTATGGGTTCCGTACCAATGCTTATGCGTTAGACAGCGGCGCGGCGCTTACGCGCTTTATATTTTGTCCCTATGCAGTTAAAGCAGTACGATTGCTTTGAAAAATAGTTCAGATCTTCCAAAATATGTCAAAATAAAGAAAATAAATTTTTTTTTCAAAAAAAAAAAAAATAAAAAAAAATTTTTTTTTCAAAAAAAGTAATTTTTTTTCTAATTTATAGTAAATTTATTTCAAAAATGTTAATCGTTTTTAAAAAAATAATAATTTTTGGTACGGGAAGTTCCAGCAATTTGCCTTAAGGCACGATGCCTTAATTGCCTTAAGACAGAATTCCACTTACAGCTAGTTATTTTTTTAAATTGTTGCACAAAATAGTGCAAGGCGTCTCCACCGTAAATATATCTAAAGTCAATAACATGGTTCGTATAGAGAAAAAGTTTTACGTCGAAATTAATAACATTATTCTATATTGTTTAATGTTCTATGTTGTTTAATTCAATGATATCTAAATTATAATTTATGTTATAAATTCTTCTTTGCATCGGTAAATTTAAAGCAATCATTTGTATAGAAATTTACTGCATTCCTAAGTTATGTTTTTCTTTATACACTTGAAAATTTATCGTTAAAATTAATAATATAATAACGTTCTTATAATGGCATTAGTTAAACAAAATATTTTAAATAAAAGTTTATGAATAACAATTAAATTATCGTTAAAGATGTGCTTGTTATAAATATTTGTTTTTGTATTCATCTGTTTCTGTAAAGAAACATAACTAATTTATTGTGGACAATGTATGACGTACTAGGGAAAACATGTAGTGGAACTATTAATCACAATATCTTCATCGTAAGACAAATCAATACGTCCGCTGCATTCGGAATAAAAATAACTATGTGTCCCATATGTCATATATACAAATGATGGCGACTGACGACACGATATTACATAACGAAAAAATCATTTATTTTTAGCCATATTACATAAAGTATATTTGATTATTAATATTATAGTAATCGCTCATAAATAATAATTTATGGAATCTTTTTTCTATTATTGACAAAAATAGTGTGAAAAATAGAACATATATAAAGATATAATATAATAGTTTTATATAAGTATTCAGGTTTAATACAGGAGTATTTTTGCAACTTACAGAACAAAACCAAAAAGCTTCTACATATGGTTTTGATGAATACTAGACGTCTCATAGATTTCTTGGCAATAAACTAAGATCTCAAAATTGTTAGGCCAAATATTTATGTTAAAAATCCAAATACTTTCGCTACATTATCTATTTACTGTAAGTCTAGCAATTTTTGGCAACAAGTAATATATATTTATATATAAACCCATATACAAGCAACGTCACCTAGACGTACTAATGTATATTTATATTTGCTCTAGTAGACTTATCGTACACAAAAACATCTAAATGTTTGCATTTATTATAATTTAGGTTTTCTTTACAGGCGTTGTGCAGAACATGCGGCTAATCCAGTTTTGTTCGATCGATTTGTTTCAATGAAGAAACTACGATGAACTTCTTATAACAAACAATAGAAATGCAGGTCAGTAGAAACTTTAAAAATAAAATTAATACTGTCATATACTATCATATTCATGTAGTATTTTATAATTAATTTTATAATTATGTATTATATATTTTATAATTTTCTACTTCTATTCATTTTTATAACGTTATTCTTATGAAATTTCAAGGAAGTGTTCAAAACAATCATTATTAATGAATCTTTGCTGATGGACAAAATAATAGCAAGAGTACGTTTAGTTATTTCGGTTATTCCGCTCGTAATTGTAACACTGCCAGAATGAATAATCATATTTTTCATCTTTTATGACTTAGCATAAGAAATAAATATCTTAATTTTAAATTTGACCGTTTCTTTGATCCCAAATATTTTTATATTCCAGACAGTAAATTACATTTTAATGTATGGACCGTCTACACATAATAAATAAGATGTGAAACGTATTTGAGAGTACTTTGTTAAAAAACTAGTTTACGATCAAGAGAATGTTTTTAATTAGTTCATATAGAAAAGTGAGAATAGGATCATAAATCACTAATAATAAGCTTGATGAATAAATTCAAATTTTATATAATAATAAAACTTTAGCACATATTTTTCCACATATGCAAATGTATTCTATTACTCTTGTGTGATGGTGAAAACAAATTTTATATATATATATATATATATATATATATATATTCGTGGTGTTCTAAATATTAGAAAACACTTTTTTTTCGAGAGAAATACAGCTGTATTTGTTTAGCAAATGGAGAAAGTGACATCAAAACTACATTGAAAAATTATATAAACTTTTCTCAACTAACTCATTTTGATTGGAATCGTGAAACTAATAGAATAAGTTTGCAGTAAAACAAATAAAGTTCATTTTAACAAACAGAAACAATAAAATAATTGTAAATAAGCAGCGTACGTTGCTAATAATGTTTAAAGCAAAGTGAAAATAGTATGAATTTGCTAATTTTAAATTTTCTCACAGAATTTATTTGCTTGAATTTAAAAATTCGTAAAATTTTAATTTTTTTTATTATAATATTTGGTAATGGTCGACTAATGTTTTGCGCGAGACAGTATTTATATATTTTCAACCACATGTGTACCGTGCGGTTAACGACTGATAAATTTCTAATGACATACGATCAATACACACAATGTGTCAGTCATTGTAAATAAGAATTTAGGTCATATTGTTTTCTACCAATGCAAAGCTTCTTTGATTTACACAGCATTTGAAAAACTAAAAATTGATTAATTATGAATAACATTATCACTAATCATGATATGAGAGCACCGATACAAATAACCTTGAATATGAACAAAGAACTTTGAATGGCTGATTCACATATAATATCATAGTACATATGTGCTTCTGGCTCTATTGTTTTATATTTCCGCATTTTTATATTTCATAATTAATTTCAAATTGTACGTTGTATTTTATCCATCAAGACACGGCTTATTCAAACGCTTAATTGAAAAATTAATTTGGTTCAAAAGATTTTAAAGGTTTTTTTTCAAATAAACAAATTGAAAAAGAACATTTTCGTTTTATTGCTTTATTAATTTTTGTGATGATTCGGACATTTTCAAATATAACCAAAAGAAAACGTATTTAAAAAAATATATTTTGAAAAGCTTCTCATATAAAATATTATGTTATTATAATGAGCTTAAATTGTACATACTGTGTATTCCATGATACAGTTGTTGATAAATTCTCATATTTACAA
Source organism: Ctenocephalides felis (assembly GCF_003426905.1). Taxonomy (NCBI): domain Eukaryota; kingdom Metazoa; phylum Arthropoda; class Insecta; order Siphonaptera; family Pulicidae; genus Ctenocephalides; species Ctenocephalides felis. The sequence goes on along the minus strand of NW_020537758.1, from coordinate 23,387,735 downwards.
ACAGCCCATGAAAATGTATCAAAGCTTTACCCATTTATATTACCCATTAATGTATCTAACTAGTAATTTGTTTGATCACGACACTGGGCTAATGTAATAAATTATAACAAATACGATTTAAAGTTATACATAATAAGATAAAGCTTTTAGCTAAATATATAGGTATGTAAAAGGTATATAAAAGTGTATGTTGGAGTTGATATCAAAGTATATATGCCTACTGTGGCAAATATTTTTCCTCTGTTACACATTTCCCATTCAACCACTTTCAGAAAATGCTTCAGTGTTAATGTACACGATCACGAACACAATAATAATAATAATAATAATCGCGTGTGCTCAAGACCGACATTGAGCATGTGTAACCTTTCAAAGATAGAGAGAAATACATTTCTGTTTTATTGCACTTTAAGAATAATATATTACTCATAAAAAACTGAAATTGCAATTGAGAATATAGGAACGTTATGATGAATTTAGCGCATGTTTACTTATAGATATATTTATATGTATTCGCTAGCTCGTAAATGTTAAAATTATGAAATAAATCAAGCCTAGTCAAAACACACTTATAAAGTAATATGAAAACTTGTACAGATTATAGCAGTTTTGTAGTTTTGCTTATTACTTTGTTTTATGAGACTAGTAAAGCCATAACGTGTCAAATTTTAATAAAAATGTAATTTTCATGAAACTTTTTATTATATCATAAATTGTTTAGTCATAGATATATTTATTAAAAAAAAACAATGAACATGACAATATTTTTGATAAATAAATCAAATCTAATAGCAACAGTTGTTAGGTTCTAGTGCATAGCAAATAGGTATTCAAAGATGAAACTACATAATACATATTTAAGAGAACTACGAAATTTGTTATGTTTCCTGAAAATTCTACCAGTTGTACAATAAAAATCAATAAGATTAAAATATCAAAAATAAATGAGGGACAGAGGTCGGGTCGGAATGTAATCTTAATGTAAGTATCGTCCCTCCGAATCGAATTAAAATCTAGCTTTGTGTTTGTGCATTCGGTGGTGGTTAAGATTAAATTTAGGTCCCTACATCAAAAGCAATAATCGTTCAAATACAAACAAGATTACATGTTGGATGCTTAATTTAAATGCTTTAATAATCATCGGAAACTTACTGATATCAAATATATATTAAGATCTTTAGAAATATGGGATATGATCTGAATTTTACATAAGCCAACTGAGTCGAAAACTTTGTTTCGGTATTTAAATGATTTCGTCCAATCAAGTGCAAACTCTCTTGGAAATATCAAGCACTTTGGCGTGGAAAATTGTGTTTAATTTTATTTATATTATTAATTTAAATCATCTAAAGGACTGGACTAATATCAAGCAGTAGTGACATCGGTTTTTGCTTGAAAATATAGATAGCAATATGTTTCCAAGTGAAAATATCCTTCATCCGACATGGCTGCATCAATAAAATATTCGCCCTATTACATAAACTTTAATAATAAAATTTATCACACAAAGATGAGGCAACTTTTTGGGTTGCCATCTGAATAACCGACGTAGTATTAAATCAAATTATACCAACCGCTTATAAGACTTTTATTCTGATTGCTGTTTAAAATGAATTATATTCTTTTTAATTACGAACAATGTTTGAGTACAAGGTGATACACAACATAACTATATTTTTGAAAACCAGAATATGTTTTTATAAAAAAATGTAAGTGTAATATTGAATATCAGTAGTATTCATGAATACAATGTAAAAAAGCATAACAACATATTTTTCAATTACGATTTACGAAAAGCTATTATTTTACAATAATTGAAATATTTTGCTGAATGACACATCCATCTCATATAAATTCAAACCGCAATATATATCACACAAAATATTTCACACAATAATGTGAAACGTAAACAATGTGGCAGATTTTGTTATTGATGAATGAATAAAATGATGAATATAAATATTAATTTAGATATTTTCAATAGATAAAATACAGGTGACACATGTGTTATATAAAATTTTATTCTATTAAATTTTGCATCATGTTTTAAGTTGGACGTTTTTATTTTTATCTTGATTTAAGGAATTAAATTTTTTCAGATTATTTTAACATTTATTGGTACTTGTGTAACATTTATGCTGTGATATTTATTAAACTTGTTTTTTATCACATTAACAAACTTATTCTGGATAAAAGTAGCTTATAGCAATATTTATAATATATGTGTAATAGGTTACTCTGTGGTAACATCTATTTATACTTTTTCATTTTATTTTGTTATTTATAAATAAGATTTTAAATTACTGATATATAATATATATCAATAGAATACGTCGATATGTAGTACAAATATTTTGCAGAAATCTATTATTACGTATAAAAAATATGTCAAACTAATTAAAACAAGATTAGATGTTTATTCGACATAACATAATTAGCAAGTCAAATTCGTTTTAAGAGGTCGTTTACCGAAAAAAATTATCATTTAGGTAAATTGATCTAATATAAAAAAATAATTCTTAGCTATTTGTACAAAATGTTAACAGACATATTATACTTGAGTATTGTATAGATCACAACTATTATGTTTTTGATAAAATAGAGAAAATAAAATAAAAGAATTACTATAACTTTATGGATCAAAATATGTTCTCTATCATGTTTCATTCTCATAAATAATATGAGAATGTAGCCTCATGTTTCTGCCATTCTCTTGGGCATCATCTGTTCCGTCTTGAGAAGTTAACACAGCGATATATCGCGACGATAACGTTATATTGTATTGAGTAAATAAACTTTATACATTCCATACCAATATTTATATTATATGGTTTATTCTATGTCGAAAAATCTAGTTATCGGAATTATCCAAGAAAAGCAAAAAACCAAGCGGGGGCAGCTAATAGTGTTCTCTTTTAAGACACAATTGTGTAGTTGTGCACTATAATTAATTTAATTACAAATATAAGTTTTGTTCAGTTTTAGAAATAAACAGTTTAAAATATTATCTAAATCATAATTTGATTATATACATCTATCGAAAAGTTTATGCAATTAACATTAAGGCAAAATACCACCAACACCTAATTTTATACCAATTTGTTTTGAACGTGTGATCAGTTTATTAAAGTTATTTGGGTTGATATTTAAGATATAACAGAAAAATTCCATTATTCAGTCGCACATTTCTAGAAATTTAAGGAGCTTATTTACAAGTAGGCCGTAGTGACGCTTTATCTAGAAAGCTTTTACTTAGTGGTTGAAAAGAAGATTTGTGCCTGAACAAATATTGCAACTGTATACATTTCATTCGAGATTTAAAAAGAATACTGTGATTTGATTCATCCATCAATAAATTCCTGGTCAAAACCAGCAGTGTTAAAAAACAATCGTAAGTAAAGTAGGTGTAAATTTCATTTTGCCTCAAGCCAAGTTGCAAAACAATTCCATGTTGGTTCAACAAGACGTCAGAAAAGAATTGACAAATAGGATTTTCTAGCAAAAACAAACTTTTGCTTAGTTAAATTAAAAATTATATATCAATCACGTGCTTTTTCATTATGTATACCTGCACAAAATTATGATTAATAGATATAATAATAATATAATAGATATTTGATTAAACTTCCTTATATATGACGCTTCTCATATCATAGATTATATTTCATGTTTAGACAAATGTATCGAAACCGTGACATACGAGTATAATATTGTTTTACTAGTGAAATGATTTATGTCAGGATTTACGATTGAAGAAAATTCCCAGTAATAAATTTAAAAGTTATGTTGTTTGTATTGAACGATTCAGAAAAGGACATTGACATATGAGGCATTAAAAACATCGATAAATTTGACCAAACCATGAAAATGCGAATTACTTATTTTGTAATCAGATAAAATATGCATAAAATGTTTGAAAAATATTTGTAGCACAGAGTTTAAACAAAACGTTATTATAAAAATAATTAAGAATATGTGTATATTTATGACATGAAGCAGATTGATTCAATTTTGAAGCAAAATCAAATAATAAAACAAAAAATTAATGCAATTAGCAAATTATTAAGTCGAAAAACTTTATGATTAGTATGCAATGGAACTATACTCTTAATAATATTCGTGTTATAAAATAGAGTCAACAAGAAATGGTTTTTATTATTTTCTGTTTCTCTATACTGATATTGTGTATAATCTGAGGTTTTTTCCATAATATTCATAATAGTATTATTATCATATCAAATGTTTTTATCTACTTTTCAGAAAAAACGTGCTTTTAATGCAACGAAAAATAATATATTTAAAAATTTAATATTAATAAAGTGGATGGCCAATTTTAGTCAAATTTAGAAAGCAAATATTGAAGAAATAAATACAAACTGATTTTTATTATAACTCACGCGTATTTATTCTTATTTATGTTTAATATTTCATTATTTTATATTGCCAGTTTTATGATGCCACAGATTATATAATATACCTCACCATTACGACTTTCAGCTTATAACGAATGTTTTCATATGTAATTATATCAGATTTGTAATCTCATCTCTGTCAAACATTAAAATTCTTCTTCTTCGCAATATTAACAACATATCATATCTGTAAGTAATCTAAAATACTGCAAAAATATATAAAAATATTCAAATCGTGTAATAAAAGCTACAAAAGCTCATAAAGTATTAACTACATGTTTTAGCCGCATTCTACATTTTTAGGCGATTATACGAAGTATTTAAGTACTTCGAAGTATTTATGCCAGCCAGAGCAGAAAAAGCCCAAATTAATTATGCATCCGATTAACTTAATTTCTGGACTCCCGTTTTTCTCATAGATGCGAATCTTTTGCAAAACTTTACTGGATTTATAATTTTTATATGCGATTTGTGTCTGCTTTTAGTAATATATATAGCATCCCTAATAGAATGAACTTAGATTACGATAAATATTTGTGACGTGTTAGGATGATAATTATGTGTTTGCACGGTGAAAGTACAACAATGATTTTTACTATAGTTCATGACGTCAATTTTGCGGTAAAATAGACGATAAAATAGCTTTGTTATGGCAACGCTATGTTATTTTTGTTTCTTGGTACTAAAAACTGTAAAACTGCTATTCATTTGCTTTGAGATCAGGCATATCGTAGATATAAAATAACCTACAAAACGTCAAAAAGTAATATCATTACTCATGTTTGTGATGAGCATTTATAACATATAGATTTATGTGTAAAACGCCTGATCGCAAAGCAAATAGAGAGCATTTTCACAGTTTTTAGTGCAAACCAAGTATAACATAACGTTCCCATAACGGCGTTATCTTACCGCATAATTGCCCCCCCCCCATATTTATATATTATATATAATTCAATATAATAATGCAGTATACTTTAATTTTTCAGTGGAAACATTTCTGGGGCACGGTGAAGTGGCGGGCCCGCTGAGGACCGGGGAGCGCTGCTTGGTGGCACCCATGGCCCCCGGGGCGCCCGGAACCCTCGCCGCACTTTCGCCAGACGCCCGCTTCCGATAATATGTTGCTATGGGCGGCGCTGGTGTTACTACTACACGTTGGATTCGCTAGTAAGTATTTACCTGATCCTTTCGAATTTTCAAAATAATGATCGAAATATGTGCGCATGCATATGTAATGATCCGAATAATAAAAAAAACAAATCGTTTTGATAATAGATTATTTGGCGTTTACTGAACGTTGTTGAGACTTCAAATTTTTTTTTCTTTTTTTTATTTAACATAGTTTTATTTAGCAATCAGAAATACATAAAGATTCCTATGAGCTAAAATGACAATATTTAATAGCGATGCCTAAGAAGAACTCCAATGAGAACTTCTCAGTTTTACAATTAATATGATATTATATTAGCCCTAATCGAAGACTAAGTCTAAAGGCCATTGTCGTTTCAATCTCCTCATTCCAAAAAGTTGAGTAATGTCAACTATAGAAGGGTTCGAATGTGAGTCCAGTTTGCGTTTATATTTTTCCTTAAATTCTTTGAACGTTAATTGCACCGTTTTCATGTTGAGGTCGCTGTGAATGGTTTCATTTGTCACGTACCACGGCGGATTAAGAATTGTACGTACAATTTTTGACTGAGTTTTCTGCATTATAGCTATATTAGATTTGTAAGCACATCCCAGAGCTCGATTCCGTAGGTCCAGATTGGTTTAATAATTGATTTATATAGCAGCAACTTATTTTCGACAGAGAGCTTAGACTTTTTACGCAGTAGCCAATCAAATTATTTCATTTTGATCATTATTTGCTGCTTTTTTGTTTTTATATGGCTTTTTCAAGTAAGTCTGCTATCTAAATGGAGACCAAGATATTTCACTATGTTCTGCTTCGGAATCTGGACGTAATTTAAATAAATTGGAAGTTCACGTACCCTCTCTCAGGGTAAATGTGATATGAGCTAATTTGGTTTCATTTATGCAAATCTTCTATTAGACTTCAAAAATATAATCGAGCATGTACGATTTATTGACAACATAATTCTATCATGCTAGAGTATTATAATTGACCATATCAAATTTTTATTTTCATTTTTTTGCAAACCTATTTAAATTGCTATATCGGTTTATGATATGTTTAATCTATTAATAGTAATTAATTTTAAATATTAAGCGCACGCAATGTTATGTCATATTCATGACAATATATTTTGATTCACGTCAACTTTTATTAGCTGCAATAATTGCAATTGATTATTATTAATTTAAGTTATTGCTTTATTGATAAGTTAGTATTAAATATAAATAAATATATATATATATATATATATTATATATATGTATATATATATATACATTAAATTAGTATTAGTATTAGTATTAAATATAGAGATTAAATATAGATACTTTTAATACCTTTGACGACTTTGACAAAAGCCTTTGAATTCATTTTCAATCTGCATTTTTATTAAGGATTTAATATCGTTCGTTCAAACTTTTTTATTTCTTTAGATATTGAATATAAAATCATTTAATAGCTTCATTCTAATATGATAGCATTTGATTGCTTCACTAAAAGTGCTAATGATACTTTATAATAGCACATGCTCAAAATGGGCTCTTAAACTTTAATGAAATTATTTAACTATTGATAGATGTATTTATGGCTGCACTCAGATTAATGAGAATTAGAATGAATTTCTTATTAAATTAAAAGTAAAAAGTATATTTGACTATATAGAGGAATAAATCACGTAGTACAGTAACAGTTAAACCCCCAATAATAGTTTTACAAAATAAAATAGCGTTAATGTAGGAAAAATTAGTACAAGAGGTAGATTTTTGGAATTTCTACTTATTTAATTCATAGCTCAATTTATTTGTTACGGCTTATGTTTAAGATTAAATAATTTTTATGTTTTTAAATACAAAAGAAACTAAGTAGGTACAAGAAAACTTTGCAGTTTATAATTAAGTGCAATAGGAAAAATATTCAATGTAAATGGATCTAGTTTTGGCTTGGATGTCGCTATTCAAATATTTTATGAAATTTATAACTTATACTAGTTAATAAAAATTCAGTGCCAAATATTAATCTGTGCGTTTATTGCGACCAAATTGTGATATCGTCCGTGGTTTTGCACGTGCAAACAATTAGGTTTATATTTTATTTATCGTTGTGTACAGATCAACACATGGTGACCGTGCCTTTGTTTGAGTTTAGCAAACATAAACCCTTCACTCTTATAAAAAATGAATTTGAACTGCTTTTGATGTATATTTAAAGTGAACATGAATTTTAAATCATAAACAATGATGCAATATCGTGATAAATTGAACTATTAAATCAAAATCTCATTCAACCTTTGAAGGTATTATTTCTGTAGTATAGACACGAAAGTACTTCTGGATTACAGATTAAAACCATCCATCTGCTGTTAAATAATGCATATTTTACAAAAGCTAAAGGGGTATTAATATTTTTATTTTAATTAATATTTTAAAGTGCAAAGCTTGTTGAAGTTAATACCCGAAATTTACAAAGCAGAAACTCCAAGGTACAATAACATTTTTCTGAATGTGCAAGTAAAAAAGATTTTTGATTTTCCATGTGAAGTATAAAAGGATTTTAGCATCTGATCAAACTTCGTTAACTCAATGAATTATTAAATTAGCAAAGTGCGAATTGTACTCATTTTCTTTTACCCGACTGTAAAATGAATGTTCCTTTGTGAATGTATGAAGGTATCTAGGTAAATGAATAATATATATATATATATATATATATATATACAGTGTTTTCCATAGCATTTAAATTAAATTATCAATACAAACATTTATTGAAACTGAAACTTGATATAGTTAACTAAACAATAAAATATTAACTATACACAAAAGTATGATGAAATAATTTAAAAATTATATTCAATGAAACAACATTCAATATTATTTGCTGGTTATTTTGTTGTTCCTACGCTTTACTCCTGGGAAATCACTAACTATTCTTATTTTATTATTTTATTCTAAAATGTTTTACAACATTTTTAAATCTCAAGACAATTCTTGACCAGATATTTTTATTAATGCAATGTATAAAAATACTCAACTAGAATATAAAGATGAATAACCATTGTGTATAATTAAAATTAAAAACGCATTCTACAATGAAATATATATCCCTTTAGGTGTTCTAGTTAATATATGAATGTAATGTATTTAATTTTCTTATTATCATATTTAACTCTGCTCAGAAAAAAGATAAGAAACAAAATTCTCTATCACGATTTCGTGATTATGGTTCGTCGTATAAGTTTATTACTTCATACCCTTTTATATGCGATGATATTTATTTTCTTATGGCGCACTTACAGCCAACATTCTGAATATATAGAGAAGGTTTATACCTCATACGTTATCGCGAATTACTTTCTGGATTTTATTTTTATAGACATATTTTCATAGTATTTTAAATATATTGGTATATTATTACACGTACGTATTCATCTATACTGAAATTATATGCACACGCAATGTTGTTATGACATAGCATAAAGGTTGACGAGGAAATATAATTGTTCAAACGCACGTATGATAAGTCGTAAAGTTACCTCAAAATATCTTTTGGGATATTACGGAAATGATATTCATAATGCAAAAAATAGTATATATTACCTGGTTATACATCTGAGATGAAAGATTCCTATTTCCGCTAATATATACCTACTACTATTCTTGCTTAAAGTAACGATCTTGGTAGTATGTTTCATAGTATCCTTATGAACAAACTTATAAAACCAAAATACAAACGGAAAACCAAGTTTTATTGAGTGTGAAAGAATTTGCTCGGAAACCGATGGAATAATAGAAAGAGGACGATATGTATTTTTTCAAATTAAAAACTTTACGAGTATAGGTCGTGCGAATGCATGGCGATCCTATTAAGGGATTGATTTCCCAAGCGGTTTTATATCATTTCTGGAAAAGATACGCGCGGCTGCGTCGCCTTGCTCTTTTCTATTTGTTAAGCCATTTACTGACTTAAATTAAGTCCAAAAATAAATATCAGGTTGTGTAATTGACATTTAGAATATTAGTAATAATTTAAAAATACGACGAATGAGAACAGAATCAATCTCACTCAAATGAAATTACACATTGCTTCAAATATTTTAAGTTAAATGTTATTGAGAATTAGAACTGCGAATCAATTGATTTTATTGCTCAATCTTTAGTCATAATTTACTTTCTTAATTAATACTAATGTTTGAATTTTAAACCCAACTTAAGATCCTACATATCAAAATTTCTAGCATAAATATTAGTAGGTACGCTTTTGTGTATCTTGAAATTTTTATGAAAGAAGCAATGTTACTTCAACTTATTATACATATACTAAGATTTAGAATAAATATTTAAGTCAATTCGTAGCACTATTTTGGAGACGATAATTGCGTTTTATTTAAATTGGATAAAATAGAGATTAGCTAGTCAAACCAATATAAACATTTTGCAAAGATCACAAAATATTTTTTTTAAAAATACTAGAGGTGCCCAACTATGTCCCAAATAGGCTAATCCACCAGGACTCCAATGAGGTAATAAAAGAATCAGAATTCATGCATCTAAATACAAAACTAGACTTGAATATCATCCGAACCAAATTCCAAAAGACTTGCATTTCCAGTAATGATATGAAAAAAAAATACAAATTTGACCATAAACCATTTGACCAAAATAAGTTACTATTTTATATATGATCACAATCAAATAAAACATCATATTAAAGATTAAAGAGAATACTGTAAAGGTAATAATTATAAAAAACAAATATGAGAAGTAAAAAAACTATAGAATTTATGTATCTGTAAAATGACCCGAATTTTATCGTTGAAATGTTTCCAATAACTGTTTTCTTCCGACATTATGCGATTTTCTTTTTACGGGAAAAGTTAAATGCTAGTTGACCTTATATTGCTTCACGACATTTTATTTTACTGATTTTTCCTGGACCGCCTTTCTCTAGGACCATAACCGTTTGGAAAATCTATAAAACCAACTGACCGTCTTCTATAAACTCGATCTCGTGCTTTGCAATAAAAGTGATATTGCATTTTGAACTCGAGCTTTTTACATATTTAAAATAATAAAATTCGCATTTTTCAACATAAATTTAGTAATAAAACTCGGCAGACTAGCAATCGTTAAAAATACATTCATAGGTAAAATTAGTTATAGCTTTCATGACGTTTCTGTAAAATCCGTTTTACAAAAAATAGATTCAATAATCAATTAGATCTATTTTTCATATGAGATATATTTAGGGTATTTTACAAATCTACGGAAAATTATATATATTTCAATATATAGAAATGAATATTACATTTGTGTGTGCGAGTTGTGTATTATTTCAAATAAGTTTGTAAGGCGGTTGGCGCAAACTTGATATTAATATGCAAATGGTCGTTTATTATTCGCTCTTGTACTCACACTCCGATTTTGCTTATGTACAATAATATACAAGACTTCAATTATACCTAGATTCTATCTCACAATTATAACCACAACCACCATACCATTCCGTTGGAATAATCAAGTAAGCAAAGTTTAGTAAACTAGTTCCTGTACATGTGTAGGAAAATGTGTATTATATATAATTCAATACCGTCTCATTGCTTACTTATTAAAATGATTAGATATTCAATTATTGGATTTGAACTATAAATCGCGAGTTGATTCAGTAAGTTCTGGTTTAAATGAGATTGAAAACGGTTTCTGCGAATATTCAGGGAAAAAGCATTCATATGTTACTTTTGTTGCAGCGACGGTCTGTATTATATCCTAACAAGTGTTCTTAATTTTTTGTTATATATGTCAATATACTGAAAACAAAGTATTAATAAAATTTCAAACTTTTTATGTTTATTCTTATTAAATTTCGAATATATTTTTGCGCAAGATATAGAAAGGAGTTATCAATAAATCAGAATCATAATATACGATTATTTTTACTAATTCTCATATCTGATTCAGATTTAATTTTAGATGATCAGTGTAATGTTAATTCTACGTGTCATAGTTTATGATCTAATTTCAACATCGAATATATGTACTGTGCAGTTTGCCATAAATCTGGTTAATCATTATCACTGAACAATGTATAATCAAGATTGACATTTTATGGATATCGAACATCTAAATAAGCAGGTTAATGTCGCTAATAAGTTTTGATAACAATATATTGCATATCAGGCTACTTTAATGCACCTTGAAGAATAATTTTGTTACATAGCAAGTCTGTAATATATATAATCATTTTACTCCTTTTATATTTTAGCATTACATAATAAGTTTAGCAAATATACTTGCCTAAAGTCTATTCCACCTAAAATTATGTATAAGTAATGTCTAGGATTTATACAAAAACCGACATTTCAGAAAACCGGTTTTCCAATTTTAATTTTACTAAAAAAGCGGTTTTAACCGGTTTTCGAATTTCATATAGAAAATAAATTTTTGCTCGAATATTCTGTAATTTATCCCCAAATTTAGTGTAATTTAGAATAGTATTTGACTGAATTTATTTATTGTTCAATTTTATAGATAGTGAACAAAATCATTTTAATTTTAATTAGTAGAACTAAAAAATAATAGTTTATCTTGATTAAATAAATTTGAAAATAATTATTCGTTATTCATGCATCATTTTCACATATAAGAATGAAAATATTAAAGGAAAGTTTTCGAATAAATAAAAATAATACATTTTTAAATAAAAAAAATTCATTAAATAAAAAAAAAAATTAGATACATGTTGATACATACTTGTTAATATCAATTTTAGCTTTAAAAACAATTAAGCTAAACTTTTATTTCTGTTTCGAGCAATTTTAATTAATTAATTTTAAACATTCTAATTATTTTTTGTTTAATAAAATATGATTCAAACAAATTGAGAACGTCTATCGACGTGTCTTTTGTTTACTACTTGCGACCAAATTATGCTTAATTGTTTTTAAAGTCTGGTATAATAATTCTAAGTTTTCTGTTCTTTAATTTGTGGCTTCTAGGGTTTAAAACTCTTTTGTTTAAGTTTGAATAGAGGAAGTTACTTCTTCAAGAAGAAGTCACACTGATTTAAATTAATATATACACTGGTATAAAAATCTTAATTAATATGTACAAAACCTTACTGGGAACCATTGCAGACTGATAAGATATCAAATGCTTTTGAAACGATATGATTTCAAGAATCAAAACTGTCATTTTCCATTTATACAGTGAAAACCGACTTTTTTCACTAAAAAACCGGTTTTCGAATTCCATAATTTTTGCCAAAAACCGGTTTTTAAAAACCGACAAATCCTAGTAATGTCTCATCAAGATATGCGAAGAATATTCTCAGATCTGACTCTATATTCGAGAAAATTGATAATATGATTTAGTCAGAATGGCATTCAAACTTTTACCTCGATTTGCACAATACATATGCTAATATATAAAAACTTTGTTCCAGATTCGATGCCCACAAATTTCGACGGGCCGCAGAATATCACAGTGACATTTCTGAACCCGACATCTGTCCGTGTGTCGTGGGCATCTCTGAGCAATTCGCCCAGGAAGTATGAAGTTATGTACAAACCAACGGGCGCCAGGTGGGTAACGGGACCTTTCAATCCTTTCGGAATTGATATTGAACATTATAGCAAATTTATCAGTACCACAGTGATAATAAAAATTGCAATCTATAAAGCCGGCGTAGTTATGTCAAATAGTCATAATAGCTTATAAGATTCTGAAGTTGCGACCGCTGTTCAACCTGGTTTGTAGCTAAAATGCGTGAGCATATAATAAATTTAAATATACGGTTGATCACAAAAACATACATATCCAACATTACGATTACAATTATACGTGAGTCTGATCCCGCGCTCTGGAAGACCTAATGTGGTGCAGTAGCGATGTCAATTTTCACTTGAAAATATAGATTAAAAAATATGTTTTCATTTGCAAATAATCTAATTTCTGGCACTGCGTAGTGAAATGCCAATGGAAAATCTCACTATTCTTCCCTGAATCGAGTTGGAGTTTAACTAACCTCACGAACTTGCCCTAAGGCAGTACTACCCATTACTATTATTACGCAATATGCAAGGCTCTGCACTTTTGGTCTAATTTTTATCTGCCTCAAAGTTTTTATGGTACACTGTGCTTTCTATTGCATGGAAATGATATATTTTTCTATAATTTAGATAGATTTGACTACAGTCTTACAAAAATACAAGAACTTATCTATTTTGTGATTAATTACACATATTGGTTTAAATTTCGCTACAAATAATCAAACTTTGCACTTTATTATATATGTTATTTAAGTAATGGCAATTTAATATAAAACCATTCAAACCATTTTCAGCTTGTAATATAAAAGAATGATGAGAATTATCTTTGTAATCGTGATCTTCTGAAAAATAGTATGTACTTGTGGTAATTTAATAGGCGGCGATTTTTGGTAAAATAGCTAGAGAGCTGAGCTTCAGAAAGAAGATTAAAAGTACTAAAATCTAAACAATAACGAAAAACAATTAACCTACCACTTATTTATTATTGTTGTCCTCATTCTATTTTTATTTTAGCACTCGACCTCACATATAAATTGTTTAGACCGTTCGCTACTAGTATGCCCCATATAAAAAAATACCTTTTTGTGGAATTTTATAACCCTTCAAAAAAACCTTTTGCTTTGAATGATTTGTGCATTCATCCGTCCGTCCGAAGCGCATAAATAACGTCAAAAACGTTTGGGCTCTAAATTTAGACATATGACATGTGCTGGATCAAAGTTGAGAAATCAGATCAGAAATTGAGAAAAAATAATAAAATTTCTGATGATTTGTGTATTGATGTCCTTTATTTTTATATTCGTTTCTATATTTATATTTGAATTAATATTCATTTATATTTAAACGTATCTACAAGTGTTATTAAATGCTGTTTGCCCAGAAGTAAGATAAAATGGAATAATAATAATTGTAAAATATATTTATCTGACAAGGGCAGGATTATGGTGTCAAAGCATTATTTTTTTAAAAACGCTATTTTTTCTTGTGCATATTCTAGATTTACAATTTTTCAAAAATCTTCTCAAAATTTAAATTTGAAATAAATCTGAAAGTTATATTCAGATACTTGAGTTTTATTGCTAAGCAATTTAAATAATACAAGTATTTGTTTGAATTCATTTTTTAAATTACCAGGGTAAAAACTAAGGTCTGTATTTACATCCATTCGCTTTTATTCTATTTATTGAAGTATATAATTAAAATAGAATGTGTTCATAGCCTACTTATAACTTCTAAGTAAGTCCAAAGAGGAGTAAAATGAAACTCCGGTTCAAAAATAACGAGCTACAAACTAGACGAGAGGTAAATGCGGATGTAACTATTTTCCATAATATGCCGCAGAGTAAATCTGCGTCGTTGCTGCATAATTTATCTATAACAAAGGCTCATGCATGAAATTCCAATTATATCATAATGGCTTTTGTGGCATGATACATAATTTTGCGGAATTATGTATTGAAGATAAAGTCAAGATACGAATAATGATATTAAAACTCGACACGTAGACCTTGAACTTAAATGACAAGAATTTATATGACAAAGATTTCACACACAAGTATTTTAATTTGGATACTTATAACATATAACCTGCCACGATTGTATATTTGTTTTAAGAATCCGCCTACGAAATGGCCCTAATATTTGACAGAAGCTTTTTTATTGCTATTATTTTTCTCTATTTCAAACTACCTCTTCATCTGCCAATTTATATTTAATTCATATTATTTCATGTTAATTTATAGTTTAATTATTTGGAACATTACGTATGTACAATATTGCTGCTGAAAACAGCTTATGTAACTTAATATGTTCTGCATAAAATTTTATAAAAACAATATTTAAACGTAAAATATTATTTTACAGTATTTTCAATGATACTTTTGAGTAATTTCAGAAACATCTTTGGTTTTCTTTTCTTTACGATTTTAACACTATCAAAATTGAAAAATGATAACTTCACGTTAATGTATGCAACAATAAGGAGAATTTTAAATCTCTATCAATAAAGAAGATAATCTTAGACCTATAATTTATGGGTCGATCTAAAACAAATTATTATAAATCGATCTAAATTAACTTTATTATGTATAGATTTTGTTTTTTGCCATAGATATATTTGAACGAATTTAATGTTATTTAACTGATATGTGCATTTTGGAGAATGGAAAGTTTTTACGAGAGTTTTTAGAAAAAATACATGTTGAAAAATTAATTTTGCGAAATGCACCACATTTTAATCTCTTTTATAAATAGAATGAAAACACACAGATGCTGAAATGAGAAATTTCGAGATTTTTTACATAGCAATTTAGAAGGTGGATGGAAAAATATATTTGTATAGTACATCAAACAATACAGTTTATCTAACTGCAGAATTTAGATTTCATTGACTTACTGACGTGTTATACTCTTTTTAAATTGTACAAGTAAGAGTAAAATACAAGTAACAAAACAAGAACAGAAATGTTTTTCACCATGATCTTGTCTTTACTTCATGATTCATTGCAGTCATTTCGAAATGAATAGATGCTTTATTAGGATTGTAATTTGTGATTATGTATCTCTAGTAATTATGTCGTGTTCAGTCTTTTGAATTGTATTTGTTAGTTACAGAGTGGTGGCGTCGATCAACAGCAGTTCGGACGCCATTACGCTCGTGGATTTGCACCCGGACACCCAGTACTCGCTGACGGTGACCGCGGTCTGGCTCAACAAGAAAATCAAGAGTCGAGCTATTGTCTTCCGAACACTAGGTGAGAATCACTCATTTGCATTCATTAGTTTTTACATGTCCTAATATAAATATACCCCATGTGTAGATACATAAAGTCGACAGTACTCTGTGACTTTATATGGAATTATTATTAAAACCTTACATATATCAATTATTTTTCTTATTCGACTTTTTCTCGTTCCTTTTATTTAAAAAAAAAATTGCTTTTTTAAAAAATGATTATTTGTTTTTGTTCACTTAACTGATTACTTAATGACCAATGACGTTTTCGCCAAAAATGCGTGAAAATCTTTAAGCTCATTTTTATCGAACTACCTCAGAAAATTTGTACCAACAGTTCAATTTACTTGATATTGATTTTAAAAATTTGATGATTCAATCAATCATTTGAAGTGGATTGCAATGATTAAATAAAATGAATATCATTTTTTTAGAAGAAATTAGTCTTTGCTACACTAGATACAAAGCTCGTCTAAGTCGTCATCCAAACGTATTAGCGTTAGATCTGCTCAAGCCTTTACCACCAAAGCGTCTCAAAAAAAGAATCTGCAATGATTTACTACAAAATATAACTTAACATCTATGAAGGCGCTATCGCAAGATAGCGATCCATCTCACGCAGTCAAATAATATATAACTGTAACAAATGTAGCTGAATGCACTTTCTATAGCTTGCTATGAAAAATAAAAAAAAAAAAATAAAAAAAAATAGCGCTGTAAATTCAACAATATAAAAATATTCTATGAATTTAACCGTGCCAAACTTCATTTATTTTTTATATAATATTATTTGATAATTAATATCTTACATTTCTAATTTACGACAATTGGTATGAAGAAACATTTTAAGATTGATATGGTCCACATTAACTGAATAACCTTTTATAAAATTAAATGATTTTTCATGTAATTCGAAAAATAAAAACAATTTATAACTTTTAGTTGGCTTGTAATTGACAATCCATTATCATTTCCAAAAAACAAAACAACTTTTCCAACAATTCATTTTCTAAGAAATATTCTTTTCTATGTAAAGTAATTTCTTTTCGAAAATTCTAGCTCGGCAAAAATATTAAAACGAGTTTAATATATTATGATTTAATTACCATAAAACTTGAACCATGCATTTCATTAATTCAATATGAAAAGACAGTTTAATGTATAACCAGTTTTATAATTCATAAAAGATAATGTGATAACGTGCTTTGGAAAAACGACTCAAGAATATTACAAGATAGTGGAAATGTAGCAACGTCTCCTTTGTGATATATAATATTTAATATAAAGACGGCGAAAGCTTTGGGATATAGATATCATTAGCAGAGGTTACCATAAATATGGGAAGCAAAGATCAAATTAAGTTAAATCACCTGGATTAATTTATGCATTTTTATAAAACTCTGGTGGAGCACCTTCGATAACAAAACGTTAGATTGAATTATTACAAAACTAATTTGGATTTGCATTATCATAAGCGCTGAATTTATTTTTATCACATAAAAAGTTTAAAGTCAAATATCCGACTGCAATTTTCGAATAAAAGAACAAAAAAATATTTCCAGTGTTTTAATTATAGAACGTATCAATAACTAAGGCGCTTGGAAAATGTTCATGTCTTCTTGACAGAGCTCCCAACTAACTCTAACTCTTCTTGTTTTCTCTGTGAAACTTTAAAACTACTCCAGATTAGACTACAAAGCTTGTTCATGAGCTTTCGAAGTGAAATATTCCATAGACGATATTAAAGTAGCGTTTGCAAGATCAAAACTTCAGGTAAATTTCTAATTAAGAACTTATTTGCATTCATAAACGTGAACTAAATATATAAAATTCGTGAAAATTCAAGAATTAAACACTGCAAATTTCACTACAAATTATAAATAGGCTTAATTTTATGCAATTGCAATTTTTTATATTTTCGATATAAAATAAATAATAGTTATAACTTTATCATTATAATATTGTGTATATTATTATACCACTTAGCTCAATTTACGGACACAAAGTGATATGAAATTTTAAAATAGCGTAGAAAGTAATTAGAGAAAATAAACAAATCATGATGTACACAGAAAAAATTATGGACTTTCGCAAAGTTATGGAATAATATATAAAATTACAAAATTTACTTCCACAAATTTAAGGCTGTTAAAAGCTTGCTGAAATATGCGCAATGATCATGTATTCTGTTTTTATAAGCAAGAAGGTTTCGCAAAACAGAGAAAAATAATTACGTTTCGTGTGCAGTACATTTTTTTAATTGTTATGACTGCATACGTTGTTAAATTAACTGGGCGCCGCACACAAGTAAATTTCATTAAAATTCTGCATAATTATATAGGACGAATTTTAATCCGAGAAAAAATAACCACACGAATGTACATGGTAATGATTTGAAACATGACTACACGTTGGGTTGTATAACGTAAATATGATAATATAATATAAGTCAGTATAATAGTATGGACAAGTTAAGATTGATACTAAAAAATGGATGGAATTTAATATTTATATAGTCACCACTCTATACGGAAAATATATTTTCCAAAAATTTCAATTCTTATATTATTTTGTATTAAGCCTTTTATTACCATTATTTCAATATGTCTCTCTTCGCAAATAATTCCGTGTTTCATTTTGTCTACAATTCGAAAATTCATCACAATCGTTTTCATTTAATTTGGACAAATACTTTAAGCCCAAAAGTGTTAGCTTTGCTTCGGTCGGCAAAGTTACCATGACGTACAAATATAATGCATTTACGAGGAAAATATAATTTCCAGCGCACGAATTAATCGGTGAAACAAAGCGGGAAATTGCATCGTTTGTTTGCACTAATGATTTTGCTCGAATGTAATTTCACAACAATTGCAAATCATAAAAATAATAGTATCAGAAACAGAAGGAGTGGATGGAGTTTTGCAGTAGTTCTGTGCGTTGAGTAATTTGATATTATTTGATCTCTATAATATTTCTATATTTCTGCGTATTTAACACATTTCCGCAAACTATAAAGAATCATTCACATAAAAAAATATTTTTGACGACAAATATTTGCCTAAAACTATAATAGCACTATTCTATTAATTGTGGTAATTTCTAAAATTTCTCAAAACTCATGAAGTTTTCGAAACTGGTCTAGAGTAAAATAGCCAACAAATATTTGGCCAAATATTCTAAAAGTCTAGTACCAATATTCTGTTCATATATTAATTAACATTAATGACAAACATACATCTAGAACTTCAAATAGCCTTGAAATACTTTTGTAAGGCAATGAATGTTGCAATTTATGAACTAGAATTTTTCAGAATTTGTGTTGTGAATTAGAACACGATACAGGTAAGACTTAATTTTCTATATATAATTTTGCAACAAATGTAGGGCACAAATATTGTCCATTAAAAATTTTAAAAGTCGGTTGCTTTGGCGGCTTCCCAAATTGAAAATTAAACAATAACTACCAACGATGTTCTACTTTTGAATTTGTTCCGTAATAAATAGGCCTTGGCCTATCATGTTTTTATGTTTTTGGGTGACAAACAAATAGAAGGACATAGATGAATGTACGACGAATTCCTGTTAGCCAATACCAAAAACGTCACGTGTTTGTTGATATCAGAATGTTAACAAATATGTTTTGATCATCATAATCACTTGCAGCACTATTGCAATTAATATTCATTACAATATGAATGAGAAATTTGGATGTAAGCCATAAATTGAGATATCATTTTCTGTTGCTCGTTTAATTGTACTCTAAGAAAAGTTTTCTATTTTTGGGCGATTATTCTCAATTTAGCATAGTGTCGTCGCGCAAAGCGAATCGCTAGGTTATATTTAAAACGTTGAAGTAATACAATTACATAAGCTAGTGTACTACTAGAAACATAAATACACTACTAAAAATAAGCATTTTTAGCATTCTCATAAGATGTTTCAAAAATTTAGGATAGCAAATGTTCGGTGACAATGTTGGTGAACTCATTAAAAATTCGCTATCAAAATCATATAAATCTTTCAACATTGTATAGTTAAGTTAAGTTAAGTAATCTAACATCGTATTGTGCGTTTCGTTTGGTTATAAAGTTAAACAAAATTCAGGCCAGTAAATTCTAAAATCTTCTTGTTAATCAGATTCGGTATCATCATTCTTTTATTTCCTTTCCAGAACCTCCACGCACATCGCCGCAGCAGGACTCGGGCGCTCTGAGCGCTTTCGGCCCTATGAGTGGCGTGGGCTTAGCACCCGCAGGCGTCCCGGCTTCGGCGCCCGCTCGGCCGTCATCCGTACGCCCCACTACCCTGACCGAGCCAGAAAAGGAATTCCCGCAGGTAACGGCTCATTTCAACAGTAAACACATTTCCGAATACATTATTGTGCTTCGAAATACTTTGTGAAATTCTAAAACGGTTAATCCCGAATGTGGAGCGCTTTATTTTGCGGGTTATGGAGTATAACATTCATTAAGGGGGTATTCTACCGTATAATTTTGAAAAAATCGAAATTTTTTTTTTCATATTTTCAAAGTTTAGTTATCCAAAAATATGTCATTAAAAGTATTTTTCAAAATTACTATTATTTCTTGAGTTATGGCCGTTTTAGTGACGTGGCCTCGGTTCGAGTCCGACCGACTGCAAAACATTGAACGCGTTTTTCTCGTAACTACTTTTTTCGAGCTGGCGGTAAGGATATCTCGAGTTCTAATGAACCTATTTACTTCAAATTTGGAGAGGATCTTCTCTATATATCGCTTTATCGCATGGACTTTGCCCAAAACTATAACTTTTCATTTAGTATTTTTAAAAAATTCGGAATTGTTTAAAAAACATGAAAAAAATTTTTTTTCTCAAATTGTCGCCATTCAAACAAAAATTTTTGTTTAAACTTATTGAAATGTCATACGATAGCGGCATCTATAATAATTAGGAATCCATATATTTTTTATGTTTCACATCACCAGGAGGGTTGGAATCATGCACGCCAGGACACCCTCTTTTTTCTGAGCTCCCACTTTACTGCTCATAAATTTGTGAATTTTAATTTTTTTTAATAATTTTTTCATGTAATAATAAAATATCAATAAACAAATGATAAAAAAATCGATAGTAAAAATATTATTTGTTTCCTTTATACAGCGCTTCAAAAACCGGGCGAAATTCATGCCTCTACAGTAGAATACCCGCTTAAGTTCTTAGTGGGATAGAATTCATATCACATTTTGGTTTAAGTTCATTTAATCTATTTTTATCAAAATTCTGTAGTTAGTAGATATGATTTTCTACTTGATGAAGGTAATTCTTATGAATCTGTAATTATATAAGACAAGAATAAGATTTTTCATTGATAAACTTTAGATTTAGTTAAGAAAAATTTAATCTCATTCGATTCAGAATGACTTGAAATATCGGGAAAACAGATCTAGTAAATCGGAATTTCTTACGAAAATAAACTTTTCCTTCGGGAGTTTAATCATATATTTCTGCTGAAATATTTTTCAATGTCGAATTAAATAATGAAGATTGAAATGAAGCACGTTTGCGTTATTTATAGAAAGAAGAACTAGAAAATATTCTGCTTACAAAAAAGTCGCTAATAATAGAAATTAACACCTTATGAATCCATAGAAAATCTATTATCGAATGCGAGTATGAATTCGAACTCTATACAAATTTGCGGATATTCCAACATCTTGATGAATTACATTTTTTAAAATGATAGGATTATTACGTATGAAAATGTTAATTTTTGTTTGTTGATAATTTTTTGTAAATTGTTTACTTAATTTCGTAACTTCCTCTTTGTTAACTTTTTTTTAATAATCATCCACAGATACGAGGCGTTGAAGTAGGCATCGTAGTCCTAGTCCTTTTGGTATGGGTCGGCGCAATCGCACTCTTCTTCAATCGTTGGGGCAAGATCCGAATGCTGCTGCCGTATCAGCCGGACTACAAGCAGGAACAACTCAAGGTACCTGGTACCGGGGTCTGCACGGGCGGTTCCGTCGGCGGCCCGTGCACCGGTAACGGACCATGCACGGGTCAGCACGTCGGGCCTGGGCCGCTCGCCGCCTGCGTTCAGGTAAGTAGCAATTGCTAGAGAAACACGCATCCGTAGTGTACTGCCAATTGTAGAATTATACAGAGGTCCACATTCGGGTCGAACTTTTATGAGATATCGACAATTATAAAAGGAATAACACGAAATTAGAATCATCATCTTATGTCATGAAAGTCGCTCCTGAAAGTCTTTGAACAATGCCGATGACAGCCTTTCAGTAAGTTACGGAACTATTTTTGCAATAATTTTGATTCACGAATCATTTTGTATAATAAATTATTTATAACATTTACTAATACATACAATGTTTTAAGATCACCAAAGACTTCCAAGAATTAGATTATATTATTTAATGATATTTAATTATTAATATTTAAGGGGGTATTCTAGTGTAGAAATTCAAAAAAATCGATTATTTTTATTTCATATTTTCAAAGTTTAGCTATCTAAGAATATGGGTACGAGAAGGTTTTTAATAATTTGAATTATTTTCGGAGATATAGGCATTTTACTGACTCGGTCTCCATACTGGTTTGGCTTCACGCAAAACTTTAAATGCGTTTTTCTCAGAACTTACTTTTTCAGTACTCTTGTCACGATTTCTGGAGTTATAATCGACCAATTTATTTGAAATTTTCAGAGAGTCTTGTTTATAGATATATCTACAGTCTGAACTAGAATCATCCCAAAGTTCCTATATTTTCTATTTTCAAAAAATTCGACAAACTCAAAAAAAACAGTAAAAAAAAAATTATTTTTTTTCAAACAGTCGCCAATTTGTGAAAAAAAAAATTTTTTACTCATCGCTAGTTCAGCCGATTGCGACATCATTGTAGATTAAAAATCTTTTTATTTTTTGCATTTCCGATGGCTAGAAGGGCTGAAATCTTGTCAAGACTGAGGTGCCAATTTTTTGAGACCAACCACTTTATCAACTGCCAGTTTCTACAATTTTCAACTTTTTTATTTTCTAACTATTGTTTTGTATTTTATTAACATTAATAAATAAATGGTAAAAAAATTGATAGTAAAAACATTCATTGATTTCTTTTACGACACTTTAAAAATGACCCAAAATTCATCGCTCTACACTAGAATACCCCCTTAAATAAATAATCCTCCATTTCTGCTCTATCCCCAATTCCATATTTTGTTTTCTTTGCAAACGATTTGATTTTAAGAGGGTATTTTAGTGTAAGGTTTCGAATTTTTGGTCATTTTCAAACCATCGCAAAAATGTTAAAAAATCGTTTACTATTATTTTTTGTAATTTATTTATCGACGTCACAAGAGTACAGAAAAAAAGTAAAAAAAGTAAATATTTGTAAAAATTAGCAGTTCATATGGGGGGTCACACAAAATTGCAATAATAAACAAAAGTGATTGTGTTCATGATTGCTACCCTCCTAATAATCCAAAATCGTGGTCATCGTATTGAAGAAGACAGTTTTGATCAAACCGTGTTAAACGTTTCGGAAAAGGAATTTGATTTCAAATGCGTTTGTGATTTTATATCCGTAAGTCTATTTTGTCTAAAATAATAATATAAGTATTAAAAAAGTAGTTCAGTAAAAATCCAATAATTTGCCGATTTCTTCAGAACATAAATATTTCTTCACCACATTCCCTTAACATTCGACTCGAAGATTGACTCGTATATTTTCCGCGTATTTTCTCTGTAGTTTTATTTCCTCATGCTTCGTCGGAAACTAGAATTACGTGAACATATAAAGTGCTGTGGCGTGTTTTTTCCATTGAACGACGCTCGTCTACCAGTTCATATAAATGTTACGGTTGCTAGAAAAACGTTAATCTAAATTTATCAGCGAGAAAGTTTTCATTTTGCTCATGGATGTTTAATTTTCATCCTCAATTGCTAAGTAATTGATCACGTTTTAGTTGTAAGTTTTATCAGCATTGTTCGAAGATGTGGACTTTTAGTTAGTAGATAACGGACTTGCAACTTATACAATAATGAATATTTGCTATAATATACTTTCTTATATAATAATGACTAACTTTTTGTTATTCAAAATTATGATCTTGATGTATGGATGTTTGATGTTGAAATCTAGCCTGAGAACTCTAACTGTTTGTAAATGTTTTATTTTCTATAAACAATTATTTAACTAATAAATGTGAATGCCGATTTTAATATAAAATTAATGCTAAAAGCTGCTTCATCTTTAATATATCGTTGTTGACAATAATTCATAATAAAATGATTTATTGTTAGAAACTAATACGAAGAATGTAATATTTTGAGATTTATATTAACGAAGCATCCAATGAAAATGTAATGTTCATTTAAAGAAATCAATATTTTGAATTGAAGCGTTACATATCTCGATTTTGCGATGCAGTCGGTCATGAATTTCGCAAACAGCGGCATCGAAAAATATAATATCTAAAATTGAATATTCGTGTTTAAATATACATATATTTATTTATATTATATACATTAAAGAATAATTTACATGAAACATATCTTTAAAAAAAAGTTCATGGAATTAATTAACAGCAAATCAATCATTGAATAAGTCTAATTTAGGTTTCATTAATATCAGTGTATAGTGGGTGAGGGAAATTAATTTTATCTATTAATTGTGTTATTATCTATGGAATCTAGTTACTTTATACTTCTCTACAAACAAAAGTTTAAATGTCATTAAAAATGAATTTCAAATAAGTATAAGCTCTCATGTAATATTTATAAATTTTCTGGATGCATATTCTGTTCAACACAATGCACTTTATATCGTACATATACAACTTTGTCGCACTTGACGGAGCAACCCGGTCGGTAACTTCAGCGCCTTTCCTCTGCGCATACGTACTCGAATAGTGTCAGTAATAGTTCCCTTGATGGATGGTGAAGTATTCGAAAACTTTCGGAATTTGAATTTTCAACTTGAGAAGTATCAAAGAGAATGTTATTAAAATATACAGCGCATTGATTTTAGTAGAAATTGAAAATAGAATAAAAATTTATAAATATATGAGTTTTCATATAACAGAATTGGCTATTTATAATAGTTTGACTAACTTCAATAATCGCCATAAAAATTTGAAATTATTTAGACAACCACTTATCATACTATAAACTCAGAGTCAAAATTGAGGGTCAAGCACCTTCTCCCCATAAAAAATAATTAAATCTCCAGTCTAGTAATGTGGCTGTATAATAATTAAAATCTTATAATTTCTGTCGTTTCCTGACTATGTTCTACTTAAATGACTGACTATGTTTTACTGATTCCTGTAACTCTTCATCACTACTGAGTATCTTTCTGTACGATCCAGAAGTAATTTGCAAACATATTTTTAGATAACTATAAATGTATTAGCAAAAAAATAGGGAGTGAATTATGTGTAAATTACTGCTGGAAGTTGCAAAAAGATAAGGATATTCAATAAAGATGAAAAAGCATTGCGGAAATTCGTTGGGCAGGTCATTTAACGAGAAAATGACAGAAATTTTACGAGTATAATTATCATGTAGCAAAATTTCTAAATCGGAAAATTGGTCGTTTTTATTTTTCTCTCTCTTTTCTCTCTCTCTTTTGCAGTTTTGCAACCCCCAAAATTTTGACTTTAAATTTATATTCAGCGGTAAAAATTACATTGGAAAACATATGTCGCACACCCATTACAGATAACTTTTTTATTTTGCGTAATTATTAAAAACATAATTAAAGAAGCAATCTTTTCAATTGAATTGACGTATGGTATAGAATCGAGGTGATGATTTTGTGAATACATTTTTGTACAATATATGTGTAGTATGGAAATAGTTTGGTACAGAAAATATTGAAGAAAAATCAATGTAATTTTTCTATAATTTATTGGTTTCAATTTACACCATCATAATATCCAAATAAAGTTGTAGTTGATCCATCTATATTTTTATATGAGCATATTTTATTACATTTTATTAAATACCAAAAGAATTCCGTAAAATATTGCATTGGAAACTGCTGATGTGAATCTGTTCCTACATATATAAATTTCCTATTTTTATTAGTACCTACAACATGTTGACTACAAATAACTGTGATCTATTGAATCTCACGCACGTAGAAAACGTGCTCGATCGAGCTCCGCAATTATACGGCACGAGCGCCAAACTTGGCAATAAAAATCAATGGGAATAAAAGAACGAATAAATAAAATAATTGAGAAGAATGTAGCATCGTACTCGTATTGTATTCGAATTCGTATACCGTTTTCGTATTGGAAGCCTCATGTATTTACCAACAGTGATTTTGGACAACTGTTTGTCAATCTAAGAATAGCTTCGATAAAAGTTCTAATACACTTAATTTAATTTATTTTTATATTTGAATAAATGGTTATTCAATAAATGGTTATAAAGCCAATAAATTAATGAATAAAAAAAATTGAGTCAATTGCAACTTTTTCGTTCCTTTCTTATAGTAAAAATTAAATTTAAAAAAATATAACAAAAATCACATTTGATTTGAAGTTTTAGTTAGATTCATAACTTTACTTATATTTTTCCTTCGAATGATAGGAATTTTTATAAATTTTAGGAAAACCGAGAAATAATATTTAGCGGTTATAATTGCTTACTTCTTCAATATTCAATGAAATTGTAATACAAAATAACACACTAAATTGCAACTACAAGTAAAGATTTCAATGCCTTATTTAAATGAAAAAGTCATGATTATTGAACAATTTATTAGATAGATTACTAACATATTGTTTATATGTAGCAACTAATGTTACAACGATATATAAAGTTAATAATAGGTTATTATATCACAAACCATCAATAAAAAAATCCAAGCATTGAAATAATAGTTTTTAACGAAAAGCTCCAGAAAGCTTAATGCACCCGTACGCTGCGATGAGCATGCATTAAAAAGGACTTTATATTATCTACATTTGCAGTCATATTTGTATCATGTACAATCTTCGTTCTTTTTTTCATGAGTTTAAATATTCAAACTTTGCGTTTTATTAAAATAAATTGCATGTATATAATATTTTATAAAAAATTGAAGTTGAGTATAAGAATTACGAAATTATTGAATAGCATCCATCAATATCAGAACTTTCCTTATGGAGAAGTTAAGTTATGTGTTCATGTCAAAACTTTTTTTAAAGTAAGTGTTGAGTGCAGAAAGTTGAAATGTTTATAAATAACACATAAATATGTAATATTATATATATATATATATATATATATACAAACGGTATGGTCGTCCAGTTAAAGTTGATTCAAAAAGAATTGTTTACTTTAAATGTTATTACCAACCGAATGATCAATTCTGATATTTACATTAATCAACTAACAAAATTAAACAATGCAGTTGGAAAAAGCGGCCTGAATTGGTAACTCGAAACGGTGATTTATTCGATTATTGACAATATTATATATCTTTGTACACACGACAAAAATTATTGGAGCTTGGTTGGGAGTTGGAATTTACTTTGCCATATCAACCATACAGAGTCCTGATTTTGCACCTTCTACTCATTTTGCTTACTTCTTGTTTCGATATTCACAAACTCCTTGAAAGGTATGCAATTAAATAATTATGATGGTGTTAAATTGTACCTGATTTAGATTTTTGCTAATTAAAGCGAGAAGATTTATAAAATTGAGATGATGATGATGTTGTTTGAAAAATGGCAAGAAGTCATTGATCACAATGGTCATTTTAAAATAAAGTCATTTAGTTCCATAAAAAATATCTAATTTTTTAACAAAAATGCGCAATTAGTTTCCAACCTAATATTGTTCAAGATGTGCCATATGTTCACGATTGCACCTTCGTACCTGGATGGGAACCGCGTGCGTTGTACTACTTGAATTCATAATCAAATAATGTAATGGCTTTAGCCTATTTAACGAAAACTGTAACCATTCCGGACATAAGTTTTTCATGCGTTTTTTTTTTTGCAAAACCACCCCTTGACTATATTTTCATTTGTGCTGACGTCATTGATATATTTAGACTGCGCAATGCCACGTAGGTATATGAGTTACAAACACGCGATCAGTTTATATCTAAATACTTAATTACGAACACGAAACAAAAGTGTACACCCACATTCAGTGACGGACGGGCCACTTCGATAGCCTCTTAAGTTTTAATAATGTCACCGGAAAATACGTCACAGTAACAAATGCCTGCATCCGGCATGTGTTTGATCGGGCCTAAAAATAAGATGGAAAAATAAAACGGTATATCTCCGCAAACACTTCTACTAGAGAAAACTCAATTTTCATAACAAAATCATTTTTTCAATCTTTTTTATGTGAACTATTTATATACTTTAACCTTTTCGCTACGAACGTTGTCCATCGACGATGTCGTTTATGGACGACATGTTGTGTTTACCTTTGCTTCAAGATATGTCACTCTAATTATAAGTTAAACTATTGAGAATTCTAGTCTATTGTAATTTTTAGTTCATTAGAAGCGTAATTTTTTAACATATTTTTACTGATAATGTTAAAAAAAGGCTTGAAATATACCGTTCAGTAGTGCAACTGAGCGGCACGCTTTCCCGTAAAGCAGCGACACTCCTGCCGAAAGCACTCTCGTAGCAAAAGGGTTAAATACCAAATGTGTGAAATACAATCACATGAAAATATTCTTCTAATATCAAAATAATACATTAACTAGTGTATATAACATATAAACTTGTGATTATGGTTATGTTTTATTGAATTATGCCAACTGAAAGTTTAACATGTGTAATTCAAACTTTCGATCCGCAGTTTTCTCGAAGACCAATATTACAACTCGACTTCTTCATTTATTGAATTTTTCTTGAATTCAGGTCAAGAAGCAATGAGTATTGTTTCTGTTATGCTCAAAAAACTTTGTGGAAGAACTCACTCTTTTAAATTAAATGTAACTCTTTGTTTGCATCTCGTGCTAGCACGCTTCCGAAAAAGTTTTTCATGATAAGAGATGCGGTTTTCGCCTTCAGGCATACGTTTTTGCATGAATTTTAATTTCTAATTCATTATCTTTATGTTTATGCGGTACACCCTTTTGAATAAAACTCGGTTACACAAAATCAAAAAAATCTCTGAAAATGCAGAATATATTATAGAAAAGTTTATTACTCGGAGAATTATAATAGATAATTATTTTTTTAAAAATTAATTGTGGTGTTTATTTTCATTTCTTTTAAGTTATAAAATATCCAACAAAATCTTAATGTATTATATATATAAATATATATATATATATATATATATATATATATTTGATATTGCATGCTTACAGAATTACTAATTTTAAAAAAATCAAAGCAACACCTTAATGTTGATCCTCAAATCATTTATGAAAGCCGTTTCATGTGTGAAATAAGTTTATTAACATAAAACGCCGTCATGCAACATGCATAGCATTATTTAAATTAATTATTAATCGATAAATGATTAAAATAAAAGCAAATTTAAGTTCGCGATAATGTCCGAGAAAAGGGTAGGCATATGCGCTACTGCGCAAAATACAGCAGTAGCGATTTACCGGCCCGATAACTGCAGCAATGCGGCGTCGTAAAACTTTCAACGTTCGGGACATTAAAATCATGTACGATTTCGCAACAGAAATTTTACTTACAACTAACACGAATACGAACTAAGCATTTATTGTTCAAGATAAAAAAATGTCATTGGCAACTCAGTTCTGAAGATAAAATTTGTACAGTAATTATACGAAATTAGGTTGTCTTCATCGTGAAACTAAAATTAAGGATCATTTTGTGTTGCAAATATGATCTGGAACAAAATTAAATAATGTCTCTGTTTTTACACTTTACTCATTTATTAATTTTTTAAATTAAAATAGTAATAATTAAATCTATTATTTTTAATATTTATTGTAATAATAGAGAAGAACTTTAACTGCATTTAGCAAAAGTGACTGACGAGTTTGATAAATAAATTTACTATATTTGCGAAGCATCGTATAGGAGCAAAATAGAAATTAAAAGATAAAAATATGGAGTTTTTTTCTTGAATTATAACGTATTTTGAGTTAACTTTCAGAAAATATAACATATACCTATATAATTATGCTAAGCACATACAAAGGACATAAATAATTTTGATACAGAACAAATATAGTAATTTTGTTTTTATAATCTTCCAAATTTGAAATTATATCATTACGATTTCGGAACACGACATATGTAAACCATCTACAAATGACAGGCGTTAATATTTAATATATTATATGAGAAACGTCGAAGTTAAAATAGTATATGATTTCATGTGTTGTCCTTTTCAATTTTATCTTTTTAACCCCTTAGCTACGAGTGTCGTCCATGGACGACAATTACTCGACTACCGGTGTATACGAGTCTTGTCCATGGTGACATATTCTGTGCCGGACTGCAGGGTTATTAATTATTAATTATAATTATATTAACAACATTCAAATATTACGATGAAAGCGATTCATAGATGTAGAGTTATACCTTCATATCCAATATATTAACAATGTATATTTTAGAATATATACGAATGTGAATTTTGAACAAGGTATAAAATAGAATTTAACACAAATCGGTTTCGTGTCTTGAAGATTACCTATTTTGGGAATAAATAATAGAAGAAATTCAGTACTTAAAATTCATATCGCATGCTCTCTAAATATGTAGTTTTTCCATAAAATTGATAAATTCATACTCGCATTAGCGTAACAAATGCAGTTAATTATATATATATATATATATATATATATATATATATATATATGTAAATTAAATCATTTTAATTTTTGAGACTTATACCGCTAAAGAATATGTTAAATTAATTAAAACTATTAAACCAGCAAAACAATAACTGGATTAAAATGTTACAAAGAGACTACAAATTATGATATAATAAAAAAGTTTAAACTTCAAATTTTGACGGAATATCTACTTAGCATGTTCCTCCTTCACGAACATAAAACTACTATTAAATTTTTATTGCGACCGCGGTGTAGTTCGTTGCTACTAAGTTTTACATTTGCGACATTATTCAAGTCTATTCTGAGCTGAAAAGTGCATTTTTATGTGTCATAAAATATTTAACAGAATTTATGACATGCAACTCTCTTCAATAATGATAGGAAAGTAAGTACTTTGGTAATTTTTTTCAATTTACGATCAATTCATGTAAAGTCAAACTTTGCGCAAAGTAATGGAACGAGTTTTAGGCTGCGTACTAAATGGAAGGCCTCAGTATAAAAGTAATTTCATTTCATGAAATTTATTTCACCAGTTTACTTAGTTGTGAAAGTTATACAGTATATTAAATTTAAGGTAATTTATTTATTCGACGCCAAAATAATATTAAGACTCACTTTCTAGTCGAAAATAATATTTCTCCTAATATGAAAAAATAAGTACAGCTGAAACAAGAACAAACTGTAATTAAATAAGGTAAAGTAAATGAAAACAAAAAAGTAATCCGTGTAAGTTTTGAAAAATAAAAAGACAAAAAAGTAAGGTTAATGATAATAATCATTATCGTTGCATTAATATTACACATCAAAAAAATATTTTTAATTTCAGATTGTGTATATCCTTTTATTCTAACAAGAAGCTCATTATTCATAGCACATTCTTCTACAAGATACCGAGTTAATTAAATTATAGTTAGTATTATCATTTTATTTATTCGCATTAAAATATTCGCAAATATTTTATATTATCAATCTCCTCTATTATGAAAAATATTTTCAAGATAATCTCAACTCCGTCTCGCGCTTATTCTTATTATTTTCAAACCATTACTTCCATTGCAATGGAAATATTTTTATGAAACATTTATTCTATCTTTTATTTTTATCTTGGGATGTGCAAAGTATGACTAATGTTTCGCATAAATTACAGCTATTTCTATCATTTTTTTAGTAAGAGCTAGGAATATGTAACATGCTGTGTTTTAAATGTGAAGCTGGCAGATATGCGTTTTTACTTTATACAGAAGTATTCTATGCGACAGATGACAAATGGTCAGATAGACAGAAAAAGTTAAATCCGTTTTAAAAACTTTGTCATGAAACATTAATGTTTCATACATCTGCAATATTTATTTCAGTGCAAGAATATATACATTACCTATGCAATGTTATTAAAAAATGAATACCTACTTACGACGATAATGGTAATAATGAAAAAAAGAAACTATAAGTTCAAAACATTAAGTACTAATTAAATAAACAAGTTATTAAAATCATATTGGTTATACATACAAGAGTCTATGAGACCATCGTAAATACTTTTCGGTGGAAGTGACTATGTTGCAAAACACTCTGTATTCTTTTTAAAAATGTAGCTATACATTAAATGTCCTAAATTTTTTAAGCAACTTGCCTTCAGGCAAAAAGCCACTTACGACTAGTTAGAAAATGTTTCGTTGGCTTTTACACGTGTTTGAAATTCAAGTTAAATGTAGAACAAATCATTTAACGTTGTTTACAGTATGTTAATACACTTCTCTTCCATTGATCTTACGTAAACAATGCATTTCATCAATCCGGTGCATCCCATTAACTTCCGGATGTACCGGAGTACAAAATAGTAACTTTATAATGATGATGAAGGACTCTGGAAATGCACAGCAGAATTAATGTTTGGATGAAACTGCATTTATATGCATTACTTAACTTATATGCTCGAAAGATGCGTCGTTTAAGACTGAAGTTGCAGTTTCACGAGAAATTGTCAGCAATAATTTGTAATTATGGATGCATCTGCGTACTCAGATGATATGATCCATTATAGCGTTTTATAATTTTGAGTAAATGAGCATGTGTTATAATCGTAATAAAAGCGTGATTTGTACTTAAAAGGCACATACAGCCCTAAATTTTCACTCTCCGCCACAAACTTCTATTTTGTTATAGTATTTTTAGCAATCGAATAATTTTTTCTCCCTCTTTAGCCAAATGTTTTTCACCGAATTTATCGGCGAATATTTTAATTACATTCAGTATGGCTGAGAATCAAACATCTATTATTTATACGCCTTAATGGTAAGAGTTGCCGATGCTCAACACTTTATTTTTTGACCAATTTCCATTAATTTATTTTTTCATATGTGCCCGAAAGCACACACAGCCCTAAATTTTTACACTCCTATTTCGTAATAGTAATTTCAGTAATGGAATAATTTTTCATGCCTCTTCAGCCTGTCTTCATGTGAACATGAAAATACTAAATTGCCAAAGTTGACAGAGATAAAAAATTGAAGGATATAAAATTTTTGAATATTTAGTGTCAATTTCTCAAAATTGCAAATATTGAAAAAAAGCTGGATAAGTTAAGGAACATGATAAAAATATTATTCAAGAATTTTTTTATAAATCCTTGCTCTAACTTTTATAAACTTGATGTCCCATGTAGGTTTTGCATACAATTAAAGAATCGAATGCACTTTGATCAATGTTAAATGATGGTGCGAATAATGAAACAATTAAAAAAAGAGTAAACGATGTGTAATTGTTACAACGTAAATGAGAACTAAAGTGATGAATTATTCCAACTCGCAAATGATTTCTAAAGCCATAAAATAATTAACGCAAACGTGATATCTTGTTGCCTATTCTGCATTGTGTTAGTATTTACAGATTCAATAAATAATTATGAGCCAACATTAATTATCCTCCAAGGTCGTTATGAAAGCGAAACGCTGTTCAAATTCCTCTGAAAGCTGGTACCCGGCTTTTAATGCCCAAAATTACGACAACGGTCTGGCTTCATTTGGTGGATGTTGAGTTCTTTGTTCTCTTAATAAATACCTACTCTAGAGTCGAGTTAAACAATTAGATTGCAATTCAACCTAAATTTTCTATGATTACTTTGTTTTATCAATTAAATATTTTACAAATAGCCAAACAATAATATTAGTCAAAATAATAATGATAAGTAATTTTGGACTATCTTTAGATTGTATGTTGTATGCTGCATTAAATATGCAAATTAACTCAATATCAATAAATAATTTATATTGCAAGTAATGTTTTTGGTCGCGCGCCTAAAATTCCACTGCTATAATATGATGAAAATAATAATTGTATGTATTAAGTGTTTTGAATGCATGTTTGCATGCCAAATGTTGAAATACAAACGCCAGTGCCAAGATTTTTCAAAAATATAGTTGAAAGATACAATACTTTCAATTATTAACTAAATATAAATGTAACTAACATATATCAATATGTTGTATACAAAAATCATAATAGACTTGTACTTAGATACAATGAATTTAAAAAAATGGAAAAAAATTGTATGAACGATTTTCAATGTTTCCCATTTTTTTGGCGGTCAAAATCATAGTTATGCATTTTAATATTGGTAATCTATTATAAAAATTTATTCCGAAAAAATGTTCTGTTATTATGATTGTCCATTATAATGGGCATCATATGTCTTCGTAAATCTCGTAACTCAATACCAATAAAATATAATCTATTTTAGTTTCATTTGTGAATATTTGATTTTACCTATTTCTAGATGATCTCATTAAACTAACATTTTAAAATAAATAAACAAACAATTATAAATAAAATGAGATTCACCTTTCGCTCATTTAAGCATAACAATCAATGGATACAATAAAAAAAACTGTAAATACAAAATTATCTATTTCTGGTACGCTTTTGAAGTTGGCGCCAAAAAGAACACAGTTCTAAGGCTTAGTTTTCAATGAGTATCATAGTAATATAAACATCAGCTGATGCTGAGATCAAATAATATTTTGAATAAATCAATCAGCATAAATCATGGATGATAATTTATTTAGTTTATTTTTATAGCATGCAAATGCGTAAAGACAAATCTAATTCGATACAAAACTGTCAGAACGCTATTGAAATTCAACGACTTTACTATTTTAAATTTATTGATTACAAAGAAATATATTACC
Organism: Ctenocephalides felis; assembly: GCF_003426905.1. Lineage (NCBI taxonomy): Eukaryota > Metazoa > Arthropoda > Insecta > Siphonaptera > Pulicidae > Ctenocephalides > Ctenocephalides felis. The sequence goes on along the minus strand of NW_020537758.1, from coordinate 23,352,436 downwards.
CTCACTTTTGATAACTTTTTTAAAACTAAATTTAAAGTTTAATTATCCAAATGACAGGCGCCAATGTCTTCATTGACATTCAAACATCTTTCTAACAATTCTAATTTTGAAATTGACTAATTTGTTATGTTAAACCTTTTCATGTAAATTGTATTACATACATACAAACAGATAAAAAGAGATATTGCATCTCGCAGAATTTACTTTTACAAATTTATATTTATCTACTGAATCACAGAAACATTGTTCTTTCAGTTTGTTTGTTTATATTTTCCATAAAAAAAGTATTTTTCAATTGCGTAGGTGTGTTTGAGCAATTTCATCCTTGACGTTCGCGAAAGATAAATTATTTGCATTTATGTAACTAGTCGACAATGTAAATTTTGTTTAAAAAAGAAACATTAGTATATAATTTATAAAAAAGTACGCAACTATTATCAAATAGTAAATTAATTTTGTAATTATTTTTTTTAATAAAGTTGTTAGTCCGTTGAATAATGTAGCTTGTACAGTAGGTAGTTAGTTTCAAACTTACATGTAGAATATTGAATAAAAACAGTGGTATCAGCAAAAATTTTAATTTAAAAATTTTATCAAGCTGGCCAGCACTGTTTAGTGTTTAATTAATAAGGCTTTTTGTACAAAATGCAATCAATGCAATTTAGAGCACTTGTAATACATAAAAAGTTGTTGATCGATGTTTAACCGGCGTTTGTCATTCAGGTAAGGTAATGCTTTCGTAACGGTGTAGATTAGAATTAAATTTGCACTTTTTGCATAGGACTGAAGTGCCATTGAATTAAAATTTGTTTATTTCAGTACTTCGAGTACAGAAATGCTTTGAAGTGTTCAGTAGTTTGAAAATATTTTCAACAAGAAAGAAAAAAGAATCATCTTAATATTGATTTTGTAATTGATTCAATAAATACCAAGTATTCATTTCAGAAATATTTAAATATATATTCTTTAAATTGACAGTACTAAATTTTATGTTATTAATTATCATGTACATTCTCAGGAATCACAGAGCATTACCAAGGTAAAATTGGCAAAAAAATGTGTAATAAATATTAAATGAGAAAACAAGTGCATAAATTGTGTTGCATTGTATTTATTCATATAAATATTTAGAACATAATTTGAAAATAACGAGTTATATTTAAGTATACGTTTGATACATTAACAATATTAGGTTGTTCTGCCATATATTACGCATTTCTGTATATAATATAATTATGCATTTATTTTCAAGTATTTTAAATGATATTAAAGTATCACATAGGAAAAATAACGCACACATATAAACAAAGTATTGAAAATAGACTATACCGAAAAATTGAATAGAATTTTGTATTTAATATTTTGTGGCTTTAAATTTTGAAATAAAAGTTTGAAAAATGCTTTTAGATTAACGACGCTTATATAAAGATTAATTAGCTTAGATAATTGTCAAGAAGACCTCTGAAATATTAAAAAATGTAAGGAATAGGTAATTGTATAAATGCAATATTAAATATAGTATTAAGAATAATTACCTAGAAAATGCTCATGTTTATCTTAACTTTATATTACGTAACAAACGGCAAATAATTTACGGAAAAATGAAAATTTGAAAGATCAGTCGAAAGTTCAAAACGATGGTTTCGTGGTTAATATTAATAGTTTGTGATGAAGCTTTACTCTTGACGTGATAAACTCCAATTACATCATCAATAATAATAATTCTATAATCAAATAGACTTTTTTCGTTTTCATTATTATTCGAATACACTTCAGCATCATCGCATTCTAACGCTGCCTATTGAAATAAATTAATTTACTCAAATTATATGTAAATTGCGACTCTACCAAACAAAAGGCGCAAAATCCACAAAGTGCCGTATCTACATTTTATAATTGCTTGTTAAAAACTCCATTCTCTTCGCGTTTACTACATTTGAAAATGAAAGAGAAATTCGCAGATTATTGATTACCATAACAAAGCCTCGTTAATTCATTAAGCCAGATAATTTTATGTGAAGGGCACCACGTCATTGTCATTGTCAATTTAATTTTTTATAGAATTATATACCGACTGAACTTTTAAAACGTGAGCATTTTAAAATGGATTTATAAATAAGAAGCAACATATACAGATACTTCATATTTATTTTAGAATATACGGCATATTTCTATTTTCAGCAGACCTATATTTGAAAAGTATTTTTAAAAGTCTAACCATATTATTATGCATTTTCAATCATTTAATGAAACGAAAAACTATACATCGCATATACGATTTGGTGATAGCGACAGACGCGCCTTTTTAATTGCTGGTTTAATATCGTCTCTTTCATATCAAGTGTGGTTAGATTTCATAAAAATACCCAAATTTTTTTATAAAAAGTAGCAGAAACAATAAATACTTCACGCAATATTTAAATGACTTGTTACTTGTTTTATTTACATGCCAGCTTGTTATTTGCTGCTAACAATTTTATGCCAAATCTAAAAATGCATTGCTGAATAATTTAATATTTCCATGGATAAGTTTTTAATTATTACAATCAAATTCTGCTGACAATAGTTTTTTTAATTATAAGTTCAATTAAATATAAATTTATGCTAACTAAACTTATCCAGTAATTACTATTATATAATACTGAAACAAATATAGTAGAAGTAAAATAAACGTGCAGATATAAAATAATATTAATTACTTGATAAGTTCAGTTATAATGTAATTTTTGATTATAACTTCTGATATGGAATGCGAAAATTTAAATGATAAATTGTAAAAAGGTCTGATTTAAAAGTATTTATAGAGCTATAAAAACAAATTAGAACATCAAATTATTGATTATAAATGCATCGTGAATTATAATACAACTATTAGAGAAGTTCGCCTAAATGAAAAAAGTATCGTCGTGGACGAGTCGGTTTGAAATTGGAAAATTATGAAACGTGATAACTGGGGTGTCCCGGGGTGTCCCAGACCTTGATCGAAACTGGATAGTAGTATTAGCCTTAACTGTCCTGAAAAAAATTGGAAAAAAAATCTCACGTTGTTGGAAATTGTGAGCTTTTAAGTGCAACTGAGAGCTTTCGTAAAATTAGTACCATTTTTTGTTGATTGTGGTTAATTTTTACTAATTCTGTTCATTTAAACTTTGGAACTCTTTCAGTTCCAGAATCACAATCAAAGTAGCTTGTTGAACTATCAATTTCAAATTTTTCAAATCGGTCTAGTTAAGACCCCCCTTTCAGTAATGTGTAATTTAGTCAGTATTGTAAAATGGTAAAATACTCAACTATTTAATTATTGGAATACTTCGAGTGAAAAAATGAAAACCTAAAAATGCCTTAATTCTAGAAAACTTGGTAAAGAAATGTTATTCGCGATTACGGTTTTAAAGTTTTAAAAAAATAAATAAAAATCAACCCCAATAACCAAACAGTGGTCATAAGTTCATCAAAGCTTTAGGTTGAATCTAAAAGCTTATAGTTTCCAAACGAGGTGTTATTTTTTTCTAAATATTTCTATCTCAGTTAACCCCAATTTACGGGCCAAAAGCGACACTAAGGTCGGCCGCACGCAGTGGCATAAACAACTTTGCTCGGCGTTCGAAACTGTACAAATCATAAAATTCCTGTAGTTTGTATATACACGTGCTCGGTACAATTGACTTCGCAAGACGTTTGATAAATAATTACATTGATTCTTAAATAAAACTAAAAATGGATTATTACAAATATATAAATTTATACATATAATTATAAATTTATATATTTGTGCAAAAATTATGTCAGTACCACTGTCAGTACTACTGGTAGCAAAGTCATTACTGCTATGTAATTCATCACTATTTTTTTCTTGAAGACATTATAATGTGTATTTTTTTAAAACTTCTTACAGACGATGTATGTATATGTTTCACCAAGTTTCGGAAATGTTTTATTTATGTTTCGTCCGGTAGAGTTACTACGACTCTAAGTGTCCTATTCGCTTTTGGGCCGATAACCTTGCAACGACTCTGAGGCGTAATATTTGTGTTTGGGCCGATAATCTTTGGACGCCTCTGAGGCGTCTTCGTACGCGAAGAGATTAAGGACAATACTATCACCCGGTTTCAGCTTGACGCTAAGGTCTGGGTCATCCTGCATATAAATTTTAAGTACATATTTGTACTGCTAGCTTTGCCTTTGGCCATCAATATAAGAGTTTTAAATAGTTAAATATTAACCGAGTAAAAAATGATGAAAATAAAATCAGTTCAAATTCTAGAGCGATTTAAAATATCATTTGAAATAGTTCGCTGGCTCGTTTCAAGCCGACCCTATTGTTTCGTTGAATTTGCCGCTAGTTTGCGAATACTGAAGCGCTGCGTGTGTGCTTCAGGATTGCTGCGCGTCGTGCTGTTGCTGTTCCCGCGACTGCTGCTGCCTGATGCTGGACCGATGCTTCCACTACGACCACAGGCGGTCGTCTCGCAACGGCGACCCGACGCGCGAGTGCGGATGCCAGTTCGCGCTGCTACATCGAGCGGATCCAGAACATTACACGACACATCATTGAAAACTGAACATTTGCGCGGACTCGTGCCATTATTCGGAATGTTCTTACACTACATTTACGCTCACTTGGTCACGAAAAACAACGAATTATGTAAAATATTATTTTCTCTGAAATGCGCATATGCAGTGCACGTAGTAGTAAAATACTAAGAAAGGGTTCAAGAGTTACTGCTTTGATACTGATGGGCCGATTTTGCGGTAAAATAGACCAATGTTATGACAACGCTATGTTACGTTCAAGTTTTCATACAAAATTCTACTAAATACTGTCAAAAGCCATATATTTGCTGTGCGATCAGGCGTTTTACACATAAATTGCAACTTTAATCATTTGTTATAAAGCCATATCTCAAAGATCCAGTTATGTTTTTGACAGTTTTTGGTACCACATTATATGAAAACTGCTACATAACATAGCTTTGCCCTCATATTAGTCTAGTTTACGGCAGAATGGGCTCCTGAATGTTTGCGATAAAACCTCGTGTCATCAATTAAATAGCAGACACTCATTTAGGGGTGAAGCAGTTTTTCTCGTCTGCGTATGATATACACTACTTGAATATGTTTTTACACAGCAGTTTATTAATAATTTGATCATGCATTTCAAACAAATATTATTCATATTCAATATAAACGCATAACATCTGAAAAATTCGGAAAAACTATTGAGAGTATTTTCGAACTAATACTGCCGAACTCATTCACAAAGTTCTTAATATTTTGTCATTCATTATCTTACATAAAATGATTCCAGTCTGTTTGAAATGATTAATAATCTCTATTGAAATAGAAAATTGTTCACATTTTAGTTATGTTTCGGCTGAAATTATCAGCATTGTGCTCTATCAATTGAGTAATTATCTTTAATACATGTAAAACTTTGAAAAGTCGATGAAATTACATATCAGAGTCCAAATTATGTTACGTAAAATCCAATACATTCTATGTTCATACATACAATGCAAATAGGTGCGAGGAACTAATGGAAAAGACTTCGAAATGCACTTTTCTGAAAAATGACTATAGATCGCCCTTAAATGCATAAAAGCAGCAAAGAATACATAAAATACGAATAAATGCATAGCGCATGTTTTCGCAAAACGTGCGCTTAGCTTTTCTATCTCATAGTAAAATCATATAAGACTATATATCTGTTGCTAGTTTATTGATACCAGCAAAAGCATTAAAAGGTAATTGTTATGACGTTTATGTATTTTATTGACGAGCTTGATGGATCGATACATACTTTTTAGTGTATAAAAATACATCCAATTCTAGGATTGGTGTGCGCCCTGAAGCAAAACTTTGATATTAATTCGCTACTCAATTAAAACTATAACGCTCTATTTCTTTGTTTTAATTTACTTCAACAACGAATTTGATGGTATATTTGTCGAACTGTTTCGAATGTTGGGTATTATAAGTCGCACAATTGAAACTAAATATTTAAAAACACGCTACAATCACAATATGAACGCTGAACTAATTCTGCAAGGCCATCGAACTTACAATGGGAAAGCAAGCATCTAAATTATTGATGCAATTCAAAAATCTAAAGTCGATGTAAGTTTATATAAAATTACGACTACATATACTGTGACTCGTCCTGCTTTAATATAATATGATTGGCACTTTTGTATATCATACACGCTTTTACTTATGGTAGTATGTCTTTCACATGAAATGGTAGTTTTTCAACATCATTCACTTTGGGATTCACGTAGATTATTTATAATGCAACAGTCAAGGCAACTGTTATTAATATGAAGAATATTTGTGACTCTTATGTACATATTGTATGCAATATATATGTCGAAACGTTTTGGCAACTTGGAATTATAAATCAAGAGAATTAGCTACATACTCTATCCATAATTAGATAACTCAAGCTGTGATTGATGAAAAAATATGAAGCAAAATTAAAACATTGCATTTGGTATTACTGGCATTTGAAAAAAAACATCCATTTTCATTCTGTCCTATTCTGCCCGATAGGCTTCTTTTGAATCTTAAAATTTTTTATGAACCTGAATTTTTAATTGTGTTGATATATATGTTGTAAATAAGCAATTTGCAACAATAAACTTTACTAACAAACGCAAGAATTTTCTGAAGTTTTACAGACACTGATAATTTTATAGGAAACTAATTTTACTCTAAGAATTTCAAAAAGAGAACTTCAAAATATGGAGATTTATTTTCAAAATATTTTTGAGAATAAATAAATTGGGAAATAAATATTTTGTAATCGTTTTTTCTTATGTTATATTATTTTGAGCACTAATGATTTTTTTAAATTTATTTAGAGTATTGTGTCAAGAATTTGTCTAATAGTCTAATAGTGCTTGTTCATTTTCAATTCACATCTTGTTTTTGTAGCTTTTGAGAAAAATTTAAACAAAGCTTTCTGTGACAAATTTGTGAAGTTTTACAAACAATTAACAAAATGTCTAAGTACACTTCTACATGATGACAAGAAGTGCAGACACGAGATTTTGACCAATAGGTTTTATTACATGCAATTTAATTTTTTGTGTAATCATAACTTTGTTCTTGTTTATAACATTTCTGATCATCTGATTAAATTTTCACTTCCGATATATTTGTTTTGAAAGTACAAAGCTGTTCCCAATATTGCAAAAACATAAGGTCATTAAACCTTAACCTTTATGGCATTGGTGTCCATTGTTATGTCTTCAGCATGTATCCATATTTTAAATGTTCTATTTATCGATTAATATTTGCTTGCTTTTGTGACTTGTTACTTCTCAATATACATTAAGTAAGTGAATCTATATTTCAAAATAATAATTTTTCCGCAATATCAAATTGCAGCACGCCCACTGTTGCCCAAGTGAGTTGGACGATGGAGTTTCCAGTCTAAACCGTCCACGATCACGAATCAATTCAGCGATATTTATATCATCTGAGGGACCAGGTTTTGAGACCATCGAATTCATGAGAAGACACGGATCACAATCGCGGTTGTGCCGAAAGGCGCGATCGGCGGACAACATACAAACGCTTCTTCCTACTTTAAGCGTTTCAGGACCATCGCCACCTGAAGAACGGCCTAGTGAAGATAAGGAAGATGATCCTTTGGTTATTACCATCATCGATCAACAATAGAATGGATGACCAATATAGCACAACTAGGAACTGATGCGAAGCATAACAATATACAATGCAATTATAATACTTTTTCCTTTGGGATCATATCTCACTGACGACCAAGTTGTTTACAGGAATAAGAATGTTATTAATGAGAATTACATATCGAACTAATACCAACAAGCGGCAATGCAAAGACCATTAGAACATAAATAACTAGACTTTTCTAAATGAAAAGTTGACCAAAATCTACAGAACCATAAATACTGGCAATATTTATGAACTGTTGAAGATTTTGTTCACCTGAGATTCCTTATTTGTTAAAGCTACAACTAAATTAAATCTCTGAATTATAACATCAATTATTTGTTCTAATGCAAAATGAAATAATTTTGGAAGATGCTATTCGTCTTGGTCAGACAAGATCACACTGGTTAACCAAATTTGCCTATTCGCCCACCATTATTTTGAAAAAACTATAAGTTTTCATCTCGTTCGATATGACAATTATTCAAACCGGCCTTTTATTCGAAATGAATAGTATCACCACACAAAGATAAAATTCATTCCGAACATTCAAAATTTAAAAAATATACAAGGTATAATATATGAAAAACTATAAAATTTGACCAATCTACTCATATTTTTAACTTCTATTACGAAGATGGACCAATGAATTAAAGCTTTAATATTTTATTATATTTACAATTGCCTAAATGGATAGTTTGTGAGTATGAACATTTTAAAGAAAATTAGTCAATTGTTCGGAAACTACCGGTTATTCTATTTAATTAAAATTTTGTTTCATTTCTGCGACAATACTGAACAATCTTCTTATATCGACAAAGTGATAAGTTTTAAATAAACATTTTTACGAAATTCTAAGTGAAATAACACATATCAGATATGAACAGAATCCAAGTTCAATTGATAATAACAAAATAGCGAATCCATAAACTGAAGTGTCAAGTGTAGCACATTGTTCGTGATATAATTAAAGATCTGTTGCCAAACGCAAATTTAAACTTTAATGAAAATATTCATGTTCTTTCATTATTTATTTAATTTTATTCTATATTATATTAATATATCATAAATATAAGAAATAACGTTAGAAACGTCAAAATGTAAAAATACTTGAGAGCTAAGTTAATTTAAATCATTATTTATTTAGGCTAGTGAAATTATATTTTAAAGTGATATTTATCTAATATAAAAACAAAAAATCTATTTGTATAATATAAATCTTAATGTTTATAATGTAAGTGTATAGATTTTATGAACTGTAAAATAATTTTAGTTGGTAGAAATCTAATATTTCTTTAAGTAGTTTCATAACGAGTATGCAAACACGTAGTCATTAGATATATGATTTAACTGTTGTACTCAATCAGACGACGAATATTTTTAATGGATATTATTTGTCAATATTTAAATGTCGAACAATATTAAACCAAAATGTTATAAACTATTTTACGTCAGTCAATATTAGTGTGGATGCTTGAAAATGTTTTTTCAAATGCATCAAACTGAATATCAAGACATTATTGGGCATATAACTGATGTCACTTTCATATGACAGAGTTTTAATTATAAATAAATATCACCAAATTAACTTAGGTAATACAAACTGGCCCGTAAACTTAACGTTTTAGTATATCGAAATATATGAAGTGATTTGTTTGCGATGCATTAAATGAAAATTGCATGCTCGAGCCTATTTGATCTACTGGAAGAGTTCGTTTTCTATGGTGCTATTTGAAATATTTCGATATATCAACGTAAAATGAATATATTATTCTTTATATAACAATTATTTATAACTAACTACTTGACTTTCGTCTAATGTATTTAAATTTTAGTTAGGAGTATAAAAAAGTAATCGACTTCTATATTTATATCATAAGAACAGTTGCAATATATAAGAATGATTGAATTTTATTAACCTTTTTGCTACGAGTGTCGTCTATGAACGATATCTACACTACTGACGACATGCTGTGTTGGCCTGTGCTGCAAGAAATATAACTATCAATTGAAATATTGAAAATAAGAAGATTTGTATTATATTTTTCTGTTGCCAGAAGCGTAATTTTAATTTTTCAACATATTTTTATTGATAATGATAGAAATTTTTTATCGTTGTCGTTTGCTGTTCCGTACAGCAGCGAAAAACACTTTGGTAGCAAAAGGGTTGTTCAATATATAAATATGGAACGTTATCTATACTTATAATATTCATACACGAAAATAGTGATACAAATACAAAAGCAGGAATTAAATATTGATGTATATGAAATCTATCGGAAACTATTCGAAAATGTTATTTTTCAAGATATTGTAATTGACATAAAGAATAAATTAAAAAAATATGTAGATTGAATAGAAATACGAAATATGTGACTAAATCTTGCAAACGTATCGCAATTTTGGAAAATGTTAATAGATTTTCCTCTTCGATTGGTGACATAAATAGTTCTGGCCTGTAAAATAGAACAAATCTTCATTCAATGTCCTTATAAGATCACATTGTGGCATCTACTTGCACAACAAAAATAGCCAATGCTTGTTTTCATTTGCTGCTCTACTTTTTCTGTACTATATTGTACTAATATATACTCGTATATATAATACAAGGTAATGTCGGTGCTGTTAGATGAATAAAATCAATATGTAGTAAATAATTTAATTCATTGAGAAAGCCATTTATAAGCAGCGCGACAGAGCGACACAGAATATTGTATGTGTGTAAGACGACGATTCAGGTTGCTATAAACACCTCAATGCGACATCAAATATTCACGAAGATGATGATGCACGAGACCGCAAAATTAATTAACGACAGGTTATATGCTTACATTTTTATACATTGCTCTGATGAAAGTGAAATAATTACCAATTTGGTTATAAATATTCATTTAGGTTATACCGTCAAATAATTTTGATGAGCCCTTCTACTATATATAGTACGCCCACATCAGATAAACAAATCAAAATGATAGTGGGGCCAATTCTCCTATAAAATGGAAATATAATGGCAAGGCTATGTTACGTAGCTTTCTTCATATAAAATGGTACTAAAAACTAATAAAAAGCTTTGTATTTGTGTATGTAACCAAAGACATATTAGAAAGATGAACTTGTGACAAAATTGTCATTTTACATTTGTGCGTTTTGTAGGTTCGTTTTGTAGGTTCGGTTTTATGTGTGAAACGCCAGACCGCATTGCAAGTACATTGCTTTTTGATAGTTTTTACTACCAATTCATACGAAGATAGGACCGTAACATAACGTTGCCATAACATTTGAATTTTATCGGAGAAATGACTCCTAAATCTATCATACTTCTATCTTCTGCATTGTCAAATGCATTTTTCTTAATCACAAAGAAAGCAAAAATGAATTTTTGTTATGAATAAAATCTCGCATTTACCTTCATTTACATTTCCATAGTTTCTATTATTTACTTCAAAGTATCTTCAAAGTTTGAAACTATGGTAATATCTTATAATATTTTTAGCACGGCATCAAATGCTAGACAACCTGTACTATTTTTGCTGTTAATTATTATAAAAAAAATACGGTAGAGAAACATCGAAAAGATTTCAAACTTAAAGGGGTTTTCTGGTCTGAATAAGGCATGAATTTTATGCATTTTTGGAAAGGCCGTAAAAAAGCAAATAATACTTTAACTAACTTTTTTTTACAAGTTAAGTAATGTTTTAATAAGTATACAAAATAAAAATCAAAAATAGTCAAAAAGTTTAAGTTTGGAAAATGTGGATGAGGGCAGGTAACAAAAACTTTGCATATGACCACATTTATAATTATAGCCTTTCAAATAATTGAAAAAAAAAGCTATAAATCTAGCTAATTTTTTTTTACAAAATATCGACTGTTTAAAACACACGTTTTCACAACTTTTTTTTATATTATTTATTTTTTAAAACTAGTTAATATTTAAATTTGGGGATGAGCGTAGATTATACTGAATAAAAGTTTATAAATAAAACTCTGTAATAGTTTCAAGTGAGTCAGTCCAGTAGTAGTCAAGAAATTATGGGTATCGTATCGAAAAATACAGTTTCGAGAAAAACGGAAGAGCAATCTCTAAAAATCATTTAAATTTTGAAAAATCCTGTGTACTAAACACATATTTTCTGATTAAACTTTAAAAATTTCCAAAAAAAAAACAAAGTTTAGACCAGAATACCTTGTTCAATAATAATAATTTCATATGAAGGTTTTTCTCAAAATTATTGTTACATGGCCATGATAAAGTCATAACTGTATATAATTTTTCAAATCTCGACGATGAACGATTAAATGCATTTAAACCATTTTGTATTAAAAATTTTCACATGTCAAAAAGTCAAATATTATTATTTACGTAAAAACTCGACTTTTAAATATTATAAATAAATTTTCAGAAAAAGGAAACTATTTCTATTCAATGATATATATCGCATAGTTTTATGCAACTTGTAATGTCATAAATTCGTCCAATAGTCGTATAACTTAGAACTTATCTATAAACAATTTTCATATCTTGAATAATATAGAAGTATTCTTTTAAGACGTATTTACGATAATTGAATTTTCTTTAATGTAATTATTAAGGTCAATTATTCCTAATTGTAATTGAAATTATAAAAAATGTCATATTGCATTTGTTAGTTAGAAACTTAATTTAATATTTTATTCACTACTACCCATTTAACTTGGAAATATATCCACTGTAATATATATTAGTTTCATACGCAATTATTTATATCATGTAGAAGTAGAGACAATCATCAAACATAAATGAAAAATACTTTATAATAAAACTGCACCAAATTGGGACCCGATTATCATATAAAATGACGAATTGATGTAGAGTAATAAGAAATTTAATGTAAAATATTGCAAATGTATTTAAAATACATTTAACAAAAAGTTATTGAATTATTTTTTATTCTTTTGATGTTCATATGTTTGGAGAATATATTATTGAAAACGCAATTGACTTTTACAAAGGCAGAATTATGTAATTATGTAAGCAGCTGTTTCTATTGAACATTGAACATTGACAGAAATTTGTATATAAGATTTGGTTAATTGCAACAAACATCACTATTTCCTATAAATTATATTTCATTGAAAACGTAATAAATTAGATTACGGGCAGTTATTATTCAATATTTGATTATTTCAATATCAATTGTGTTATCAATCTTTAAAATCTATTTTAAAAAAATAGAGGATCATATTGAAAATAGGCATTATATTGAAAATTTTATATTAATATATACTTTGTTAGATATTTAGCGCATAAAAATAATATTTTGTTCTATAATCAATTTGTATGTTCGATTTTGGTCGAAATAAAAATGTATTATCGAGTAAATAAAATAAACAAATAAGAAGTAAATAAGAAATATTTAGTTTGATATATTTATATATTTATGGGGATACAATGCTAGGGTTCATTGCAAAAATGAAAACTTGCACTAATATTCAAAAAGTTATCACTTTATTTATTTGATTAATCATGATTAGTCAGTATATTGTCTGAGAACGATGTCGATGGAAATGTTTGAGATTTTCGAAAATCTCAATACTGTTTATCACTGCTATATGTAATCTATTAAAGTTTCGATGCAAACTGAGTCATTGTTTACGAAATAGCCTGAAATAGCCTCACACAAAGAGTTAACACTTTGAGGACGAGCGCCGCATATATGCGTCTTACGCAAATCCTGGTCGAAGAACTCATATATGCATTCGACGAAGGCAGTCGTTAGAGCCGAGGAACTCATATATGCGTCCACCTGAATACGAATGTCGATGTCAGAGGAACACAATGTTAATAAACCAAAAGGAATAATTAATAAACAAATATACATTTTATTTATCCTGTGTAAAATCTGTGTATATAAATATAATATTAGGATAATATACTATACTCGGCAATAGGGCACGGTTCACTTCGAACCATTCTCTAAAAAATTGTGGGGATCAAGCAGGCTAGTGTTTGGAAAAAAACAAATGGACTTGTCATATTTTTTATATCATTAATTTTTATAGTCAATAAATTTTATATATTTATATTCAAGTGGAGTTTATACTATCATATTCATTACTAACCCATATTGGTAACCTACGACGATTGAAATGAAGACAAAGAAAAAGTTTTATTTTTCGAGGATTTAAGAAAAATAACCTGATTCATTACTAACCCACAAAATGATCAAAAATAAAATTATATTATAAAATTAATACACAATGAAATCAAGTTTACAGCCGGTACAGTAGATTGTTTTGAAATCGGTGCCGTCCCGTAAGGGTTAATATTTTGTATAAAAATTTAAAGCATAGCGGCAACTAGGTGAGTTGTATCTGCTGAATAATTGCTAATTTCTAAAATATAATCAATGTAATGGTATCATACCTTAAAATTATCACTCACCAACACGCCAACAATTTATATCTTGATTAACAGTCAACTTTCGAAGTAAAAGGGAAACAGCGAACAATCACCATATATTGTTTAGATAGTTTGATCTTTTACACTAATTAAACACATCAGTAACTAAACTTTATTTTATAAACATTCTGGGATCCTTATCTCTAAAATGAGAAAACTCTGGCAAAAAACGTCAAAAAATATTTTTTAATTAATATTTATGCTATATGACGACATAATATACAAAAATTCCATTGATATGTTCTAAAAGATAATTTTATTTAACAATGCAATATCAACAGTTTCAGGTAAATATTTCCGACATATAACGATGGCATGTCGTATGACATTATGCAAAGCACGTGTTTAAAACAAATCACTTTTCACTTTGATAATCGACTATATTGATCATAATAAAATTTGAAACACAAAACCGATAACGAAATTTTTCGGGTGTAATATAGATCTATTTCCAAAGATCACGATCAAAATGGAATAATAACGTGCTAAGATCTTACCGGCGATGATAAGTAGACAACTCGATGGAGAGAAAAGAACTGATCCTTTACCAAAAAAAAAACAGAAGTTGGCAACGAACTAAATGAAAAAATAGCGCAAAATTTAATTATTTAACTTAACGCCTGTGAATAGTTTTTACTTATTTTATTAACTATTTATATTTGTATATCCAAGTTTTATTCGTTAAATAAATAACTTTTTACTGTTATTTACATCGATACTATTTTTTAATATTATATTTATTATTTAATAATAATTTTTTTGTCTTCTCACTTCTTTATACATCATTTTTGGTCATTATACTGTTTACTTATTATCGCACAGTTAGTTTGTTACATTACAATAAACATATACCTATTTATTATGATATTTGCTATACTGTTAAATATTAATAAAACATATTGGAAAGTAACGAGTGTTTTAAATAGTGATGATTCGAATCAACTCAAATCAAGTCTATATATGAACAAAATCATCGAAGTATTTATTTAGTAAATGTGATCAAAATTTATAATCAAAATTGTTATGGTAAATATACCAAAGTTTAACCAATATAATCGACAAAACAGAAATTGTGAACATAAATTGCAATCAAAAAGTATATTCTGAAAATTAATAAAAATTCCTGATTCGAATGATTCGAATCAGAAAAAAAAACCTGATTCGAATCAACTCAAATCAAGTATATATAAGGACAAAATCATCGATGTGTTTATTTAGTAAATGTGATCAAAATTTATAATCAAAATTGTTATGTTAAATATACCAAAGTTTAACCAATATAATTGACAAGGTAGAAATTGTAAACATAAATTACTATCAAAAAGTATATTCTGAAAATTATTAAAAATGATTTAATTTTGAGGGCGACATATTTTCAAATTAATTTACAATAATAGATTAACAAACAATTCTGCATCACTAAAGCATATAAAATTATATTTGGAATCATAGGTCGATTGTTTATTTTACTATATAATCAGTAAAGGATCGCATCTAAAGTGAAAGCTAAAAGTTAATTTCATTAATGTGAATTTGTCAATACTTACATAATCAGAAGTTAAATATGATTAACTGACTTTCTGGTGTTTCAAAAGTAATTGTTTCAAAAGAGAATTATATTGAAAGATTCCCGAAACTCGTTTCATAATCTTGAGTGGTTGAAGTCATATCGCTCGAGCCGCTTGGAGTCGAATGATTCGGTTTGAGTAATATGAAGTCGATTGGAGTCGGATGATATAGTTAGTCGATCCATTTTTTATGACTTTAATCGCTTTAAGTCATAAAAAATGGATTGGAATCGGGTGATACATTCAAGCGTATTAAAGTCGGATGGCTCGCATGATTTATTTTTTATGTTTATGTTATTTATTATTATTTTTTTTATATATTATTATAATATTGAACTAAATTAAAACATTTTTTTATATTTATGAAAAATTTCAAAGTTCATACATTTTTTATCACAGTAAATATTTCGTGGCTTGATACGAGTTGATTCGAAACAGGTCGTTAAAGGCTTGATTCGAATGATTTGAATCACTTGATTCGACTTTGCACATCACTAGTTGTAAGTAACAGTATACAATGTTATAATGTATTGATCTAACTATTTTATGTTGATCGATTTCATTTATATTCCAAAATGCCTAAATTTCAATATTATTATCATCTAAAAACCTTCTCTGATAATTTGACCTTTCAACAATATTTTAACCCTTCGTAATAAATAACTTGGATATGATATTTAAATTTATTAGCATTAATATATTTTATATACATATCACAATTAGTTCATCTATGTTCATTAGCCATTTCTATCAAAGCTGATTTATTTTTGCCAGTAATGCCGCGAACACCTTTATGCTTAAGAAATTCCTTCAACTGGGAGATAGTTAACTTGTTAGCCTATTAATATAATAATAAATTGTACTATAAATTCATCACATTAATGTTGCTTTGATATTTAACTATACAACACTTGAAACTTTAAACCCTACTATACTTTAAATTATTTTGTCAGTGAAATTACAGATATATTATACCTGCCCATCTGAAATAGCCTGTTGCAACTGAGAAATGTCATTTCCGTCGATAGATGATTTGCTAGTTGAGCTGGAAGAATCTGCATTAGTATAAGGTCGTTTTCTGCTATTCCTAGGTGGTTCATCCTTAAAATAAAATAAATTCAATAATTACAATTTTATTATGAGATTAATTGCGACTGTGACAATTTCAGATACTTATTTAATAATCAATTAACATCGACATCATGAACTGGTGCAGATATTAACCTCATGTTCATTAAAATTACTTTTACTTACATCTCCAAATGTTTGCTTGAAATCTTCAGATAAATTGTCAAGCAAACGTTTTTGAATTTCCAAGTCTGGCAGAGTACTATCTTCAATATTTCTCGGTTGTTCAAGATCTAAGGCAAGAGCTTCAATGTGTGAATACAAGGTCTGGTAAAATATAAGATTTTTCAAAATATTTCCAATTAAATATTTCCTTCAACATAATTATTCAATCACTAACTTGTAGTTTTGGATTTTCAATATTTAAAGGATCATATTTGAATTTTAATTTATTGATGATTTTGCTCATGATATCCTTCTCATAGTCAGATACATGCACTGGTCTACCTTCACCATCTAAGTTGAGGCTTCTGAAATTTTCTGACAAAAAAAAATTATCTCACATATTAATATAAATTTAATAATTACTATCATACCTGCAGAAGGTAAGTACACCAGGTGAAAACCTGGTGGTTTTAACTGCAATTCGTATTGGCCAACTTCTTCTAATTGCGGAATTAAAGCAACAAAACTAGAAGAAAAAAAATTCTATCAACTCACGCTTCTTGAGATTGATTTTGAACAATTTTTGATATTAAAATATTTAATATATTTTACCAAACACTCATATTACGTTTCGGAGTAAATGTGCAAATAGCCATTACTTTTCTTGCAGCACATCTATCTAATAAAGCTGTAAATAATTTTCCTGAACCTTCTAAAATATCATCAATTGGGTATATAAATGATGATGACTTCAAAAAATATTCTAGAGGAAGAGTAGAAATGGGTTTGAAACCTGCAAATCGAGTGCATATGAAAATATATTATCAGCTACTATGATGTATTTTATATCTCTAGTATATTGTGGTCAAAATATATGTAACGCTGTATACAGTCTATTTTACCGAAAAATTGGCCCCATAATTGTTATTTAGTATAATGCATAATTCAGTTTCATCTTGTCTATTCATACCAAGTAATTTTAAACCAGGGTCAGTTATTCTTTTTATTGCTTTAACTTCCTCAGGAAGAAATAAAATGTCAGCACCTCCAAAAGACTGTGACAGTCTAAGATTGTTTGCAGGCACTGGTTCTCCAATTACTTTTTCATTAAACTCATTGAATGTGACATGATGGTAACGTTGTACAGCAGTTACTACCTCATTAGTATCTCTTTCTAGATGTATCTTCCTTGGCTGCTGAGTAGGTCTAAATATAAAAACCATAACACAATAATTGACAAAATTTGCTAATTTTAATAGACTTTTTTTTTTTTTGAAAACATTAACAAAGATTGATTAATAAATTTGTATATTTACTGTTCATGTGTTTACCTGCATATATTATAAACACCAACAGTTAGCGCAAGATCTTCTCCCAAAAACCATTTTACTCTCACAATACACTTATGTCGATGATCTCTTTTTATAACCCTTGTGAGTAAGCGTTCTAATGTTGTTTGAGGTTCTGGCATTCTAAAGCAAAGTGGATCTAGCTGCATGGCAGTGCATATCAGTTCTTTGTAAAAATGATCACAATTGAATTCATTTGACAAAGGTATGACATCAAGATCTATTCTCAAAGTTGATAAATCAAGGGCTCTACGAATTGCCTATTAAAGATAAGAAAAAAATGATTGCAGAATTATGTAAAAGTAGTTCATACTTTATATTTGTACCTGTTGTTTCTTATGCTCATTATTAGGATGTGGATTGTCATTAACTGTAAATAAAATAATTGTAGATGTTTCGAGTTTGACTTCACTAGTTCGAAACAAGTAAGTGCATGCTTCTAAAGCATCCCCAATTGCAAAATCTAAAATGCATAATAAAATAATTGATGTATTTCATATGGAGTGGACATATTACTTAGATGAGGGGTTACATTCCAGTTTTTATGTAATTGACAAATTTCAACAATTATTTAGATTATTGTCTCAGATCAGGAACTTATCATAACTATTCAATATCATACTCATGTTGTATGACAAATTGGTATTGCATTATTGGCACATTAAGAATGACATATAATTCTAATATAAACTTAATCAGAAAATGTTCAATGCAATTATATTTACTTGATGAATTAAAATGACATACCCCTAGAAACTCCATATTCTTCTTGAAAGTTCTTCAAATCAGGACTTTCTTTAACTCCTTGAAGCCATTTTATATTTTCTGCACTGGGTTCTTGCAGAACCATGTAAACTGACGTATTTACGGGAATAGAAGCAGGGTTGAAATTATGAGATCCTATTGGCATTGGACTTTTCCGTGTTCCATATAAAACTATAGCAACCTGTCAATATAATGCATAAGTCTTGCAATAGCAGTTTCTGTTTGTGAACAATAACTCGAATAAACTCAATCTTATTTATCTTAATACGATAAATTTTATTCTAATTTTGCCATATGGAAAATTTACCATATAATTTTTAATATAAAGAACAATATCAATCATATAATCTCAGCTTACTTGGTCTCTTGGAGAGCTAATAATTCTATTCATCATAGTTGTGAGACAACAATCTATACATGTACGAAAATGTGAACTTTCACCCTCTGATTCCTCAAGCATCTTTTCAGAGATCTCAATTAGATAAATCACACCATCTCTGAGGCCCCAAGTATGCCCTATAGTATCCAATGTTTCTTCATCAGAATCAACATCATCTGGATTCCAGGTAGACATCTAACATTGAAACCAATTTAATTTATTATTATCCTGATCATGCAAATTCATTTACTAATACAACGAGAATATTTACCTTGTTCGTATCTTATAATTATTGAGAATAAAGAATATTGACACATACAATCAAATTAATCAAAAATAGTGAAGTTTGCCTCCACCCAACGGACTCAAACGTCAAATTGGTGTGGCGGTCGCATGACGGCTGACATGACACTGACAGCTTATATTGTCTAGTGTTATATCAACAGTCTGTGCTGTCTATTACTTGGGTGAACAAGTTTCTTTATCATAATAACCCTAAATCTAAATAGAATTTAAATTGAAGTGTGTTTTTTTGTGAAAATATGATTTAGGTAAGTACAAAATAATATTTTATTTATTTATTTTAACTCGTTCACGCCGGGGCCGATTTTTGCATACTTTCTTATGGGACGGCCGCACAAAGAACGATACGCCTTATCGGGCGG